>NC_133324.1:407718406-408085073 GCF_042186555.1 Aquarana catesbeiana
TCTTTCTATCCTCCAGAATTGGAGGTGTATGGGGTCCTGATTATGTGCTGCTGCGAAGTGTTTTGATACGTTATGTTTAGGGTTTCCCTTTTTAATATTTTGTATGTGTTCCTTAATTCTGACTTTGAGGGCTCTTTTGGTCCGTCCTACATATTGGAGTTTGCAACTGCATTGGACTACATATACCACCCCCTCAGTATGGCATCCTATGAAATCGCTGATTTTATGAATTTCTTTTGTGGTGGTGGCTGTGAATTCCTTCCTTTTGCCCTGGAATTTTTGAGCATGTTTGCACGCATAACAATTTCTACATGGAAAGAACCCTTTTCCTGAGAAAAAGGAATATGGTGCTTGTTGTGGGGGTTCAATAACTGATTTCACCACCATGTTTCTAATGGTTGGTGCCTTCTTGTATATGATGTTTGGCGATTCTGGTAATATATTGTTAAGATCTTTATCATTTTTGAGGATATGCCAGTGCCGTTGGATAATTTTTGATATTTGCTTGTGCTGTACATTATAGTCTAGAATTAGACTAGGTATTTCCTGTTGAAGCATTTTCCTAGGATGTGTTTCCAGCATTTTGGTCCTATCCATATTATTGACTTCTTGGATTTGTTGGTCAATCCATGTGTGTTCATATCCTTTTTCTCTAAATCTGGATCCAATTAATTTAGCCTGTTCTTTGTAGTCCTCTTCTTTTGTACAATTTCTTTTGATTCAGACGAATTGTCCCTTTGGTATATTGTACAGCCATGTTTTGTGATGGCAGCTATCTGTGGAGAGGTAACTGTTGGTGTCCACATTTTTGAAGAAAGTTTTGGTGACCAATTTATCTCCTTCCAGACTGATCTTTAAATCAAGGAATTCCACTGTTTTTTCATCAATATTCCACGATAGACGAATATTCTTTTCGTTTGTGTTCAATTTATTTAAAAACTGTTCTAATGCTTCTCTCTTGCCATTCCAAACTATGATTACATCGTCGATGTATCTTTTATACAGGGTAAGCTCTGCTGGAGTATCTTCATAGATGGATTGGTCCTCCCACTGTGCCATAAAGGCGTTGGCCACGCTTGGGGCAAACTTGGCTCCCATTGCAATGCCAATGGCTTGTTTGTAATATGCCTGGTCATGCCAAAAATAATTGCACTTTAAACAAACATCCAGGCACTTTATAAGATATTTTCTTTGTTTACAGATTAAATTGCTATACTTTCTGATTCCCTTACGTCTCGAGTAGGACAATATCTGGATCAGTTCATTCAACCAGCAGTACAATACACACCAGCCTACCTGAAAGACACTAAACATGTGTTGCAACTTTTAAACACACTACCATTATTAGAAGGAAGAACAATATTAGCCACGGCGGATGTAAGTTCGCTATATACCATAGTACAACATCACGATGCGTGTTCAGCGACTAAGTGGCTTCTCAGAAAGTATAGCAATTTAATATGTAAACAAAGAAAATATCTTATAAAGTGCCTGGACGTTTGCTTAAAGTGCAATTATTTTTGGCATGACCAGGCATATTACAAACAAGCCATTGGCATTGCAATGGGAGCCAAGTTTGCCCCAAGTGTGGCCAACGCCTTTATGGCACAGTGGGAGGACCAATCCATCTATGAAGATACTCCAGCAGAGCTTACCCTGTATAAAAGATACATCGACGATGTAATCATAGTTTGGAATGGTAAGAGAGAAGCATTAGAACAGTTTTTAAATAAATTGAACACAAACGAAAAGAATATTCGTCTATCGTGGAATATTGATGAAAAAACGGTGGAATTCCTTGATTTAAAGATCAGTCTGGAAGGAGATAAATTGGTCACCAAAACTTTCTTCAAAAATGTGGACACCAATAGTTACCTCTCGACAGATAGCTGCCATCACAAAACATGGCTGTACAATATACCAAAGGGACAATTCGTCCGAATCAAAAGAAATTGTACAAAAGAAGAGGACTACAAAGAACAGGCTAAATTAATTGGATCCAGATTTAGAGAAAAAGGATATGAACACACATGGATTGCCCAACAAATCCAAGAAGTCAATAATATGGATAGGACCAAAATGATGGAAACACATCCTAGGAAAATGCTTCAACAGGAAACACCTAGTCTAATTCTAGACTATAATGTACAGCACAAGCAAATATCAAAAAATTATCCAACGGCACTGGCATATCCTCAAAAATGATAAAGATCTTAACAATATATTACCAGAATCGCCAAACATCATATACAAGAAGGCACCAACCATTAGAAACATGGTGGTGAAATCAGTTATTGAACCCCCACAACAAGCACCATATTCCTTTTTCTCAGGAAAAGGGTTCTTTCCATGTAGAAATTGTTATGCGTGCAAACATGCTCAAAAATTCCAGGGCAAAAGGAAGGAATTCACAGCCACCACCACAAAAGAAATACATAAAATCAGCGATTTCATAGGATGCCATACTGAGGGGGTGGTATATGTAGTCCAATGCAGTTGCAAATTCCAATATGTAGGACGGACTAAAAGAGCCCTCAAAGTCAGAATTAAGGAACACATACAAAATATTAAAAAGGGAAACCCTAAACATAACGTATCAAAACACTTCGCAGCAGCACATAATCAGGACCCCATACACCTCCAATTCTGGGGGATAGAAAGATACAAAGGTTCATGGAGAGGTAGTCATAAAATTAGAAGTATTAGTCAAAGAGAGTCATACTGGATACACACTTTGCATACACTAACCCCCAGAGGGATGAATGTGGAGATCGATTTAAATTGTTTTTTGAGTCATTTTTTATATTTTACAGATTTTATATCATTTATACCTATTAAAGATTTTAATAAACAAGGAGATATACATCTATCAACTACCACTTTAATATACTACTTAATTTTAGATTCATTTATATGACACACATAATTGTATGTTTCATACATAACTATTGCAAGAAGGTATTATATTAAATGTATTTGTGCATTTTGAAATATGTTATTTTTATATGGGTTCTAGCATTATGTACAAAAGTGTAAGAGGCATCTCCTTAGGTACTAAGGTATAGGACTGCCGTGCCTATTATTAACTCCAGAGTCCAAATTTGATTTCAATTTATTTTTATTTTTACACTTCCTTGTCACTGTACGTATAAAAATACCATAAATGTTTTCACCCCATTGCGTACAGCAGCATGCCTTATTTCACTTGGGTAATTCATCCAAAAATGGCCGCCGTCTATGTGTGTAAGGCACCATAAAGATGGCCACATTGACACACATTAATTAACCACAAGAAAATGGCCGATGTATTGTAGTACCTAATGTATATCATTCACGTGTTTAACATCACAATATTTTATAAGTTTCACCTCATCACTTGAGCACTTTCCCGTTATTGACATATATTAAAACCATAACAGAGATTGCATTCCATTGCGTACAATAGTACGCCTGTTTTAGCTAAATCCTTCTAAAAAATGGCCGCCGTTTGTGTATATTTACCACCATAAAGATGGCCGCAATAACACACATTGACAAACTACAGGAAAATGGCCGCCGCACTATTTCCGATTAGACAATATAAATGACATCCCTCCCTGGCCAATCCGGTTCCCCAGATGAAGTCACGAGCGGTGACGTAACGCGTAGGGCGTGCCAGAGAGCAGACGCAAACCGCAAGTCACATAAGGAGGCGCTTCAGACGCCGTTCCTTGTGTTCTATGCTATTTTAACTATTTTTAAATGTAAGAGACCATTTTTTATACATTAATAAAGCAGTACATTCATCATACTACACCATTGGAGGCTCCTTTCTCTTCCCTCCCCCTCTTTTCACCCCACCGGGCTGGTGGAGCCTGGATGGGAAATCTTTTTTGAATAGGTATCCTCACATTCATTGAGAAGATAATTCAGCCACCAATAGAGGTTAAACTTGGATTACCATTACGCTGCAAGGCACAGCGCCAACTAAAAGAAACCAATTTATGCCTGAATTTACTTCTCTTAAGGTGAGAGTTCTGAGAGCCTGATAAGATCGGGACTTTCTATATGAAGATTATCAACAATATTTACGTATCTCTACCATTTATTCGATCCCAGCTTATCCACTTTGCTATTCATGAACTTTACAATTTTTGATTTATTGAACATTATGATATTTGCATTATAATTTTATTTATTGAACATTATGAAATTTGCATATTTATTTGGGTGTAATCATTTTCTTTTTACACTTATGAACTAGTCACTTTTCACTATACAAGGTGATAGATTTGATGCCGAGTAAATAGACACCCAACATGTCACCTTTCAAAATTTCACGCGCTTGTGGAATGGCGCCAAACTTAGCTACTTAAAAATCCCCATAGGCGACAGTTTAAAAATTTTTACTGGTTACATGTTTTGAGTTACAGAGGAGGTCTAGGGCCAAAATTATTGCTCTCGCTCTACCGATCGCAGTGATACCTCACATGTGTGGTTTGAACACCGTTTTCATATGTGGGCTGGACTTACGTATGCGTTCGCTTCTGCATGCGAGCACACAGGGACAGGGGTGCTTTAAATTTTTTTTTTTTTTTGATTGTTCATTTTACTTTATTTATTTTAGTTTGGCACTTTTTTCAAAAAAAAAAATTTTTGACCACTTTTATTCCTATTACAAGGAATGTAAACATCCTTGTAATAGCAATATGGCATGACAGGTCCTCTTTACAGTGAGATATGGGGTCAATAAGAACCCACATCTCACCTCTAGGCTGGGAAGCCTGAAATACAAAAAAAAAAAACGATCCTGGCTTCGATCGTAGCAGTGAGTCGGTAGAAGCACCAGAGGGCGGCGGGAGGGGGGATGTCCCCTCTCGCCTCCTGTAAGAACGATCAAGCAGTGGAACAGCCGCTATGATCATTCTTATGGTGTAGGGAATCGCCAGCTAAAAAAGTTGATATCTGAATGATGCCTGTAGCTGCAGGCATCATTCAGATATCCCCGCACAAAGTCAAGGATGTCGTATGACAGCCGGCGGGCGGGAAGTGGTTAAAACGCATTTTTTTTAACACAAAGTTGTCCATTTATACAATATTTCTAACACAGCATGTACATACCAAAAATGACACCCCAAAATAGATTCTCCTACTCCTCCTGAGTATGGCGATACCACATGTGTGAGACTTCCACAGCCTAGCCACATACAGAGGCCGAGTACAGCCGAGTATGGCTGAGCATGGCAGAGTATAGCCGAGTATGGCTGAGTATGGCCAAGCATGGCTGAGTATGGCTGAGCATGGCTGGGTATGGCTGAGCATGGTAGAGTATGGCCGAGTATGGCCCGAGCATGGCCGAGTATGGCTGAGCATGGCTGGGTATGGCTGAGCATGGCAGAGTATGGCCGAGCATGGCTGGGTATGGCCGAGCATGGCTGGGTATGGCTGAGAATGACTGGGTATGGCAGAGTATGGCTGGGTATCACCGAGTATTGCAGAGTATGGCTGGGTATGGCAGGGTATGGCTGGGTATGGTGGGGTATTGCAGAGTATGACGGGGTATTGCAGAGTATGGCGGGGTATTGCAGAGTATGGCTGAGCATGGCTGGGTATGGCTGAGTATGGCATGGTATTGCAGGGTATTGCCGAGTATGACTGGGTATGGCTGGGTATCACCGAGTATTGCAGAGTATTGCGGGGTATTGCAGAGTATTGCGGGGTATTGCAGAGTATTGCAGGGTATTGCATGGTATTGCAGAGTATTGCACAGTAATGTGGGGTATTGCAGGGTATTGCACAGTATTGTGGGGTATTGCAGAGTATTGCACAGTGTTGTGGGGTATTGCAGAGTATTGCGGTGTATTGCAGAGTATTTCAGGGTATTGCAGAGTATTGCACAGTGTTGTGGGGTATTGCAGAGTATTGCGGGGTATTGCAGAGTATTGCACAGTGTTGTGGGGTATTGCAGAGTATTGCACAGTGTTGTGGGGTATTGCAGAGTATTTCAGGGTATTGTAGAGTATTGCACAGTGTTGTGGGGTATTGCAGAGTATTGCACAGTGTTGTGGGGTATTGCAGAGTATTTCAGGGTATTGTAGAGTATTGCACAGTGTTATGGGGTATTGCAGAGTATTGCACAGTGTTGTGGGGTATTGCAGAATATTGCACAGTATTGTGGGGTATTGCAGAGTATTTCAGGGTATTGTAGAGTTTTGCACAGTGTTATGGGGTATTGCAGAGTATTGCACAGTGTTGTGGGGTATTGCAGAGTATTGCAGGGCATTGCAGAGCATTAGGGATGGCCGAGCATGGATGGATGGCTGGATGTCACTGAGCAGCGCTGTGGGCACTACACATCCAGCCCACAGCGCTGCTGCCATCCATCCATCCCCCTCTCCGCTCACAGTGTACTGATCGGTACAGAGAGGGGAGGAGAGGAACCGGCGTCATAACATGACGCCGGTTTGTTTACATGTGATCACTCCGTCATTTGACGGAGCGATCACATGGTAAACGGCCACGATCAGCGGCCATTTACCTGAATCCGTGATGCGCCGGGTCCGGAGAACCTGGCGGTCACGGATGTGTTCGGGTGCACACCCCAGAGGGCGCACGAGAGGGGAATTCTGGGAGGACGTCACTGTACGCCCTCCCAGAGTTAAGAAACCGCCCTGTAGCCGTCATTCGGCTATGGGCCGGTTGTTAAGTGGTTAAATAGTGTTTCAGTAAAAGAAATCAAATTTGTCAAATCACAAATTTTCATGTGCAGTGTTGTCTTTCTCCTGCAGGTGGAACAACAAACACCCAGGTATATGTGTATAATTATAGTAGAGATATTGTGAGTTAAAATCTGTATTAATATCACTACAACACTGCACTACAGCTGTGTCAAGGGGATTGAACAGGTTTAAAGGGTGTAAGATATCACAGAACAGGCCCGATCAAAAATCAGCAGCTCCTTCGGGGGTATGTGCTACAAAAGCAAGAGGAAGTTTGTGGTGCAGGCATTACAGAGGTTATTGGGCTGCTGGTGGTGAGAAGAAGGCTTGGGATGGGGTGCTGGCCAAATTTTTGGAAGGTCATATAACACCTATTCTTCAACTGGAGTTTTAATTCCTGTCAATCAGGTGTAAAGCTACAGACATGAAAATAAAATAGTTGTATTCAATTTAAGTTATTTCAATAAACATAAATATAACACATATATCAGTGAAGTGAGACATCTGATGGCTGCTCTCATACAAATATTTTATAATGAAACATTATTTGTGATAGATGAAAGAAAAACTAAAGACTGGACAGACAAATTTTTCTAAATGTGTAGGAGACAAAAATTATGAGAAAGCAGAAGACACTGTGGTATAAAACCAGCCAGCAAAAATACCATTTTAGATAGCAAGGCTAGACCCAATTTACATTTTTTTTTACCCATTTTATTATTTACTTTTTCACAAGATGTTAAAACAATTTCTGATTACATTTTTTTAATTGATTTTCCAAGACCATCCCTGCCCTGGTGAAACAAACAGGGGCAGGGATGGCAATGCAAACTTTAAAAAAAATGTGTTCTTTGAAAGATCAGGCTGCCAACTCAGATACTAACCTTGCAGAGGTGATTGTTCTGTCCACCAGATGCCTTGCTGATTATTTGTACCTTATTTGTACCTGTGTTGTTAAATTTACATGCAAAATGTGTAATTTACTTAAGACAATCATATGTGGTGTGCAGGCTCCATCTAGCGTTCCTTTTTGGTATTGCTGCAGTTCTGTTTATTGTTTTATTGTATGTGTAATTAAGGAAGTTGTCAGCAAGCAGGGAATTCTGGGTAGAATCTTAACAGGAAGTGAACCAGCCACCATTCTTTTCAACACATTGCAGGAAGGAAGACATGTCTTTCTCAATCTATTGTCATCACCCCTTAGAGAACTTAAAAAGTAAGTTTTTATTATCTCATCTTGTACTGTATATCGTCGTTTATGCAATGTATGCTGTATTGTATGCAATATTATGCTTATTGAGGTCTATTTCTTTTATTTTGTAGTTTCACCTGGCTTGTTCTAATAAAACTAAGATCAAATAAATATGGTATCTGAAGTTATTGGGATAAGAAGATTTAGCTATCTGTCCCAGAGACAGAACAGTGAAATTTTTAAGCTGACCTCTGAAGGGAAGATAAGCTGACTTCGGAAGTCTGTACAGCCTGGGGCTACGCAATACCCATACAGTCAGAAGCCTTAAAGATACAGGCCTGTGGCAGGCGAAGCAAGCAGCCACGCTACACAGAGACACGCTCTGTCAAGCAGCAACAACACTAGAACGGTCTCTATACAGCAAGGCAGCTTCTTCCCCGCAACCATGTCTCACAGTGGGACATCTTACAAAACACGTTCACGAGCAAGCTCATCTAAGTCATCTGTCGCAAATGCAGCAGCTATCGCCTGTTCAAAAGCCGAAGCAGCAAAAGCCAGGGCCGCATTGGAGACCAAGAGTTGCAGATGAAAAAAGAAAAGGCCCACCTTGATGCAGAAAAGGTGAGACAGGAACAAGAGAGAGAGAAGAAAAGAGTATGCTTGGAGCAAGAAAGAGTTCGCATGGAACAAGAGAGAGAGTAAGAAAGAGTACGCATGGAACAAGAGAGAGAGCAAGAAAGAGTACGCATGGAACAAGAGAGAGAAGGAAAGAATATGCCTGGAGGAAGAGCTAGCCCAGCAGGAAGCATCTCTGAAATTGCAGCAAGCTATCTTAGAAGCTAACATGGAGAAGC
This sequence comes from Aquarana catesbeiana, assembly GCF_042186555.1. Lineage (NCBI taxonomy): Eukaryota > Metazoa > Chordata > Amphibia > Anura > Ranidae > Aquarana > Aquarana catesbeiana. Next base: position 407,727,151 of record NC_133324.1, read on the forward strand.
TGGCAGTAGAAAGAGACGCTGCCGCCGCCATTGCGGAAGCTTTAGAAGTAGCCGTCTACGATCAGCCAAGAGTAGGCAGCAGCATACCGGGTCTAGAGGATGACCAACAAGATTCTTCACAACGCACGTCAGATTATGTCTACCAGCACTGGGACCCAAGCAGCATCCCACAACAAGAAATCAAACATGACGTCAGTGAGTCACATCAAATAAAGCAGCAACAAGACGACTTTTTCAGCGCTACAAGCAAGAAAAATCTGACAGAGTTCCAGACTTTCCAGTTCCAACCAAACCTTCTACTCCACAAGGTACCCAGCCTTCATACAAGCATCAAACACCAGTCTTCACTCCAAAGGTGTATGCAACGAGCCGGTGCGAACTGCCAACCTTATGCAAGTTTGAACCCAGCACGCCTAAAGAAGAGACTTTTACCAGGTATGCCTTTACACTGCACCACAATACACCAGCAGCCTACCCCAATGCCAATCAGGCTACTGTAGACTTTGCCAAGTTCCTGGCCAAAAGAGAGTTAGTTACCCAAGAACTTGTCAAATTCAGTCATCGCCCCCAACACTACAGGGCGTGGCGATCCTCTTTCCAGAGTGCCATTCAAGGTCTATATCTATCCTGCAGGGACCAGTTAGACCTCCTCGTAAAGTGGCTTGGCAATGATTCTGTTGAACATGCCAAAAGGATCAGAGACATTAACATAAACCACCCTGAGATAGGCCTTGCAAACATCTGGAACAGACTGGATAGATCTTATGGCTCACCAGAGGCTATAGAGAGCACACTATTTAAGAGAATAGAAGACTTCCCAAAAATACCTAGCAGAGGTTACCAAAGACTCAGAGAGGTATTAACTCCTTAGCACAAAAACTTCCTTATGAGTTACACGAAAGATGGATTACGCATGGCTGTAACTACAAACGAAAACACAATGTGCCTTTTCCACCCATTAGTGAGTTTGTGGACTTTGTAGACAGGCAAGCAGGTATGATAGATGACCCCAGCTTAATTTTTCCAGTGTCTTATACCACTTCTTCTGGCCCCAAACAACTCAGAGCTCCAGTAGCAGTGCACAAAACTAACATTTCTTCCCACAGATTTGCAGAGTCTCAGCCAGAGGATCAAGACAGCGACCCTACTAAGTTCTTCCCTCTACATAAGATGCCACATCCTCTTCTGGAATGCAGAGCCTTCAGGACAAAGACCATCCAAGATCGCAAAGCTTTCCGCAAAGAGAACAACATCTGTTACAAGTGCTGCTCTTCATCCACACATTTCGCCAAGGACCGTAAGGTCAGTGTCAAATGTACAGAATGTGACAGCACAGAGCACAACACAGCTCTACACCCAAGGCCTACTCCAAGAACTTTCCCACCTGTTCATAGGGACAAGGAGCAAGGTAGGGAGACTAGTACAGACGCCATAGCAATCACTTCACAGTGCACTGAAGTCTGCAAAGGAAGTACAGGTGGCAGATCCTGCTCTAAAATCTGTCTCTTGAGAGTTTACCCAAAAGGACGCAGGGACAAAGCAGTCAAGCTCTACGTCATCTTGGATGATCAGAGTAACAAATCACTAGGTAGATCTATGTTTTTTGACATTCTAAACCTTAAAGGCCCCAGCAGTCCTTACTCCCTTAGGACTTGTGCAGGTACAGTGGAAACGGCAGGGAGAAGAGCTGACAGCCTACAAATTGAATCTATGGATGGTAAGACATGCCTACCCTTACCGACCATAATAGAGTGCAACCAGATTCCAGACAACAGATCAGAGATTCCCACACCAGACGCAGCAGCTCACCAGACTCACTTGAATCACATAGCACATCTCATACCAGAACTAGATGATCAGGCTCAGATAATCTTACTCCTAGGGAGGGATATCTTGCAAGTCCACAAAGTAAGAAAACTGATCAACGGTCCTAAAAATGCCCCATATGCCCAAAAACTGGATCTCGTGTGGGTCATTATAAGTGATGTTTGCCTGGGAGGTGCACACAAACCTGCATCTGTTAATAACCTGCTCACTAGTACCCTCGAGAATGGTCGTCCTTCTCTTTTTCAACCCTGTCAAAATCACATCCTCATAAAGAAGCTACCACACAACAACCCTGTACCTCTTCCCTTCCTAAGTCCCCTCTGTGACAGCAATACCTATGACAACGACCAAAGTGACTTAGGAAGCACAGTGTTCAGGAGAACAAAGGAAGACAACCAGGTAGCAATGTCCATTAAGGATAGGCTCTTCTTAGAAGTTATGGAAAAGAGTATGGAGAAAGACGGGACTAATAGCTGGGTTGCACCTCTTCCCTTTAGACCACAAAGACGACGTTTGCCTAACAACAGAGAACTAGCATATAAGCGTCTCACTTCCCTAAGACACAATCTTCAAAGGAAACCAGAGATGAAAGAACATTTCTTTTCCTTCATGGAGAAAATATTCCAGAATGGTCATGCTGAGATAGCCCCAAACCTCAAAGACTCAGAGGAATGTTGGTATTTACCCATATTTGGGGTCTATCACCCTAAGAAGCCAGGGCAGATTAGAGTGGTGTTCGATTCCAGCGCCAAACATGAGGGTGTCTCTCTAAATGATGTCCTTCTCTCTGGCCCTGACCTGAACAACAGACTATTAGGAGTACTTCTTCGCTTTCGCAAGGATTCAGTCGTATTCATGGCAGACATACAGCAAATGTTCTATTGCTTTCTTGTTAAAGAAGAACACCATAACTTTCTGAGGTTTTTCTGGTTCAGGGACTACAACCCCTCTGGAGACATCACAGAATATCGCATGAGGGTGCACATATTTGGTAACAGTCCTTTCCCTTCAGTTGCTATATATGGCCTCAGACATTCTGCTAGAGTGGGAGAGTCAGAGTATGGGTCAGATGTCAGACAGTTTGTGGACAAGGATTTCTATGTAGACGATTGCTTGAAATCACTAACCACAAATGAAGCCACAATCAGTCTCCTCAAAAGAACTCAGGCAATGCTTGCGTGTTCCAACTTAAGACTCCACAAGATTGCTTCCAACAGTAGAGAAGTTTTAGAAGCCTTTCCTGTCCACGATCATTCTAACGAGTTAAGGGACTTAGATCTAGGCACAGACTCACTTCCCACGCAACGCAGTCTTGGTTTGCTTTGGGACTTAAGATCTGACATGTTTACTTTCCAAGTAAACACAGAAAAAAAACCCTTTACCCGTAGAGGTGTCCTGTCTACCATAAACAGCCTGTATGATCCCTTAGGCTTTGCAGCACCTGTCACCATCCAGGGTAAAGCACTACTGAGAGACTTAACCTGTGGGTCCCTAGATTGGGACCACCCTCTCCCCACCGACAAGAAGAACCTGTGGCTAGAGTGGAAGGAGTCACTAACAGCTCTATCCAACCTTAAAATTCCACGACCATACGCTCCTCTGTCATCTGCTGACGTTCAGATGCAAAGACTTTGTGTGTTTTCGGATGCTTCTGTTAAAGCAATTGCTGCTGTAGCTTACCTGAAAACCATAGACACTAAAGGACAATGCCACATAGGGTTTGTAAAAGGGAAAGCAAAACTTGCACCACTTCCCGAACACACCATACCCAGGCTGGAACTTTGTGCTGCAGTATTGGCTACAGAGCTAGCTGAACTAATTACAACAGAGACAAACCTAGAAATTCAAAAGGCTGAGTTCTACACAGACAGTAAAGTAGTTCTGGGTTACATCCATAATGAAACTAGGCGTTTCTACGTCTATGTCAATAACAGAGTGTTGAGGATAAGGAGATCCATCCGCCCAGAGCAATGGCATTTTGTGCCTACAGACTATAATCCTGCAGACCTAGCTACCAGATCTGTAGCGGCCAGCTGCCTCAAAAGTACTTTGTGGTTCACAGGTCCCACCTTTCTACGCAGTACCAATTGTAACACTAAAGACCTCACCACTTTTGATCTAATAGATGTAGACAAGGTTCAGGAAATTCACCCTCAGGTTTCCAGTCACAACAACGTCTCTTAACCAGTTTAAAACCCACCGTTTTAGCAGGTTCTCCACCTGGAGGTCACTAGTTAGAGCTATCACTTGCTTAATCCACATAGCTCAGTCCTACAAAAAACAACCACTAACTCATGACAATTGCAGAGGTTGGCACCACTGTAGGAAAGTCTACTCAGCAACTGACCTAGAACTAGATCTAAAAATTGGTTAATATCTGTTGTACAGAGAGAAGTCTTTGCCAAAGAGATTGATTATATTCTCAACCAGAAACCTATTCCTAAAGGCAGTGTTTTAAAGAAACTTGATCCAATTCTTGATGAAAATGGCATGTTGAGAGTAGGAGGTCGTTTAAAAGAAGGCAAGTTAGAGTTCTCAGAGAAACATCCTTTAGTGATCCCTGGTCACCATCATATTGCCTACTTACTCATTCAACACTACCATGACCAAACTAAACACCCGAGTCAACTGTTTACTGAAGGAGCCTTACGAGCTGCTGGACTGTGGATTGTCGGAGCCAAGAGATGTGTGAGTAGGCTCCTCTTCAAGTGCGTTATCTGCCGAAAACTTTGTGGAATGTCACAGACACAAAAGATGGCCAATTTACCATCTGACAGACTTAGCATGGATCCGCCTTTCACTAATGTTGGACTTGATGTTTTTGGTCCCTGGTCTGTCGCCACCCGGTACACAAAAATGGGGCACTCAAACAGTAAACGCTGGGTAGTCATATTCGTCTGCATGTCCATCCAAACTGTCCACATCAAAGTGATTGAGTCAATGGACACTTCGAGTTTCATTAATGCTCTTAGACGTTTCATTGCAATCAGAGGCCCAGTGAAACTCATTCGCTCTGACAGAGGGTGTAACTTTGTAGGAGCACTAAAAGAACTTCAAATTCCTTCTAATTTGGACGTTCTCAGAGTAGAAAGATACTTGAGTGAACAAGACTGCATGTGGATCTTCAACCCACCTCACTCTTTTCACATGGGAGGTGTTTGGGAGAGGATGATAAGCATAGCCTGTAGAATTCTTGACTCTATCTTCCTACAAGTAGGAATTGCAAGGCTTTCTCACGAATGTTTAGTGACATTTATGGCAGAGGTTATGGCTATCATTAACGTCAGACCTTTGACATCCATTTCAAGTTAATCTGAAGATCCAGTGGTCCTCACACCTGCCATGTTACTCACGCAAAAGACTAGTCTTGCCGGTGCTCCAGCTGGAGAGTTTTTCAGAAGGACCTTTACAAACGTCAATGGAGACAAGTACAAACCCTTGCCAATACCTTCTGGAACCGGTGGAGGGAACAATATATATCTACTCTACAAGTAAAGAGAAAGTGGCACACTGAAAAGCCTAATCTTAAACCTGGTGGTGTTGTGCTCATGAAAGATTGCCAGGCACTAAGGAATATGTGGACTTTAGGTTTAATCACCAAAGTACTGCCAAGCAAGGATAATCGTGTCAGTAAGGTCGAGGTCAAGATCTTTCAACAGAATGAGGTTAAAGTATTCTTGAGACCAGTGACTGAACTTATTCTGTTGCTCTCTACGGAGGACTCTGTTAGTGACATCACTTGATGTCAGGCGGGGAGTGTTCTGTCCACCAGATGTCTTGCTGATTATTTGTACCTTATTTGTACCTGTGTTGTTAAATTTACATGCAAAATGTGTAATTTACTTAAGACAATCATATGTGGTGTGAAGGCTCCATCTAGCGTTACTTTTTGGTATTGCTGCAGTTCTGTTTATTGTATGTGTAATTAAGGAAGTTGTCAGCAAGCAGGGAATTCTGGGTAGAATCTTAACAGGAAGTGAACCAGCCACCATTCTTTTCAACACATTGCAGGAAGCAAGACATGTCTTTCTCAATCCATCGTCATCACCCCTTAGAGAACTTAAAAAGTAAGATTTTATTATCTCATCTTGTACTGTATATTGTTGTTTATGCAATGTATGCTCTATTGTATGCAATATTATACTTATTGAGGTCTATTTTTGTTATTTTGTAGTTTCACCTGTCTTGTTCTAATAAAACTGAGATCAAATAAATATGGTATCTGAAGTTATTGGGATAAGAAGGTTTAGCTATCTGTCCCAGAGACAGAACAGTGATGGCTATAAGGACTCTCACTCTGTAGGCCTGGGTAGATAGGGGAAGTTCTCCAGTGCTTTAAAAAAGTGTTTTTTTAAGTGCGGAAAGAACGAGAAATTCTCCCCGCAACTAAATTAATAAGCCAATTGGAGGACCTTAATTACGAGGAACGACTACAAGCACTAAATCTATTCTCCCTGGAGAAGAGACGCTTGAGAGGAGATATGATAGCCGTATACAAATACCTCAATGGTGATCCCAGCGTAGGAAAAAAACAATTCAGTCTCAGGGAGTGTAAGAGAGCGTGGGGCCACACAATGAGATTGGAGGAGAAGCGGTTTAACCTTAAAGTGTTTGTGAACCCATATATACAAAGTCTTTTTAAAAAACGAGGCTTGTAAATACTGATTTAGAGTGATCTTCAGGCCAGTCACGTGGCTCACAGCCACTGTACAGCTCCAATACATGGCTTCTGCAGCAGAGGCCGAGATCTCCCTCTGAAGTCAGCTGGGGAGGTCACATGGCCGCTCAGCCCATCCTGCAGTAGCCCTGGAAACCAGCCGAGAGTCTTGTGACTTGCCTGAAGATTGCGCTAGATTGTATTTACAAGCCTCGTTTTTATAAAAGACTAATACAGTGTGCTATGCCTAACTATAATATAGGGACTGGAAGTGACCATAAATAACATTTTATTTATACTAATAGCGGCGGGGATGGGGGGGCAAAGACAGGGACACAGAACACAGAACTGACAGACAGGGAGGAGGGGTCAGGGGGAGAGAGGAGAGTTGAGCGAAGGGCTGCTGATGATGAAGGGTCATACGCTGACCACGGTGGTCAGGGCTCAGCAGCCCTGATTTTCGTGGTCAGCGCAGAGAGGGGGATACAGGAATTGGCAGGATCAGGCAGGTTTTTTTACAGTTTGGAGAGGGGCAGATTACACAGCACAAGCACTGTGCTGTTTATCTGCTTTAAGTGTAATGATCAGGGGTCAGACTCGAAGACCAGTTGCTATAGCAGTTGCAGGACTACCACCGACCAGCAGGATAGGTACACAGGCAGTCACCTGAGGTGCGAAGTCTAAGTACTAACCGGTGTTCACCAGAGCTCCTGATGGTGGAGATGGATTTTGCTGCATGTTAGTACCAGGTTGCGGTCCTCAGGATCACCCCACCAGGAGGTGAGCAAGCTGGGGTCCAGGGGTAGTGGATTAGCAGATAAGGATCAAACGGAAGCGGGGTCAGTAAACAAGCCAAAAGGTCGGTAATGAGTAGTTGCAGGTTGGGATCAGGCAGAACAGTAGTCAAGGAACAAGCCAAGGGTCAATAATGAGTGGTAGCAAAATATGGCTGGCAGGAGGGAAGACAAGAGCAAAGCACTGGCTGAGAAAGCACAATAACCTGGCAAAGAGGAAGTGCAGAGACAATGCTTATATAGGAAGTTTATGGGAGGAGCAAGGAGTTCAAGGTTCAACAGCAATCAAGACACAAGGCAGGGTTGCCCAATGGATCAGGCAGGATTGTCCATTAGATCAGGCAGGGAGCTGTTCAGTATTCCAGATAGCTCAGTGAGAAGAGTCAATGCCAGACACAGATGAGGTCCCAGGTTCAAGTCCAGGTTCTGACAGTATTCCCCTTTTCCCTTGACGTCTTAGGGCCCGCTTTGTGAGTGAAATTCTCTTGGTAATCTAGGAGCATGAACAGTCTGCTCAGGGTCCCAAGAATTTTCTTCTGGCCCATATCCTTCCCATTGAACCGGATATTGTAATTTGTTCCTATAGATCCTGGAATCAAGAATTTTCTCCACCACATATTCTTCTTCCCCCTGTACTTCCAACAGGTGGAGGGGGTGGAAGAATTCTTCCAGAAAAAGTATTTTTGTGAAATGGTTTGAGTAGCGATATGTAAAACACAGGGTGAATCTTCATACTTTCTGGAAAGGTCCCATAAACTTTCGTCCCAACTTTGCAGATGGAACAAGAACCCTAAGATTTTTAGTAGATAACCAAATTTGATCACCCACATGAAAGGTAGGAAATGCTCTGCGTTGTCTATCTGCAACCTTCTTGTAACTTTCCTGAGCTTCCCTCAAAGTCTCAATCAGTTTCTCCTGGATCTCCTGTAAAGCAGTTAATCTGTTGGTAACAGCAGGAATTGGAGTTGAGATAGGGAGATCAGGGATAAAAGGTGGATGATGCCCGGTATTTAGGAAAAAAGGGGTCTGAGAGGTGTAGCCATGTTTAGAATTATTATAAGCAAACTCCACTGTAGGAAGATAATCCACCAAGTCATCCTGAAAATAACTAACAAAACGTTGAATGTACTGCTCTAACGTTTGATTGGTCCTCTCGGTCTCACCATTAGACTGAGGATGAAAAGCAGAAGACAGATTACTGTTACTCCTAAAGCTGAGCAAAAGCTTTTCCAAAATTTTTAAGTGCACTGTACACCTCTGTCAGAAACTACATCTTCTGGAATTCCATGTAGTCCAAAAACATCTCGAACCATAAACTCTGCAGTTTGATCCGCAGAGGGTATCCCCTTGAGAGGAATAAAGTGAGCCATCTTAGTGAGTCGGTCGAGAACAACCAAGATAGTGGTCATTTCTTTAGAGGGGGATAAATCGACCACAAAGTCCATAGGGATTGATCCCCTTGATGGGACAGGGAGTGACTGGAGCAACCCCATAGGAGAAGCTCAGGGTGTCTTATTGCTAGCACAGACCAGGCACGAGGCTACATAACCTTTGACATCTTTTTTGTACCCAGGCAAATAAAAAGGAACGTGATAAAAGTTCCTCCGTCTTAGAGACCTCAAAATGTCCAGCAAGTTTGGAGTCATGAACCAACTTGAGGACTTCAAACCAAGCAACTTCAGGTACATAGAGGCGATGTGCTTGAGTCCAGAAGCCGTTTTTGTACTCAAGGATGAAGTCTATAGGAGGTTTATTGAGGAGTGGGTCATTCTCGTACCCTTCCTTGGTAAGACTCAAAAATGCTTTAGAACTTGTGGCCCCTAGAAAGTTCTTTTGAGGCAGGACTGTGTATTAAGAGTTGTCTTCCTGGAGAGTCCCCAGACAACATACGTGATAAGGCATCGGCCTTACCATTCCTTGACCCAGGTCGATATGAGATAATGAAATTGAACCTGGAAAAGAACAATGACCAACGTGCTTGTCTAGAAGACAATCTCTTGGCAGAACAAATGAATTCCAAATTTTTATGATCTGTGAGAACGGTCACAGGATGTTAGTGCCTTCCAGCAAATGCCTCCATTTAGAAAGTGCTTCCTTAATTGCCAGTAACTCCTTATTCCCAATGTCATAATTTCTTTCGGCTGAAGACATTAAACGAGACAAGTAAGCGCAAGGATGAAGCTTCATCTTTTCACCATGTCGTTGAGAGAGGATAGCTCCCACAGCAGAGTCCGAAGCATCCACTTCCACTATAAAAGGTAATTCAGGATTGGGATGTACCAATACTGGTGCAGAAGTGAAAAGAGTTTTTAACTTTCCAAAAGCAGCCCAGACGACCACACAAAGGGTACCCCTTTCTTTGTTAGCTGTGTAATTGGAGCTATCACCTTAGAGAATTTCCTTATGAATTTTCTGTAGAAGTTGACAAACCCGACAAATCATTGGATTCCCTTAATGTTTCCAGGGCAGGTCAATCTACCACTACTTTAATCTTCTCGGGATCCATGTTCACTCCATCTGGAGAAATAATATACCCCAAGAACTGGATTTGGGCTTGTTCAAACTCACATTTGTCCAGTTTGATGTAAAGTCGATTATGCCTTAATGTTTCAAAGACAGTACAAACATGCTTGCGGTGCTCTTCCAGGTTATCGGAAAAGATAAGAATGTCATCCAAATAAGCAGTCACAAATTGGTACAACAGATCTCGAAAAACATTGTTTATAAAGCGTTGAAAGGTCGCAGGGGCATTGCAAAGACTAAAAGGCATGACCAAGGACTCAAAATGTCCATATCTGGTTCTAAAGCCAGATTTTCATTCGTCTCCTGGACGAATACGGACCAGGTTATATGCTCCATGGATGTCAAGTTTTGTAAACACCTTAGCATAACGAAGTCTTTCCAACATTTCCAAGATAAAGGGGAGTGGATAACGGTTTTTAATAGTGACCTTATTCATGTCCCTGTAATCAATGCGTGGACGCAAGGTGGAATCTTTCTTTTCAACAAAGAACAGGGCTGCTCCTGCAGAAGATGTTGAGTGTCTAATAAAGCCCTTCTCTAAATTCTCATCAAGTCACTCCCTGAGCACTTTTAATTCAGGTTCTGACAGATTGAAATGATGGCCGAAAGGTATTTCTGCCCCTGGGAGTAGCTCAATGGGGCAATCGTATGGGTGGTCGGGAGGTAATTGATCTGCATTTTTCTTATCATAGACATCCCGGAACGCATGGTATTGTGGAGGCAAGTTATCATATGACTGGGTAGTTACCACACCAACTTGCTATTCCTTGACCAGCAGAAAACTTGCTTGGTAAGGTTCCCTACAGTGTTCCTTGCAGTGGGAGGATATGAAATCTATAGTCCGTGCTCCCCAGTTGATAGAGGGATTGTGAGTGGAGAACCAAGGAATGCCCAAAATGACAGAAAATTTGGGCGATGTGATCAACTGAAAGCTGATGGTTTCACGATGGTCAGCCTCAAACTGGAGTGCCAGAGGAACCGTTTTATGAGTAACAGATCCTGAAGCTAAAGGTGAACCATCAACCGTATCCATCGCAATAGGAGCAGATGTATTTCTGGCTTGAATGTTATTGCTGTGGAAAAGCTATGTCCATAAAGTTTCCTCCAGCCCCAGAGTCCAGCATAGCAGAGTAGGGGATTTCACGGCCCTCAGAAATAAGCTTAATAGGGAGGACAAAATGAGATAGTGGAGAATTTATTTTATTTTCTTCGCGAATCAATGGGGAGATAGACCAGGTAATAGAGTTTATTTGCGCAGGCACAATCACATCAGTCGCCGCAGTTGTTCTTCTAACCTTGTTAGGACAGCTAACTGCGTAATGCCCAGAGTCCCCACTGTATAGACACAGGTTCTCCAAACGTCTTCTTTCTTCTCCTGAGTAGAAATGGGTCTCTTAATTGCATCAATCTGCATAGGTTCAGCTGTGTCAGAATCTGGAGAAACTCTTGGATCCTTTTGAACAAATTGACTAGCAGAGAAAGGCATGCCACTATTCAGAGGCGTAACTAAAAACTTCAGGGCCCCGGTGCAAGAAATCATGAAGGCCCCCCCCCGAAAAGCATGCTACTATGGGGTGGTAGCGGTGGTACTGGAGGGGGGGTGGTACCGGTTGTACTGGAGGGGGGATGGTAGCCGTTGTACTGGAGGGGGGGTGGTAGCGGTGGTACTGGAGGGGGTGGTGGTAGCGGTTGTACTGGAGGGGGGGTTGTAGCGGTGGTACTCGAGGGAGGGTGGCTGTGGTGGTACTTGAGGGGGTTGGCTGTGGTGGTACTTAAGGGGGGGTGGTAGTGGTTGTACTGGAGAGGGGGTGGTAGCAGCTGTACTGGAGGGGGGTGGTAGCAGTTGTACTGGAGGGGGGCTGGTAGCGGTGGTACTGGAGGGGGGGTGGCAGCAGTGGTACTGGTGGGGAGATGGGATCAGTAAGAGGCAGAGGTGGTGGTGGGAGAGGATGGCACCACCACTGCCACAGCTGCCACACCCCCTCCAGTACAACCACTACCACCCCCCCTCCAGTGGTGATGAGGGGATAGGGATGAGATCTGTGGTGGTGGTGAGGGGATGGGATCAGTAAGAGGCAGAGGTGGTGGAGGTTGGGATCGATTGCAGTGCAAAATGTCACTTGACCATCAATCGATCAATTCCCCACTCAGAAATCCTTCACTGTGCTTCCTCCAGGAATGCCTTGTCTTATGGTTAGATGCCTAGATGGGACAGGTATTCCAGTCCACGCAGTCACAGAGGGGAGAGCTCCTCCCCTGCCTTCACTCAATTGGTGTCAACAGGCTTTTTCAGTGTCCGCCCCGCCTCCCTACATTCTCTCTGTCTCTGGATAGGCGGGGGCGGGTCCACAGTCTCTCAGTGCTGCCTCTGCCTTCTCTCTCTCCCCTCAGCAGCCGAAAGCCCCCTCCCCGTGGCGTAACAAATTACCGGCACATGTCATGATGCCCTCACCACAGCAGCCAGAATGGAATCACATTCACAGGACAGTCAGGTGGGCCCCTCACACAGGCGGCGGTCGGCGCGCCCCCCTGAAGTGGCGCAGAACACATGGCCCAGTCGCAACTGCGACTGCTGCCACCCTGATCATTTCGCCACTGCCACTATTACTTCTAAACATTCCCAGCCTCTCCTTCCTCCTTTCTGTAAGTCTCTGATCAACTCGGATACAAAGTTGGATGAAGGCCTCAAGATCATTAGGAGTCTCTACTCTGGCAAGCTCATCTTTTACCTTTTCAGAAAGCCCTTGGTGGAACTGACTTTTTTGTGCTGCTGGGTTCCAAGCGGTATCTGTGATCCAACCTCTGAATTCGGCTGTGTACTCAGCAATGGAGAGTTTACCCTGCCGTAAACTATGCAACTTTGCTTCAGCTGTAGCACAGTGGTTGAGATCATCAAAAACTTGATTCATCGCGGTCTCGAAAGTCTGGAAGATATTCAGCACGGCACTGTCTTGTTCAATACAAGAGGAGGCCCAGGCTAGAGCTTCCCCAGTCAGGAGGTTGATAACAAAAATTACCTTCTGTCTTTCAGAAATGAATGCAGTGGGTCGCATTTGGAAATAGATGCAATACTGGTTAAGAAAATCTCTGTAATGGTGACGGTCTCCATTAAACTTGGGTGGGTGAGGCATATGTGCCTTAGCATCATCTCAGGAACGTAGGTCCAGCAATTGTTTTTTCAGAGCACGGATCTCTTCCTGTTGCTCTTTCACCACACCTTCCAGTCTGGCAAATTTTTCTTGGTAAGTGACACTGAACTCCTGCAGCCTTGTAATTTACTGCCTGAAAGGAGCCACAGCATTTGCTATAGCAGCCTCCATGTTTTGGGCCAGGTTATTCTGTCACGATCAGGTGCGAAGACCAGTTGCTTTAGCAGTTGCAGGACTACCACCGACCAGCAGCAGCAGGATAGGTAGGCAGTCACCCTGGCAGATGATGCAGGCTCACCTGAGGTGCGGAGTCTAAGTACTAACCGGTGTTCACCAAAGCTCCTGATGGTGGAGATGGATTTTGTGGCGTGTTAGTACCAGGTCGCGGCCTTTTAAGATCGCCCCACCAGGAGGTGAGCAAGCTGGGGTCCAGTAGCGGATAAGCAGATAAGGATCAAACGGAAGCGTGATCAGTAAACAAGCCAAAAGGTCGGTAATGAGTAGTTGCAGGTTGGGATCAGACAAAAGAGTAGTCAAGGAACAAGAACAAGAACAAGCACAGGAACAAGCACAAGAATAGACACAGCTGAGGTCCCAGGTTCTGACATTAAGAGACCAGTATCTCTATTTTTTTTTTTTGGGTTAACAAAAACTTTAAGCTGCGTAGGGGTTTTTTCACGGTCAAGGCAATAAGGATGTGGAACTCTCTTCAGCCAGGAGTATTGATATTTTTAAAGGACTCTTGGACGTGCATACAACATACAGGGATATGGGTAATGATTATCGACATTGACACACATACACCTACACAGGTTGAACTGGATGGACTATTGTCTTTATTCAACCTTACCTACTATGAAACTATGAAACTAAGTGAGAATTTTGATTAAGTCAGAGGCCAACAGTCTTTGAAACAATACAGAAAGGGCAGAAACATGACCTTTGATAATGCTGAGAGCTAAACACTAGTCCAGACCCAGCCATTATTTGACGTTTGAAATTTTTTTGATTGTTTATGCACATGTCTGTTTGGCTAGGCTGACATGGCAAGGTTATAACTAAAATGCTTAAAGTGAATATCTATCCAAGGACTATTGGGTGTTCAGGATATACCATTGACTATAAGTGGCCCAATAAGTGCTTGAAGTACTAAACTGCCCTGGTAATTTCAAAGAGGGCCTTCACCTCAATTTGCAAGTGAAAAGCTGAATTATATTAAGCTGGGGTAAGAATGTGTGGTGTTTTGGGTGCACAGTGTTTTTACTTTTTTTTTTAAAGGATGCATAAAAAGGCAGCTCTTGAACAGACTGTAAGCAACAAATGCCTGATGCATTTGATTCATTTGATGCATTCAGATGCATACAATACTATATGCTATATGCATCTAAACATGGCATTCTAGATGGCCGTGTGAGTGAGCAATAGAAATTTTAGGCCCAAATTTAAAACAAATGTAGCCAGATACTCCGCCGGCTCTGCACCCGCACTTCCTGCTTGCCGCCCCAGCAGCCGCGAGAAGTGACAGAGCGGCTGGAAGAGCATATTGTGTGTTTGCGTGCCCAACTAACACAGCTCTCTATGGTCTATTCCAACCCGGGAGAAACCAGATTGGGTGTATATTGAGTTGCAAGCGATTTGCCCCTATACAGCAGACTACCTAATGTTGTGCTACCTTAGAGAATGACCTCTGATCTTAGCAGGGATAAACTGCGGACTCATACCTCTCTTTACTTGGACTTTACTCCGCTTGCCCCAATTTTTAACAATCCCAAATTTCCACTGGTATGGAAGCGAAAGCATTTCGAAGGTGGCTCGAAAAGGGCTTATTGTCAGAAACCATGAATCAGACTGAGACAGAAGTGCAGTAAAAATCACACTTTTTAATAAAATAGTAAAATGGAACAAACAGAGCAAATGTAGTCAAAGCCAGGGTTCGGTAACCAGAGCGGGTAGTCGGAACAAACCAGTGAAACAGGAATCCAGAGATCAGCGTAGTAGAGGAATTAAACAGGATCAGGGACCAGAAAGAAAGTCAGTCAGTCTTTTAACAGGAAAGCACAGCAGAGAGTATCCAGATATGTTGACCAGGCGAAGGCACAGGAGATCTGATCCAGGCAGTTTAACCTCTTCAATACCTTAGGGCGTCATATGATGTTCTTGACTTTGTATGGGGATATCTGAATGATGCCTGCAGCTACAGGCATCATTCAGATATCATTCTTTTCCGCCGGCGATTTTGTGCATGATAAGAATGATCATAGTGGCAGTTCCACCGCTTGATCATTCTTATAGGCGAAGGGAGGGGACGTCCCCCCCTCCCGCCGCCATCCGGTGGTTCTCCGGGCTCTCCCGTGCCATTGGGGGCCCGTAGAAAGAATCGGCTGGCTCCGGATGACGACAATAGAGATTTCCGGTGCCCAGATGGTCACCAGTCATCTCTATGACCATCGGAGGCCTGAGCGTGACGTTATGACGTCACGCCCAGGTTCCCGGAAGTAAACAAAGTCGCGATTGCGGCTGTCAGCATGAGATCGGTGAATTTTTTTTCTCAATCTCATGCTTTCCAGCCTGGAGGAGAGATGTGGGGTCTTACTGACCCCGCATCTCTCCATAAAGAGGACCTGTCACAATAGATTCCTATTACAAGGGATGTTTACATTCCTTGTAATAGGAATAAAAGTGATTAAAAAAAATGTAAAAAAAAGTGTAGAAATAAAAAAAATTAAGTTAAAGTAAAAAAAAAAAAAAAAAATGTAAAACGCCTCTGTCCCCAGTAGTTTGCGTTCAGAAGCGAACGCACATGTAAGTCCCGCCCACATATGTAAACACCGTTCAAACCACACATGTGAGGCGCGTTAGAGTGTGTGCAACAATTCTAGCACTAGACTTCCTCTGTAACTCTAAAACTGGTAACCTGTAAAAATTTTCAAAGCGTCACCTATGGAGATTTTTAAGTACCAAAGTTTGTGTGAGTGTGCACAATTTTAAAGCGTGAAATGTTAGGTATCTATTTACTCGGCGTAACATCATCTTTCACATTATACAAAAAAATTGGGCTAACTTTATTGTTTTGTTATTTTTTAATTAATGAAACCATTTTTTTTCCAAAAAAAGGCATTTGAAAAATTATTGCGCAAATACCGTGCAAGATAAAAAGTTGCAATGACCGCCATTTTATTCCCTAGGGTGTCTGCTAAAAAAACATATATAATGTTTGGGGGTTCTGAGTAATTTTTTAGCAAAAAAATGATGATTTTTACATGTAGGAGAGAAGTGCCAGAATAGGCCCGGTATTGAAGTGGTTAAATAGCCAGCAGGGCTAGCTGACGAGCAGGAAATGAAAACCAGGTGAGTCACTGTGGAATGAAGAGTACTGGCAATTAACCCATAGCTGAGCACAGAGCTCTTGAGAAGGAAGGACTGAGCCCAGCCCTGACACTTATATAGAACTGGGCAATTTTTTACTCACAAGGGACCTTTTACCATTCAGCATTGCCTCATGAATTTGGAGATGCCTCGGCCAGAGATTTTCCGTTTCTACCAAATTTCCCACTTCTTGCAATCTATGAGGCCCCACATGTTAGAGGCCCCTCCCTGAGAAATTGTATAACAAAGAATATGGTCTGAAAGGTGGTATCTGTAAGGCACATACAGGCCAAATGACTGATATAGCCAAAGGGAATGCACTAGCTGACAGAATCGCCAAAGAAGCTGCATCTACACAAAAGGCAGACATTCAAATGCCCATACTAACACTTCAGCCATGTACCCTGAGAGAGACACATTGGCTCACGAAACTGCAGGCTTTTGCCACCCCTAATGATATTGCGCAATGGAACTGTGATGGAATGGTGCAGAAAGATCCTAAAACAGGATTAATCTGCAAAGAGGGGAGACCGTGTATTCCTGTTGCTAGCGCCCCCCTGTTCATTGCACAGTACCATGGACTGGGTCACAGAGGCTGGCAGGCCACATGTGAACTCCTAGATGCAGATTTTTTCATTGCAGGATTACCTAATCTAGTCAAAGCTTTTGTACGGAGATGTGTCACTTGCATTAGGAACAATCCAACAAACCCAAAGAAATCAAAACATGAACATCTTGAGTACCCAACAATGCTGTTTACCCATTTACAGATAGACTTTACACATATGCCCAAGGAAGGAAAGAAACAACAATACCTCTTGGTCATGGTGGACATGATGTCACGCTGGCCAGAAATCTTTGTCCCCAACAATGAAAATGCACAGACTGTGGTGAAGATCCTCACACAGGAAATTATTCTTAGGTGGGGATGTCCATTACAAATAAATTCAGACAATGGCCCAGCCTTCACAGTTAAAATCTGCCAAGACCTTGTAAAAGTACTAAAAATAGATTGGAAATTTCACCTCCCCTACCATCCACAGAGTTCAGGGACTGTAGAAAGAATTAATAGAACAAATAAAGACAGGATAAGGAAAGCTATGGGTGGGAATTTTGGCAAATGGAGAAAAGTTCTCCCAGCTGTATTAGCTGAAATCAGAATGACCCCTCACAGTGTGACGGGTTATTCCCCCTTTGAGGTACTCATAGGTAGGCCATTCCCCACGCCGTGGGCTAATCATCCTTTGATGGTGGAGGAAGGTGATTTGGAACAGATACAGGAGGAATATGTAAAAAAACTGATTGAAACTCTTGATATTCTTGAAAGAAGAGTAGCTCGCACCTCTCCTTCTTCTTCACAGGTACCAACCCACCAGTTCCAGGTCGGTGATCAAGTTGTGGTCCAGAGGCTTCAGAAAGGTCGAAAGCCACAAGAGGTTCCATTCGGACCATTGACCAAAGTGGTAGCCGTCACCAGGACCGCCATCCTTACCAAGGAAAGTCCTACCTGGATCCATGCCAGCAGGGTAAAGAAGGTTGATCTGAGCCCAGGAATTGAAGAAAGGCTGAAAAGAGGGGAAGCAGGTGTTTTAAGTCCTCAAAGGACAAGCATAGAAATAAAGGACAGTGATGTCGCTCATTTCACCACAGACTTCTGGGAAGGCCTTGTGCCTTCTGATGATGTTTCTACTTCTGATCTTTGTCCCAGTGTGGATAATAACTAACTGTATCTATCATCCTGATGACTTAGGAGCCTTGAAACTCATATGTGGTAAAAGCGAAGAAATCACAGTAAAAGAGATATCTCTTATGAATTGATCAAAGAAACAGGTTTTTCTCCAAAAATGTTACTGTTAAAATATAAATATACTTATGCTAGAAAGTCAGGATATGAAAAATGCTGGATTTGTAGTAAGTTACACCCAGAAACTGCTAAGATCCCACTTTTAGCTGTCACTCTAAACCTCAAGTCATTATTGAAAAATACTCTAGTCTTAAGTATTAAGAATGTCTCAGAAGGATACAACAATCAGAGTATCATGTTTTACACTTTAGGAAGGACACATGAACCCGAGTGGTGTGTTCAGGTAGGCAATACATCCAAAGGAGTAGGTATGTGCTCCAAGTCAGTATTTAACACTTCAAAGGATATTCCCATCCGCACTAGTAATTTTACATATACAGGTCAGTTGTGTAGTTACAAAAATCAATCCCTTAACAACACCATTAGTAAACTTACTACATACAGGACTACAACCTCTGGGATACTTGTGGGTAAACTTGTTAGTGCTGCGCTTGAGGCTGGAGTTGAGCCCCAACGTAGTTCTCTAAGAAGTTTTTCATTGGGAAACAATACATACATATGTTGTGGTAAAATTTGTTACCCATGGATCCCCGCAGGAGTGAAAGGATGGTGTCATTTAGCACAGTTGGTACCAGTCATATCAGCCCTAGGCCAGACTCAGGAGCATCACATACAAGTTACTTCAAGTACAGTACATAGGTTAACTTATAAATACAAGAGAGAAAACCCACCTATGTTTTCTGCCTTCGGATAAGGCATGGGCGTGGTTTTCATCCTGGACAGGATGGGGCATAACCATGATGGACAAATTAAATAACTACACTAATCTAATAAACGATGTTATGGAAAAAAAACTCCCAAGATATAGAACTACTCAATGTCGCGCTCAAAGCAATTAGAAGACAAATAGAGTTGCACGAATTAGCTATTGAAAGCATGAGTGCAGCTTTAACAGGTTTATGTGAAATGACCCAGGATTATGAATGTTGAATGTGGATTCACAATACCGGCCTGGAAATCCCAGACTACTATGACGTTATTAATCAACACTGAACACAGGTAAATGAATTAATGAAACAAGCAATGGACTTAGGAAATTATTGATGGAACCCCTTTTCTAGTTTGGGTTTAGGTGGAATGTTTTCATGGTTAAAGGACATAGTGATTATGATAATCATAGTACTATTGTTAGGATTGATAGGCTACCTGCTTTTCGAGCTTATTTTGCTTTGTATTAGCAAATGTACTACACCAGACCAACCTTCTCACGCATACACAATATCTGCAGCTTTATGTAAATATGAATACAACAAACGTAGAAAGAACCGTAGATTTCAGGAGGCTGCGGATCTGTAGAAAGTCATATTTATGACTTTAAGAGTGGTTTGAAAGGTTATGCTAAGCATCCATCTTGTCTTCTGTCATTTATCTCATATTCACAAGCTTCCATTTTACAGTATGTACAGTCTGAATACCCCTTTAGCTTTCCAGAAGCCTGTATCAGCATGAGTTCTTCTAAATTAACTGTTTCACACGCTCCTTATCTAAGCTTTCAGATTCTCTTATTGGAAAACAAAGAACAAAGGCTACTTGTTTTAACCTGTTGTAACTGCATATGAAATTGACATCTACTGCGCATGTTTTATTATGAATATTCTGAGTGATTTGTAATTTCATATAAAAGATGCTAGGATGCGTGTCAATACAGACAATTCCCAAAACATTGAGAGTGTGTCATTTTGTTCTTGGGACTTGGCTCCAGATATTTCTGAAATTGCACAATACATCGATCCGAGGTCTGAGAGGTTAAGGGACCACCCTTGACACAGGATTAACCCTTACAGGTATTTCTCTCAACTATAGACTCCTACTCACCTCCTCTCAAAAGCTGTCATACACGAGTGGGACAGGGACCTCTCCACAGACTTGGAGTTGGAATCTTGGTGTCCTCGACTTCGATCCTCTTTTTAAGAATTTTGAATGCTTCATTGACCAAAGCTAACATCAAAGTTCTCACTCAAAGGTATAATCCCTTCTCCCCTGGCCCAGATGTATACTAATGCTTCACCATTTTGTTTTTGTTTTGATTTTATTTGTCATGGCAGGCTGGCTTGTAAAAGCTGAACTCCAGGCTAGAACACATAAACACTTATTATTTATGGGGAAAGAGGAAGAGTCTTTATTATCTGCCCTATTCCCTGTTCCAGCAGGCTCCAGCATTCTCCTCTTCACCTTGAAGCTGTGGACTATGGGCCATCTCTCAACATCATCACATAAAATGTAGGGCTAACAACTCTGTATTGCATGTGGAGGGGGTGAGTGTATGACCATAGCTGTGAGTGGCTTAGAAAGAAGGCAGCACTGGACCGGTTGTATAGATATAGAGGGATGCGTATTCTGAGAAAAATTCTGTAGTGGGTGTATGGGACTTTTAAGGCACCGCCCATATATATGATTAAAGCCATATTTTATTATAACAACAATAAAACAAATAGCCTGAATATCTGGTATTACATATTTCATCTCATAGCTGTACATATACTGGTGTCAATAAATCATAGTTCACTGATCAATATTTAGACAATAATTAGACCTCAACAACAATGGAACATCCATATCTTAATGTATGAGCTCAATGTGTTTTGAGTTTCATCTTCTTCATGAGCAAGAACAGCCCAGCCCATGCACTCCATTGATGGTCAGACCTCAAGGGAAAAGGGGAGTGGAATTACATAGAAATCCAAGGGTCGACAGGGACACAAAAAAAGCTTGCTTGACTCCATCCACCTGAAAATCAGGGACACATCATAAACTTTCAAACTTTTTGAAACCATACTCTTGGATTTAGATAAAGAAATTCATATAACTTGACAAAATGCAAAAACCAGGTGACACCTTTTGCAGCCCGAAAGACTTGCTAACACTTTTAAAGCAGTTATTGGCTTTTATGCTATGTGTTCACCCTTCTCAAGCACATTCCCTCTACATGATATGATTACAGCCCCATTGATGTTTACATTTAAGGTACTGGTTTGGAATGTTAATGTAGGGATTTTACTAAATTACTTTTTGTATTTTTGTTAATTCTGTAGTGTGCACCTAACTGAATCACAGCAGGAGTGTTTGTCCAAACACAAAGTGTATTTTCTCTGTCATATGTTGCATGAGATTGCTCTACCAGAAGATTGCTGGGGTAGGGGGGTTCGGAGGATGGAAAGTTTCAACAAATTCTGTAGCCATCAGCACAAGGGACACATTGCATTGACTGTATGAAATGTCCCTTGTGCTGATTTTTTAAAGAAACATTTTTGGATAAACGTAGGCTTTAAAATTTACATAAAGGACTGGTGCCCATTATTTCTCAACATCTGGAGAAAAGAACTAAACCTGGGATGAATGTTTCTGGGACTTTACCCTTTAACCTAAGCAATTCTTAAAGGCATTGTACACATTTTCAAATGTTTTTGTTTAAACTAGGAATTGGTGTAGTTGTATTCCATGTGTTGTTTATTTGACTTGTAATGATGAGCTCACACGTTGTGCCTGCAGCTTGTAGTGTCATGGCTGATTGCTTTCCCTATGTTTATGTTCTGTATTCATTTATTCATTGTGTAACAAAAGACCATTGAGAAAGAGCTAACTAGATTAGCGTCACGCACGGGTAATAAAGGTCACATTTACAATGACAATCTTACTGTGGATGAACATGATGCCCTTAAAGCAAGAGTCAGGACACCTCCATTGTCATCAGGAGTTCAGATAAAGGTGGTCTTGTGGTCATTCAGGATGCCTCTATGTATCAAGAGGAGGCCACCAGGCAATTGTCAGATGAAAACACTTATTCTAGGTTAAAGGGTAACCCACTATTAAGTTCAAAAAGATTTTGAGTGAGCTTGTGAGCAAGGGGGTCCGTTTGGGTGTTCTCTCTGAGAAGGAAGGTGAAGCCATGTGTAACGGACCTCCGGCCTTTAACAGGACTATGTCCTCCGTAAATGCTTCCTCCGTACCACACGATCCAAGACCCTTTAGCCCACCCAGTCACTAGCCGTAACTCAGTGTAGGGTGAAAAACATCAGACTCTTTATTCAAACACATGTAACAACAGATATGCAACTCAGGGACACCCCCCCCCCCCCGTTGGATTCAGGGCGGGGTAAACCGTCCAATAAAAATAGACACACAGGTCAGGGGTATTCAAACTTCTCACCAGTAAACAGTCTTATCAGCAGGGAGGGTCTGCTGGAGAACAGAAGGGCAATCAGGGCAAGTAGGGTCGCTGTGACACCATGGTTCCTGATTTTCCTATTACCTCACTGTTCCATCATCTCCGTAGGACCCACACGGGACTTTCTCCCCTAATGGGTCATACCATAGTGGCTGGGATAGATTCCCTAAATGAACATCTAGGTTTTTGGGTTGACTGCCAACTACAGCCATTGGTTAGAGAGCTACCCAGCTACTTAAGGGACACCAAATAGCTTTTAAATTTATGTGATCCAATGAAATGGGTTGATGGGGATGTGTGGATCACGTGTGATGTGTCCAGCATGTACTCCTCTATACCTCATGCCTTGGGACTGAGGGCGGTCGAGTTCTTTCTCGACAGTTACAGTGGGTATACATCTATACATAAAGAATACATTTTGGATTGCCTTGGTTATCTCTTGATGCATAGATTTTTCTCCTTCGATGGTACCTTTTATCTCCAGAGATGCGGAGCATCTGTGGGTGCTCGTTTTTCACCCTTTCTCACCAACCTATATATGGGTTGGTTGGAGAGTGTGCGCATCTTTGGAGATGTTAATCCGTTTCATCTGGCCACTAGATTCTACCATCGCTACATAGACGCTCTGCTGTTCATTTGCTCTGACTCCGTGGGGAGTTTGGATAACTTTTTACAGTATCCAAATACTAATGATTTGAACCTACAGTTTACGGGACATTTGGACAGCGTGGATCAGTTCCTTTTCTTGATGTTGTTTTATCCAGTAAAGAGAGTAGTATTGTGTCCAGTCTTTATAGAAAGCCTTTGCCCGGCAATACCCTTCTTTGCGCAGATTCTTGGCATCCAAATCACGTTACTAGCGGGATACCAGTAGGCCAATTTTTGAGGCTACTCAGAGACTGCAGCGAAGCTGGAGATTTCCAACAGGAAAAGGAAGAAACGTGCAATATATTCCTTGCTCGGGGATACAAATCTAATGTTCTGTGTAGGGCACTGAATATTGCGGAGGCTACACCTAGAGAGAAGTTGTTGAAACAGAAAAAATGTTAGCCCAGTTTAACTGATACCCTTATTTTTTCTACTCCCTATAGCATCGAATTTAGTAAAATCAGGAGAATTATGGAACGCCATATCCCGATTTTATTTGAACATGAATGTTACCAAAAAATTTTATCCAAGGGATTTCAAATGGAATCACGGCGAGCCCCCTCCTTAGCAAACTCTATCTCCTGGTGATTATAGCTCCTGTATCCGCAGCAGAACATGATTGGACTTTAATGGGTCTTTTAAGTGTGGAATGACCAATTGTCCATGTTGTCCCCAGTTAATACAAAGTGATCAGTTCCATTCTACTGCGAATCACAGGACCTTTAAGAACAAATATTTTATAAATTGTAACACCAAAAATATTATCTATTTGATAACCTGTAAAGCATGTGCGATCCAATATGTAGGTCGCACAACTAGGAGGCTTCGGGATCGTTTTGCATGATCATGTCTATGATATTGAGAAGGAACATGGCACTAATGTGGCTAGACATTTTAATGGGGCTCATAAGGGTGATAACTTCTTACTACAGATACAGGGTATAGAGAAAGCTGTCACTGCTGGGAGGGGTGTGGATGGTTTTAGGATTTTATGTAAGTGAGAGGTCTTTTGCAAACCAGAATTCTGGTGGGCCTAAATTTTGAGTGGGATTTGACCCACTTTTATGATTATTCTGTAGATTTTGGGCCCATTTGGTTCAAAGTTACATAGTTAGTAAGGTTGAATAAAGACACCAGTCCATCCAGTTCAACCTGAGTGAGTGTCAACAATTGTCCCTATCCCTGTACATTTTGTCTCATTAAGATGTTCATCTATTATATTATTATTTATTTAAGGTACCCATATAGCGCTGCCAATTTACGCAGCATTCCCCACATACATCGCACACTCACATCGGTCCCTACCCTCTATTTGCCCACAATCCAAGGTCCTCAACTCACATTCATATACTAGGGCCAATTTTGGACAGAAGCCAACTAACCTACCAGCATGTCTTTGGAGTGTGGGAGGAAACAGGAGTACCCAGAAGAAACCCACGCAGGCACAGGGAGAACATGCAAACTCCAGGCAGGTAGTGTTGGATGGTTGGGATTTGAACCAGCGACCCTTTTTATTGCTAGGTGAGAGTCCTACCCACTACACCACTGTGCCGCCCTTTAAAATGACACGAGTCAAACATATAGTTATATATATGGTTGGATATTCCATCTATAATATGGAAAAATTGATGGGACACATAAATATACATTTTTTATCCATCAATTGGTATGTTATGTTCTTTTAATAGGAACATCTGCTATATCTTTTTCTTCTTTTTCTTTATTCGTTCTGTTTTTTGGTTTTGGTTTTGGTTTATAGAAATATTTATATGAATGTATTTTTTTCTTTTACAGATACAATTTATTTTATATTTGAGAAGCCAATGTTTCTTTGATATATTTGGAGTTATGTGTTTGTCTTTTGAATAAGAACAGAGGTTGAAAACTGCAAGTCCAATCACCTAATTGATTACATGTGATGTTTTGATATATATATATATATATATATATATATATATATATATACACACACACACGGTGGTTGCGTCACCTGCTTCCCCTTGCCTGTACACCATTGAGTGCTTTTAATTTTATTTTGTCTCCAGAATAAACTGTAATTGCATTGTCTATAGGAGTGCGGCCATCATTCGTTTTTACTTATGCATTCACCTAGCTTGTCCCTATTCACTAGACACTAGAGACAGGCAACTCTTTGTTCTGCATCCCAATCCATGCCTCACAATTGTGTGAGCGTCAATGCGATGAAACAAACACATCCCTTCCAGCATGGTAAGTAGGGTTGCTACCTCTCCTCTTTAAACCCAAACACATAATAATTACACAGGTTCTGTGGTTGATTAAGGTGGTAATAAACTCACTTAGCGCCTTATCTGCAATAAATTAGCCTCAGAGCCTGTGTAATTAATATGCGTTTGGGTTTAAAGGGATGAGGTGGCAACCCTAATGGTAATCTCTGTTAAATGCTCTCACCTGCACCAGCACTAGACTGAGAGACCCAGCCATTGTGAGAATATGTAGCTTCTTCACAGATAATGTCAGTTCTTAGACAATGGATGGAAATCATACATTAACCTATGCAGTGCCATGCCACATGTTTCAAATACATAGAAATTTCTGACACATCTCCTATAGACTGTCCATACATACCAACAAATGACAATTCACATATTTTGCAGGTAAAAAGGTGCAGGTAGGACAGTTTATAATGCCTTTAATGTTGCTGTTGGTAAGCTGAAGATTAACATTCCTTCCCTTCAAAATATGTCAAATTACTGATAGTCTTACACGAGAACAAAATAATTTTAATCCTTAAAAATGTATTTGCAAACTGAAACTCTGTAAACAGAGGTACAATGGCAGAGCAGATTTTTCATTATTATCCCATCTCTTTGCAAGCTTCTAGGAAATCATGGAGGTGGTGGAATTAACCCACCTAAACACTACCTGGGAGGCTAAGCCACATGGGAAGGTTGATGATGGGACCTTGCCCTTGTGCTTCACTCCCACTGTTAAGCAAACTTAGTTCATCCTTTTCCCTTGAACAAAGGTAATTTACAGGTCATTTGTTCTTGACAGCTTCTTGTTCGGCTGCTATCTGCTGTAGAAGACAAAATTGATTGTAGCATACTTCCTGGCATTTAATTTTGACTTTTTTTTTTTTTAATGTTTTTTTCAGTACCATATTTGAGACAAGAGTGCCATCTTATGGATTCACAATGAAAGTAACATGTAAGCAGTAAAAAAATCCTAGTTTGCAATGGCAAAGACAGTATGATTGTGCTGTGTTACCTGGAATATAATATTGTACTGTATATCCAAAAGAAACACACAAGCAGAGCTCCCAAAATATGCTTTGGTTGATATACGACATACACTGGCTATTCAGCACAACTATCTAAAAACTGCTTCCTGTAAATACTACAGAACAATTGGTGTCAGTAATGGACATGCACAAGTCCTAAAGACAGCTGATCAGATGGGGAATAGTTTTTTTGTTGTCACCCATGCTAGGGTACTTAAAGCGGACCTTCAATCATTTTTTCAAACTTTCCATCTATTAAATCTTCTGCCCTTGTTGTTTTAGCTTTGGATAGTTAAACATTTTCTTTCCTTTCGTGTCTGGTAATAAACCTAGGCTTATGACATCATGCACAGCCCTCTCTCTCACTCTTGTGAGAGTTTGCCAGGAAGGGAGGGGGTGAGTCATAAGAGGGCCAATGGGAGCTGCAGAGCTGGAGGTGTGCTTCTGTGTCTGTGTAAATCCAGGAAGTGAACAGGCAGCAGCTTCAGCTACCTACAGTTAAAATGGATGCAGCCAGACTCAGTGGAGGGAGATTTCTGCAGGATATTTGGCAAGTACAGAATCACAGTATATATAGAATAATATGCAAAGTGGTTGGTGGGAAGTTTCAGAATGGCAAAGATGTTTTTATTACAAATTATGTGAGCAGACTGCAATTCCTCTTTAATTCCCCTATTACATCAGAGCACTCTTTACATCAGGGTCCATATTTACACTAGAGTCCCCAACATCCCCCTTACATCGGAATCCCTCCTTTAGATGAAAGTTCTCCCTTACCTCAATGTCCCATGCATTCCCCCTCACATCAAAGTCCCTCCTTACATTTGAGTGTCCCTTACATCAGTGTCCCCTTCTACATCACAGTCCCTTTCCATTGGCTTTTATAGAAAGGAGAAATCAGGGTGTTTTTTTTACAAACTGTCTGTGAAAATACAGACAGTTGGCAACCCTTGTTCTGGGTCAGTGACTTATGCCCTGTACACACAGTCGGACATTGATCGGACATTCCGACAACAACATCCTAGGATTTTTTCCAACGGATGTTGGCTCAAACTTGTCTTGCATACACACGGTCACACAAAGTTGTCGGAAAATCCAATCGTTCTGAACGCGGTGACGTAAAACACGTACGTCGGGACTATAAACGGGGCAGTAGCCAATAGCTTTCGTCTCTTAATTTATTCTGAGCATGCGTGGCACTTTGTGCGTTGGATTTTTGTACACACGATTGGAATTTCCGTCAGCGGATTTTGTTGTCGGAAAATTTTAAAGCAAGTTCTCAAACTTTGTGTGTCGGAAATTCCTATGGAAAATGTGTGATGGAGCCTGCACACGGTCAGAATTTCCGAAACTAGGTCCTATCACACATTTTCCATCGGAAAATCCTATCGTGTGTACAGGGCATTAGACTGGCCATACATAGCCAGGCAGCTAGCATTTTTGGAGAGAGATCAGTGATGCCACTGTATATTCGCCTTTAGATTCAACCTGCCAGTTTTATAATGAAAGTTTAACAGATCTGACATAACAACACTTCTCCTTTGCTTCTGGTTTGCTAATCTTTTACCAGCCTGTCATGCCTTTTCTCATATCGGATTCTGACACAAATGAGATGAGCTTCTAAAAAAAATCTGCTTTTAGACCATAGATTTCTTTAGTAGCCATGCTGATCAGGTAGCTACAGCAATGCTGCTGCATATTTGCTTCAGGTCAGTGATTCTGAAAATACAGAAACTAAAGATTCTTGTAGAGGCAACTAGCATTTTCAGAAGCATAATGGCAATGGCAGCCTACATATTTTCACATAGTATATAAAAATTGATGCTCTATGTGGGTTATTTGAGCTCAGTCCACACCACACTCAGGTAACCCTTTACTTGCTATCACCAACTTTATAAAAATACAAAAAGCTGAAAATTCATATGTAGCAGCAAGATTTTCAGACAATTACTCTGAGGACCCACTGACACAGCATAAACGTAAACACACATGTGGAACACCACGCAATAAACTGCTTGTTTTACGTGTAGGGTTGTCCCGATACCAATAGGATTTTTTAAGACCGAGTACAAGTACAGATACTTTTTTCAAGTACTCGCCGACACCGATTACCGATACTTTTTTTTAATGTTATGTGACAGTTTTCAAAGCACAATACAGATTAGGTGTCACTGATATGCAGCACTGATGAACACTGTTAGGATTAGGTGGCACTGATATGCAGCACTGACAGATGGCACTGATGGAGGGCACTGACAGATGGCACTGATGGCTGGCACTGACAGATGGCACTGATGGCTGGCACTGACAGGTGGCTGGCACTGATAGATGGCACTGACAGGTGGCTGGCACTGACAGGTTGCTGGCACTGACAGGCGGCACTTATGGGCATTGGGCACTGATAGGTGGCATTTATGGGCACTGATGGGCAGGTGTAGTGATACTGTCATGCCATGAGGAAAGGCTGCTGCAATGCCCATCTTTGTACTCCTTGCACTCGGCCGCATTAAAAGCAGTAGTGGCCATCTTGTTACACCTAGCCTGAACTATATGGGCTGGGTATAATAAGATGTCTGCTGCTGGCTTACTGCAGCCAAGTGCAGGGTGTACCAAGATGGGCGTCGGGATGTCCAAGCGCTGACGTCAACGCGGAGCGTCACTTCCGGTGTTCCGCCTGCTGACTTCCGGTAGTCCGCCTGCTGACTTCAAGTACTCGTGCAAATGCTCAGTAACCCTAGGTGCATTTGAACTGGCTGCATAACACAGCAAAAGATGAGCTGCAGGGTGGTGCCAATCACAATGAATAATGCCAGTGCCACATCGCACCAATGCATGTAATGTGCATTGGCACTAATGCAGCACAATATTGTAAAAAGACCCTTTGTGTCCCCTACATAGGTGTCCCACCTCATCTCTTTAAAACCAAAAACACATTTTAATTACACAGGTTCTGTGGCTGATTCAGGTGGTAATTAAATTCACTTAGTGCCTTACCTGGATTAAATTATCCCCAGAACCTGTGTAATTAATATGCGTTCAGTTTTACAGAGATGAAGTGGTAACCCTACCTCTACATTAATCTGTAAAATAGATCATAAACCTTACCTGGAAGACATTACAGTAAGTTTACAAATGCACTGTGTATCTTAAACCATTGCCCATTTCCATAAAATACTATTTTCAACTTTTTTCCCGACTTTTTTTTAATCTCAGTGCTGCTGAGGATTGCTTAGATATTATTTGATTGAAACTGGAAGATGTAAGAAAACTAAAGAAAAAACTTTTTAAAACTAACACATAGGTTGTGTGTATTTTTGTGATTGGATTTAACCGTTTGCTGACCGGCTCACGCCGATATACGTCGGCAGAAGGGCACGTACAGGCATATTAATGTACCTGTACGTTTCCCTTTAAGACGCGGCTTGTGGGCATGTGCGCATCAATTTTGTTTGGGAGCCACGTCGCACGATCGTGCAATTGTCAGTTAAAGCGATGCAGTGCCGAATCGCAAAAAGTGCTCTGGTCTTTTCCCAGCAAATGGTCCGGGGCTGAAGTGGTTAAATTTGGCTTATGGGCAAACAGGTGTCTTGAAGCCATCCTTTAAAGCGCTCCCCAAAAGAACACAATACAAAAATCATGAGGGATTTGTATTTTGGCCAAAATATGTAAGGTTTTGAAGGGTCCTCATGCTTTTTGAGTCCTACACTAACCTTTAAACGTGTACAATAAAAAAAAAAACAGATTCCCACAGGGCAGGTTCCCTTTATAGAGGGTTACAGAATAATATAGTGTTTACTGCAGTTGTTAAACTTTGGCTTCATCACAAAGTGTCTAGGGTTAAATGGTGCACAGGGAAAGGGTAATCTACTACAGCACACAGGGAGAAAAAAGACAATAGAAACAGAGTAGGAGGAGACCACCAGAGAAAATTGAAAGAATGCTTTTTAGTAACCAGAAAGCTGTATGTTAATAGTACCCCTGCAGTAAAGCATAGCAACCGTCTTGTAAAGCAACCTACTAACAGAGTGGTGGCTGGCTATGCATGCATGACCTAGATACCTAGATATACGAGTGATCTTTCTAACTAACAATCATTGTACAAAAATCCTTTGGGCAAACATGCATGTTTATTGCCTATTCAACACAGACTATTCATTAATAAATAAGTGAAAAAAATATTCATATAATTTGCCATTACCAATACTTAATGCTTCTGGATAGCAATCAATCTACAGATGATGGCGCTTAAAACTATAAAATATATTATGTTCACTTGCGAATTTTTAGAAAATGAAGGACTTTTCAAGTACTCCAGAAAACGTATACACATATCATATAAAATAATGTACGAGGCCCCGCCACTGTGAAAATTAATGTAGATATGACACAGTCTTCACAAATATGCAGAGTGGAGGGCTCAGAAATATTGATTATGAGCAGAGAAAACTGTTTTCCTGACGCCTCCATGGCAGCACACGCTGGGTTGTGACTCCGCCCCCACAACCTGACAGGATTGGTTAGCTATAAGTTTGAAGGGGAGACACCCCGCTGCATTCTCTTTTTTATCCTCACCTGACAGATTGGGATATGCAGCTTGCTCCTGTTGTCAAGATAAAGAAAAAAAAAAAGCCTCTTACCGCACTCGCCCCAGCAGGTTCAAGCCTCTCCTGTTTGGAAGTCCCTCCTGTACAGTCTCTAAAGGAGCTTCTATGGAGGGAACCCCCGGTCTGGTGGTCTCAGGGGGCGTCTGGACATCTGGCACAGTAAGCTTTAAAGAAGCTTCATATTTTTGCAGTGGTCTCCTTTTCCTTTTTGCCTGTACCTTTGCCTGTAGTTTACTTATGGTATTTCTCTGCTTAGAGGTCTGCTGGCACTTGTTGTCCACCGCTGTAGGAACCGTCATGGCCGCCGAGGCCGCCTCCTCCACTCTGCAATTGGCCTCAGGGCCTAGTTCTGCCTTGGGAAGGTAATGCCCTTCTCCAAGATGGCGCCGAGGCGCTCGGGACGCTCTGCGCATGCGCGGGAGTGTCATTTTGCCGCGACGGCGGCGGCAGATTTAAAAACACAGGCATTTTCTGTGTTTTTTGCTGAGCAGTATTCAAATACCTGAATGTTCACCGGCGTTCAACTGCTTTGCCAAGAAAACGACTCAGCAAGACCAGGTAAGTCAATTTATTCGATTTAGCCTTCCAAAAAAAAAAATTTAAAAAAAAAAAAAAAAAGAAAGAGTAAGTTTAAAAAAAAAAAAAAAAAAAAAACTTTTTTTCTTTTCTCTTATTTCCTTCAGTCTACACTGTCTACTATCACTATGGAGACCACTGCCCGCGCAGACCACCATCAGCAAACGAGGTAAGAGGCTATTCGTCATCGGTAAGTATTGAAGAAAGGGGAGAAAAAAGAGAGCCAACCACTAACGCTGCGTTTTTGGCAGCCCCACCAGGTCAAGAGCCGCAAGTTCCAGGCGTGAGAGGAGATCAAGCCATGGGTCAAGCAAAAAGTCCCGCAGAAGCCGCTCAAGATCCTCTTCTCGCCACCGAAGACATAGCCGCTCACGTCACAGCCGCTCAAGACGCAGCCGCTCCCGTCACAGTCGGTCACACCGCAGACGGTCACCTTCATCGCACCGCCAAAGCTGCCACACCCGTCCTGCAGCAAACGCTTGCTGGGTATGCGGCGCACCAGCCTTGCCAGATAAACTAGTCTGCAGAGCCTGCTTCAATGAGGCAGCAAAGGACAAAGAGCTAGACGCAGCAATGGCTACGGAGCTCATAAGAGAATCTGTGCGGGAATCCATAAGGGAGACAACAGCACCACTAATCGATAGGCCTACGCCTAGCACATCGGTGGCGGATGACCGCCAACCCCAGGCATCAGAACCCTCCTCAGGAGATGAGGACCAGGACATGTCAGCAGGTTTTGATTTTTCCCTGGTACAGCCTTTCGCAAAGTCAGTCAAAGAAGCAATAGGCTGGGAAGAAGATAAAGAGGAACCGCAGAAAGTCCGGAAATATTTCCCAAATTTAAGAAAAGAACCAGAAAATTTCCCTTTTATAGGTGAACTGGAGGATCTAATTAAAGATGAATGGGAAAGATCTGATAAGCGGTCCAGTCTCACCAACAGACTGACAAAAATGTATCCTCTGAAGGAGTCAAAAGTCAAAACATTGATGAACGCTCCAGTAGTCGACTCCTCCTTGATGCGTCTTGCACGGCATGTCACTCTGCCTATTGAGGACGCAGTTTCCTTTCGGGATGTTCTGGATCGGAAATTGGATCTAGAATTGAAGAAAGCATACTCCACTGCTGGGGGCGCATGCAGACCAGCAATTACCACAGCAGCAGTGGCAAAAGCCATATCAGGTTGGGCAACCAAGGTGGAGAAGGATCTGCAAGACGGTACTGAAATAGATAAAATAATATCTTCTCTTCAGGAGATCAAGTTGGCAGGTGACTTCGTGGCAGAAGCCTCAGTGGATATTATAAGATCCTCGGCGAGATCAATGCTAGCCTCAGTCACAGCAAGAAGGGCCTTGTGGCTGAAACCATGGATGGCCGATACTGCATCCAAAACAAACTGGTGCAGAATTCCATATGATGGCTCAAACCTGTTCGGGTCTAAATTGGACACCGCTATTTCGAAGGTAACAGGAGGGAAGTCGGGATTAATTCCCTCAGATAGAAGACCCAAGGCCCAAAAGGGTTCCTTCTTCAGGCGCAACCTTCCTGAGAAATATAGGGAAGCTAGATCCTACCGTCCTGGTAGGGAATTCAGAAGGGACTGGAAGAACACAAGACCTTCCTTCCTAAGGATGCAGAAGTCCAAGCCTACCCCGGTAGGGGAGCAGCAGAAGTCTTTTTGAAGGTTCGCCTGCCCACTCAGTACAGGTGGGCGCCAGGCTCAAGGACTTCGCACAGATTTGGTCAAGCCATATAGAGGATCAGTGGACTCTTTCCACGATCAAATTTGGACACAAGTGGAAGTTTATGGGCAAAATTCCAAAGAATCACTTCCAATCAACAAGACTGCCATCTTCACTAGTCAAAAGGAAGTTACTATTAAAATATATAGTGGAATTGAAGGAGAAAGGGGCAATACTGGAAGTTCCGTCAGATCAAAAGGGGAGGGGGTTCTATTCCCCACTATTTTTGGTAAAGAAGAAGACCGGAGACTTACGTCCTGTATTGGATTTAAAAAATCTCAACAGGAACATAAAAACAGAGGCCTTCAAAATGGAGAGTCTGCAGTCTATACTTCTGGCAGTGAACCTGGGCGACTGGATGCTCTCAGTAGATTTATCAGACGCTTATCTACATATTCCAATTCATCCCGCCTTTCAAAAATTCCTCCGATTTGCCATCAACAAAAGCCACTTCCAATTTCAGTGCCTTCCTTTCGGCATCTCGTCGGCTCCCAGGACATTTACCAAGGTCCTTCTACCCTTGGTTGCATTCCTCAGGGAGAAGGGTCTGCGAGTCCACCATTATTTGGATGACATCCTGCTCTTGGCAGAGGATCAAGAAACCTTGCTATGCCATCAGAAGATCTTACTCACGACTCTCCAAGACTTCGGCTGGCTAGTCAACTGGAAAAAGAGCAGCTTACAACCCACTCAAAACATGGTATTCTTGGGAGCAGATCTGAACACCAAATTGAACATGGTACAACTTCCTCAGGAGAAGATTCAGCCTCTAGTACAGAAGATGTGGAGATTACTATCAGCGAGGCATCTTCCAGCCAGAATCTGCTTAAGTGTGCTAGGGTCTATGGCGGCAACCCTGCCCATGGTGCAATGGTCACAATGGCACATGAGAATCCTCCAAAACTCCTTTCTGAGGCAGTGGGATGGAGTATCGATGCGTCAGACTATTACCATCTCCAGACCAATGAAGCAATCAGTGTGGTGGTGGACACACTTGACCAACCTCAGGAAATACAAACTGATAGTTCCCCCAGATCCGATAATAGTCACCTCGGACGCCTGTCAGAGCGGCTGGGGAGCTCACTGTCAAGATCAAGCAGCGCAGGGCCGATGGCAGTTCCGGGGCCAGGATTTAGTATCGAATATACTGGAACTCAGAGCAGCCTTCCAGGCCCTCATGGCATTTGCACCAGTCCTCAGAGGGAAGAACGTGCTTATTCGGATGGACAACAAGGTGGCAGTGTCCTACATCCAGAGGCAAGGGGGTACCAAGAGTCTCACATTGATGGAGGAAGTCCGCCCTATCCTGGAATGGGCACAGGCACACCTAGCAGATCTAAAAGCAATATATGTTCCTGCGGCACAGAACATGTTAGCCGATTACCTGAGTCGAGAAACTCTTTCGAACAACGAATGGTCCCTGAGTCTCCAGGCCTTTTCTCTTCTTACGGAGACATGGGGAGTACCAGAGATCGACTTAGCAGCTACTCCGGCGAATACGAAGTGTCGGAGGTTCCTGTCCAGAGCATCTTTCCCTTCAGCCGAGGGGATAGATTGTCTAATTCACCCCTGGAACTTCAAGTTGGGGTACATATTCCCGCCAACTCCGCTAATTGCAAGATTCCTGTCCAGGCTTCGGAGATCTTCAGCCACGGTAATCGCGATAATTCCTCTTTGGCCGAGAAGACCATGGTTCACGACACTATTGCAGCTCAGCCTTCAACCTCCAATCCTCCTTCCGGTAACTCCGGATCTGCTATTTCAAGGCCAATTCCTACATCCAGCTCCAGAGAAACTACATCTGACAGCATGGAAGTTGAAAGGGTTAGGTTAAGGGAACAAGGCTGCTCACAGGAAGTAATATCGACTTTGATGCAAGCCAGGAAGAGCACCACCAACACCACCTATACAAGAATTTGGAACCAATTCTTTAGAATGGCGCAGCAGAAGGGATGGGATCCTATTGCTCCAGAACCTTCTCAAATCCTAGAATTCCTCCAATCAGGAATCAACAAAGGTCTAAGTTCAAGTACCCTTAAGGTACAAGTATCTGCTTTGTCGGCCAAAACAGGCACCAGATGGGCATTACATCCGCTGGTTATCCAATTTCTGAAAGCCTGCCTGAAAATCAAACCTCCTAAGAAACCAGTTTTTCCATCATGGGATCTCTCAATAGTTCTTGAAGCCTTCACCAATCCTCCTTTTACTCCATCTGAATCAATATCTCTATGGGATCTGACTCTAAAACTATCCTTTCTCATTGCAATCACATCAGCAAGGAGGGTGTCTGAGATCCAAGCACTGATGGCATCAGAACCTTACTTGGTATTCTTTCCTGATAAGGTAGTACTAAGACCTTCAGACCACTTCATCCCGAAGGTAGCAACTTCCTTCCATTACAACCAAGATATTGTCTTACCATCCTTCACTAATGATCAGGGTGAACCTCATCCCCTGGATGTTAAAACTACCATCATTAGTTACCTGACAGCTACGAATTCTTTTAGAAAGACGGATACCCTCATGGTCATCCCACATGGAAACAGACGAGGTCAAGCGGCTACCTCACGTACTATCGCCTCCTGGTTAGTCAAGTCCATCAAGAAGGCATACTCCATGCGGCATATGGCAATTCCTGAAGGCATCAGGGCTCACTCGACCAGGGCAGTGGCTACCTCCTGGGCAGCGTATTGCAGGGTTTCACCGGAGACTATTTGCAAAGCAGCAACTTGGTCCTCCAGACATACGTTTATTTCTCACTATAGAGTAGATTCTGCTCATTTGGCTATGGCAGACTTCGGTAGATCCGTTGTTAGAGCCAATTCTTCCGCATTATAAGGAATAAATATTATTTTCTTGCACCCACCCGACTGGCGAGTTATTTCCCAGCGTGTGCTGCCATGGAGGCGTCAGGAAAACGGAAAATTGTATACTCACCTTTCCGTAATTTTCCTTTCCTGACGCCTTTCCATGGCAGCACACAGATTCCCACCCCGTTTTATGGTGATATATTTACAGAGAATGCAGCGGGGTGTCTCCCCTTCAAACTTATAGCTAACCAATCCTGTCAGGTTGTGGGGGCGGAGTCACAACCCAGCGTGTGCTGCCATGGAAAGGCGTCAGGAAAGGAAAATTACGGAAAGGTGAGTATACAATTTTCCGTTTTTGCAGCTTTCTCCAGGTTTTGGTATTTCTGGGTTCGATTTCGGAGTTTGAAGATTTCAAAGAGTTTGGGGCGGAAAGAAATGCAGGTGCACTCAGCCCATATAATGAAGGACCTGGCCATAGTGCAGAGCTCCTGTTAGGAGACAGGTGTACTCCATAAAGAGACAGCACTCCATTCTGGAGGGGAGATGCCTTGTCCACAGGGTTGAGAGAGAGTTGAGATGGCTAAGTAAGTCTGGGAAGCTGAGAGAGCCGAGCCAACTAGGTGAGTCCAGGGGACTGTGAGAATCTGAAAGTTTTAGAGGAGTTAGAGAGCTCAGGGTGTTAGGAGAACCCCTATTGAGAAACCAGGGAGTGGGGCCTATGAGCAGGGTGCTGCAACTCAAATGGCTGAGAGAGCCAGGAGAGCTGAGAAATTACCCAAACATCACAATATATATAGTACATATGTAAACTCTGTTGCTACCAGTTACAATAATTTATATCTCAGTTGTACACGTTACCATTCAACCTAAATTTAGTATAAATATGGTAGAGACTGTCCATACAGTGTAGCTTGCAAAAATCAACCTATACTAACTATTTACAAACAGCAGGATACAAGGGGTAGAGCAGGATCAGGCTGAGGAGTGAAGAATAGCAAGGTCAGGATAGAACAGGTACAAGCAGGCAGGATCAGAGTCAAGCTTACAGGAACAATGGGTACACAGGCAAAACTCTGAGGCACTGCAGAATGCCAGCAGTGGGGCTAAATACCCTCCCAGTAGCCAGCATCAGGTGGGGGATTAACCCTTTCATGACTAAGCCTATTTTTGAAATATGGTGTTTATAAGTTAAAATCCGTATTTTTTGCTAGAAAATTACTTAGAGTTCCCAAACATTATATATATATATATTTTTTAGCAGAGAATCTAGAGAATAAAATGGTGATTGTTGTAATAGTTTATATCACATGGTATTTGTGCAGCGGTGTTTTAAACACAAATTTTTGGAAAAGGGACACTTTCATAAATTTTAAAAAATCCAAACAGTAAAGTTACCCCAATTTTTTTGTATAGTGTGAAAGATGATGTTACGCCGAGTAAATAGATACCAAACATGTCACCCTTTATAATTGCACGCACTTGTGGAATGGCGACAAACTACGATACCTATGAATTTCCATAGGCGACGCTTTAAATTTTTTTTACGGTTACCAGGTTTGAGTTACAGAGGAGGTCTAGGGCTAGAATTATTGCTCTTGCTCTGACGATCGCGGCGATACCTCACATGTGTGATTTGAACACCGTTTACATATGCGGGCGCAACTTCCGTATGCATTTTCTTCGCTGCGCGAGCTCGCGGGGACAGGGGCACTTTAAAAAAATTAATTTTTTTTAATTTATTTTTTTACTTTATAAATTTTTTTTTTTTTTACTTTTATTGCTGTCACAAGGAATGTAAACATCCCTTGTGACAGTAATAGGTGGTGACAGGTACTCTTTATGGAGGGATCGGGGCTCTAAAAGACCCCCGATCCCTCCTTTGCACATCAAAGTATTCAGATCGCCGAAAACGTCGATTCTGAATACTGTATTTTTTTTAAAAACCGGCACCATTGGCAGCCGAGAAAACGGGAAGTGACGTCATGACGTCGCTTCCGCGTTTACATTGAGAAGGCTGGAACAAAGCCGCCCACAGCTTCGTTCCAGCCCGCCCACAGCCGCCGGAGGCAGCCGATTGGACACCGGGCCTCCCGATCGCACGGGAGGCCCGGTAAGAGCGGCGGGAGGGGGGGGATGTCCCCTCCTGCTCCTCCGGTATAACAGCCGAGCGGCTTTTAGCTGCATCGGTTGTTATACTCAGGTAGCCGATTGCCTGCTGTAAACAACGGTACCAAGATGATGCCTGCAGCTGCGGGCATCATCCCGGTATAACCCCCGGAAAGCCGAGTACGCATATCTGCGTATGGTCGGCGGGAAGGGGTTAACTGCTGAGATCCGCTGGCTACTGAGAGACACCCACTTATGGACGTCAGGACTACACCCTTTAGATCTTGGAACCACAGTGCACCAGCAGGTGATCCAGTTACTGACAAACACAGTGTAATAAATATGATGTAAGTTGTGCAATATAGATCTAAGAGGCACTGCATTTACAATGTAAAAGAGTGACAGGAGGCACAGTATGCAAAAGAAAAATTAACAAACTGGATGTAACTGTGAGGCATAAGATATTGTATGTAGGACAGGAAAAATGTATGCTCAGCTCCAAAGAGCATACATACTGTATATAACAATGATACTAGAGGTGTGTAACCATAGAACAACATCTAATACTTTCAATTAACCCTCCACCCACTGCTGTATATTCCCAAATATATCCTGCAAACATACCAACAACAGATATTCTTAATTTGCCTATATCCATACATAGTCAAGCTGACCAATAGCATCAAAGTGATCCATCTCTGGTCGTTATCTACTCTTTTTGTACTGCAATGAGCTGTGGGCTGGGTCAGATCTGATCTCTACTCTACTCCAACAAAATTCCAAGTATTTTAAGTGAAATTCAAGCCTGTGATCCCGAGAAGCTTTTGGTGGCGCTCAAAGCCAGGGGATTTGATGTCTCCCTGCCGATGCCCAGAACATGGGGCGTAAAGTGGACTGATTCAGAAGTGTGGATTTATAGAAGAGAAGACGCCACTCAAACCAACCTGTTTACAATGTTGGCCTCAGCTGCTGCTCCAGCCATGCCCCCCCCCCCCCACACAGAGGTCTGTGACCAACCCTCAATGAAGAGGCGAAATGCGTCATGGAATTCAATCCTAGAGCGATTTTTTTATTCCTCTCTAGTCCAGTCATATGATCCAGAAACTTTGGCTCCCCTGTGTCATTTAGCACTTGACAGCATCTGGGAATTCAGGGAGTGGTGACATCACCCATAAGCTCCCATAGCTCAGCCTTTGTTGCCGTAACATCCTCTCCCCTGAAGCCACCGTTCACTGACAGAGGAAAGCCAGAGCTGCAGGTTCACATGACCGGACTAAGGAGGACTAAAAAAGGTAAGTATACAGATCTTTTTTTACACAAGGTGGGCAGCATAGGTAGGAGAGGGGGGAGGGAACATTTTTAAAAATAGTTAGTGTTATGCTTGAACCCAACCTTAAATGTACATAAGGGTTTTGAATTTATTGATCAGCAGTGCCTCTGAGATAGAAGGAGAGCTTTAATGGATGAGTGGAACACCTTTACAGTATGTATCGAATACAGTAATGTGTGGGAAGGTAAACGGGTGGCATCCTTCATAAAAGCTTTCAGGGAAGGCCCAAACAAATGTTTCCCTGTTAAAGGCAGATGGATCAGCGATTTGTTAGATGCCTGATATACATACCAGCAGAAGTATAAGGGAGGCGTCACAGGTAAACATTACCAGCTGATCTACTATTGGTGTGAAATCCTCAGAAACCTGTACCTGACACAGAATTTAAACCCATTTAGTCTGTATGCATTCCTGATCTTTTAGATCGGGGCTACAGGACGTCATACTGACATACATCTTGCTTGTAGTCCTACAGTCAGCTTTAACTGTATATGCATACTTGCAGGTTCCATGCTGTATATGCTCAAATAGAAAGGTGAGGGTAACAGGTCATGCCCTGCTCAAACCGTGACACATGTTGAACACCAAGTTCCACCTATAAAGGAATCCTGATATATTCAGTCCTTGTCAAGCAGTCCAGGCATGCCTCTCCTGTTCAAAGACTGCACATGCAACAAAGGATGATTCAACTGTAGCAGGTAGCTTTTCAGGCTGATTGAATCCATGAGGAGAGAGCTGCCTGCTAGCAGCTGCATGGGCTTTTCACCCCCCTCACACAGAACTGCTTGCTCTGTAGCCTCCCTATTGGAAGAGCCTGACAGCCAAATCACCAGGAAATGCAGCAAAGCACTGTGGGAGATGTAGTCTGGAGGAGGAAGTGACTCTGTTCGCTGGATCAGCCCTAAACTACAAGACAGACAATGCAAAGCGCGCAGAACTGCCTGCTGGGAGGAGTGATAAAAGGACAGGCGCGGCCTGTTCTTTTATGTCTCTCAGGATGCCATTCAACACTGGCCAGCAGGAGGTCTGTGTGTGACCAGGAGTGAGAGACTGCGACCTATACAGCGGAGAGCCAGATCGCCCGCCTCTGAGGGATCTTGGAGGACAGCCCTGCTATTCTAGCAAGCGGACCGGCCTGCGCTTCAGAGCAACTGGAAGCCACCTGCACTTCAATCCATCAGGAGTTGCAGCACAGCGTGGCGGTGCCATCTTCACCAGACGGAGACACCAGGAGGGGATTCCAGATGGAGCCTCACAGCCATTGGGGTCTATTGTGGTGAGAGGGAACCTGCCCATTCCAGTAGAGATTACAGTATTGCTGAGTGAGTTCTTTCCACAGACTGCTGGTGAGACTTGTAGTTCCACGGAGGTGAATCTACTTCTTCACAGGCATCATGCAGCTGGACTTTGGGGCCTTGTTTTTCTCCCCTGCGCTGTAAGGTCAGTACTGTATTGCACTCACATGTAAAGAGGAATCTACAAGTGGTGATATTTCTTCAGTTAAGCCATCATCGGCATATCTTTTGTTCTACAGTCATTTCTTTCCCTTTGGCTTTGTGGATTACAACTTACAATGATATATCGCAGTTTAAACATCAGGCTAGCTGAAGATATCTGGTGTTAAAAGAACTTTCACCATCTTCTTCTTTTACTAAGCAATGCTGCTCTACTCATAAATTGAACTCTGAATTATAGCCTAGGGGGAGCCATTGAGTATATGTTAGACTTTACACTGTGTTTCTGAATGTAGAGATTATATGCTGCAATTTGGTCTGTGTATTGAGGCCTCAGCGGTAAGGTATTTAATATATGTTTTGAAGATATTGAGTACCTATCCTTCTGTGCACCTGTTCACATATACTCCTTAAGGTAACTATAAGGTTATAAGTTCTGTATATGTGCATTAAGTGATAACAGTTGTCAATCACAACTGTTTATTCATGCTCTTTATTGTGCTCCATTACTTATCTCAGTAAACTTAAAGAACAGAATTGTGTTGTGTATTATTATCAGGTCTTTCCATTAACCACCTTGCTAGGTGTGCCAGAGGGGCTGGGACAGTTCTTTGGGGTTGAGAGGCAGAGTAACGGACTGAACCTATAAAAAGCAGCTCCTTCGGGGGTCCTGCTACACAACATTCATGAAGGTAGGTAAACTCCAGCCATGAACCCAAACACATGAGACATTAGGATTAAGTGGATCAATTGTCCATGATTCTATATATAAGAGAAGAGTAGGCTTATCAATCCGAGGTTCAGAGTCCAAAGTCTAGGTCACCACTCTAATGCCGCATACACACGGTCGGAATTTCCAGCAAAAAAAGTTTAAATGTGAACTTGTTGTCGGAAATTCCGACCGTGTGTAGGCTCCATCGGACATTTGCTGTCGGAATTTCCGACAACAAATGTTTGAGAGCTGGATCTCAAATTTTACGACAACAAAACTTGTTGTCGGAAATTCCGATCGTGTGTACACAATTCCGACGCACAAAATTCCACGCATGCTCGGAATCAAGCAGAAGAGCTGCACTGGCTATTGAACTTCATTTTTCTTGATTCGTCGTACGTGTTGTACGTCACCGCGTTCTTGACATTCAAGATTTCCGACAACATTTGTGTGACCGTGTGTATGCAAGACAAGTTTGAGCCAACATCCGTCGGAAATAAATCCACGGTTTTGTTGTCGGACTGTCCGATCGTGTGTACGCGGCATTATAGGGCGTACACACGGTCGGACTTTGTTCGGACATTCCGACAACAAAATACTAGGATTTTTTCCGACGGATGTTGGCTCAAACTTGTTTTGTCTACACACGGTCGCACAAAGTTGTCAGAATTTCCGATCGCCAACCACGCGGTCACGTACACCACGTACGACGAGACTAGCAAAGGCCGGTTCAGAACCAAGCGCGGCACCCTTTGGGCTCCTTTTGCTAATCTCGTGTTAGTAAAAGTTTGGTGAGAGACGACTCGCGCTTTTTCAGACTCGTGGCTTTCAGATCGTTTTCTGCCGTTCAGTTTGTGCTTGTGGGTTTGTATCTGCTCTTCAGTGCGTGCAGCAAGTTCCGCGTGACTTAGTCATTGTATTCTTGTTCGTTCGTTACTGTTTTTCAGGTCGTTCTTCACAGGTCTTGCTGTTCTTCAGTGCGTTCTGTTACTTCGTTCTGAGCAGCCGACCGTTTTCTAGCCATGTTTCGTATGCGTACTCCTCGTAGAGTTCGTGCTGTGCGGGGGCTTGGTGTTGGGGTCC
Organism: Aquarana catesbeiana; assembly: GCF_042186555.1. NCBI lineage: Eukaryota > Metazoa > Chordata > Amphibia > Anura > Ranidae > Aquarana > Aquarana catesbeiana. The sequence goes on from NC_133324.1 coordinate 407,769,821, forward strand.
TGACCTTGACACAAGTCCAGTCCATGAACAGGGTGGGGAGGAGTTCATGGACCAAGAATTGGTTGCTTCAGCGTGACCAGTTCTCTCATATGCCTTTGCTCCGTGAGATCCGTGAGAATAATCCTGATGATTTCAGGAACTTTCTCAGGATGACGGACCCCGTGTTCCACCGTTTGTTGGCTTCGCTGACCCCCTATATCAGCAGGCAGGATACCTGCATGAGGCAAGCCATCACTCCGGAGCAGAGGTTGGTCGCTACCTTGCAGTATTTGGCCACAGGGAGAAGCCTGCAGGATTTGAAGTTCTCGACAGGCATCTCCCCCCAGGCTCTGGGGATCATTATCCCAGAGACCTGTTCTGCCATCATCCAGGTCCTGCAGAAGGAGTATATGAAGGTAAGATTTTTATCCTTTTATATCACATTTTATTGTATTGAATGTTTGCTAATATATTGTATTTCTTTCCTCATTCCCTAATTACCATGATTGTAATATGCTGTGAATGTCCCCTTTGTTCTCATGTATGCTGGATTTTTATGTAATTATTATTTTAGGTCCTTCATACATATTTGCCCTTAAATAACCTCCCCAGCATGGTGTCTCCTGCCCTATATTCACCTCATGTAGTCACTTAACAATGTATTTTATCAGCTCCATAGTAGTGCTTTACCCCAAACACCCCCTAAAATGTTTGGAAATGTTATTTTTGATTTAAATTCAGGCAGAGTGCCAGAGGCTTTTTTTTGTGGTGTCCCCAAATAATTTTTAGTAACCCTCCCTCCCCCAACTGCTAAGTCAGCTGATCCCAATTCTCTATCCTCAATCATCTATCTGCTGACTTTGCCAAACCCATACACACTATACCCATCTCTTCAGTGCTCAGATTTATGGATGAATTCCCCAAAGCATGTAGTGCAAGGGCCTGCCTGTATACTTTCAAATGGTACAGTTTAAATTTTTGGGATCCTACTATTATCTTGATAGGTAAAAGCAGAATGTCCAAATGTCCTCAAATGTGTACAATGTGTATTTATATCTTTGTATTATGACACTTCTTACCTGTCCAGTGGGCTGCCAATAGTGTAACTAAGGAGGGTCTGTTCAAAGTAATACCCATTATTTAGGCATTCAGCTCTCAATGAAGTGAAGAGGGTTACCTGTCCAAGATTTCCACACACCCCCTATAATGTTAGAAATGGCCCATGAGAGGGGGGGAGGGGGAATATGATAGGTGTACCTTATACTTTGGCCTTGTTTAAATTCCCCTTACTAAATGCTATCTGGAGGTTGCCTCATAATGTTTGTGTCTAATCTGCTTGCCATGTTTCAGAGTAAAAATAGTAATGTTTATTGTTTTTTCCTCAACAGTTTCCTTCCACGCCACAGGAATGGCAGACTGTGGCCTCCCACTTTGCCGAGCGGTTTGACTTTCCTAACTGCGGAGGGGCAATTGATGGGAAACGCATCCACATCGTCCCACCACCCAACTCGGGGTCGTACTATTATAATTACAAGGGGTTTAATAGTATAGTGATGTTGGCGGTGGTGTCGGCTAATTACGACTTCTTGTATGTGGACGTGGGGAAGAATGGCCGGATGTCCGATGGTGGAGTCATCGCCCAGACGGAGTTCTACAGGCGTCTCCAGAATGGCAGCTTGGACTTGCCAGCTCCAGAGGACAATGTGGAAGGACTCCCATTTGTGTTAGTTGCTGATGAAGCGTTTGCGCTGGGGGACCACCTGATGCGGCCATTCCCAATGAGGACCCTCACCCCGGAACAGAAGGTTTTTAATTACCGGCTGGCCAGAGCCCGAAGAGTGGTGGAGAACACATTTGGAATCCTGGCCAGCCAGTTCCGACTATTTCTGACACCCATCCATATGGCGGAGTATAAACTGAACCATATTATACTGGCGTGCTGTGTTCTCCATAACTTTTTAAGGAAACATTCGGCCAACTATGCTGACTCAGTTGGGCCTGAGGCCGGAATCATACATCAAACCACACTGACGGCGCATGAAAGTGGCCGTCCTGGCTTGCCCTCCCTGAGTGCCCGTGATGTCCGGTTACGCTACCTGGAGTTCTTTGCGGGAAGGGGGGCTATCAATATGCCAGACAATCTGTGAAGCCTTTTTATAATAAAAAAAAAATAAATTCTTTGTGGACATTTACTGCTTGTGTTTGTTTTAGCTGACCCTGACAGAAATGTGTTGAGTCCAGAAAATGTCGTGATTGTGTAACCTTATTATACAAAGCACTGTTGGCTGTTATTTCCTAAATGCAAAAACACATTTCACTACAAGTGCACTTACAACTGCACTGAAACTGCACTTGTAGTGCAAAGAGGATTTGCCCTTAGGAAATAACCCCCATTTTTGCTGAAAACAGCAATTACATCACCCCAAAAGTTTGTAGTGTTGAGACAATAATCCACACATTCTTGAGTAACCAACTTTTTTATACCTGCACAATCACATGTGCATTTACCAAAGGTTTTTAAAACAAACCAACATGTTTGTTGTATAACAATTTTTGCAGTAGCATTATCAAAAATCGAAATGTCCATTTCAGATAAAACAGGCCTGTGTAAAACCAACAAGAAAGCCAAAAAACTTGAACTTACAAACTTCACATTAGGTAAAACCTGAAGGCTATATCAGACATCAGTATTTAGGAACTGGGTTTGATATAGCGTTCAGATGGGGGGAAATCACCCCTGGAAAAGCCAAATTTGGAAGATGCACACCAATTTACGAATGTCAACATGTGCTATCTGCCATCAGGGGGGATCAAGGGACGTGTTTTGGGGGAGCAAGCCCTTCCTCAATGCTACTTTATAATTGAGGAAGAGGTTGCACCCCCAAAACGCGTCCATTGATCTCCCGTGATGGCAGATAGCACATGTTGTGCATCCTCCAAATTTGGCTTTTCAAAACATTGCAAAAAGTTTTAAAAGATTGGACCACAATCCAAAAAGTTATTTTGTGGGGTTTTAAATTCGCCCCAAAACATCAATGATGTTATTATTTATTTTATCACATCAGTTGCAGTTTGCAGTTTGCAGTTCTACATTACACCCCATGATCTCCCCGATCAGGATCTGGGCACTTTCTGACGTGAAACGTTCTGGATCCCTCACATCACGATCACCTAAAAAGAAAGAAAGAAAACAAAAACAGGTATCAAAAATCTGCCACCATCCATCTCTTTTACCTGAGCCTGTGGTCGCAGACACTCACCTGTTGTGGTGCCAATCTCCACCACATCTTCTTCTTCCTCCTGCTCTTCTTGGGTTGGTGTTAGTTCCCCTTCTTCCAGAGGTGGGGGGTCTGTGGTCTCCTCGGATGAGGGGTGTCCTCCGAGTCTTTTCTCCCCTATGTAAAACAAAAATGGTATAATTAGCACACAGATATTTGAAGGCAGAACTATAAATAGGAAACATTGCTTGGAAGTGGGGTACAATTGTCTATTTTGGCAGAGTTCCAAGATGTATTTTTTTTATTGGCCTTTGTCAAGCTGCAATACTTTACCTGTTTGGTACAAGCTTCACAGATGTAGCCCCCCCTATAGTATACACTGGAGCACCTGTGTGGCCCCCTAATAAAAATGGTGTTCTTGTGTCCCACACTAGTGCTCCAGTGTCCAGATGTGAAAACAGCTGCTCAGTGTCCTCTCCTTACACAGAATCTAGTCTGCATTTCATTCTAGTAACAAACCCATCTACACAAACAAATATTTGGCATCCAAGTAGGCCCCAAAAAAATGTGGGAAAATGCATATGGCCAAAACAATGGTGTTTTAGAGGCCGAAAGAAAAATGTTTGATACGAACGAATAATGGGCCCATGATCATTAAAGATGCCCTTTTAAACGTTACAATTAATAAAGGCATATGGAGCAGCACGAACGGAATAAAGACAGAAAGAATAGGAACACAGCACAACTACTTACTTTTTTGCAGCACTCTCCGGATCTTTCGGTACTGCTCTGGCTCTCTTAACTTCAGGTCCGACCACCGCTTCCTGAGCTGATCTTTCGATCGTCGTACCCCGAAATTCTTGTGAAGGCTTTTGACCACTTTCGTCATGATCTTGGCCTTTCTGATATTGGGGTTGGGGTAAGGCCCATACTTTCCGTCATAGTCGGACTTCTTCATGATGTCGACCATCTCCAACATCTCCCCAAAGGACATATTTGTGGCCTTAAAACGTCTCCTTCTGGATCGGGACGTGTCCGGGGCGGGCGGAGTTACACGCATGCGCAGTGTGTATAAAGCGTAACACGCGTGCGTATTACGTACGATCTGTGAGCGGAGGAAGGAGCATTGGACGCGCCGATCGTAAGAACGAAAGTAAGAGACAAACTTGTGCCTATACTGCTTCTACATTGAGGCCTATATTGTAACAAGATTAGGAGAGTTTTGTCTGACATTAGGCTTTGTCTTGTGTTGTGTCTTGCAGTGAACATGGATATGCTACTGAAAGACAATGACTTCATGTCAGTATTCGTAGATATGTTAAGGGAGCTGCCCTGTCTGTGGGAGATTAACCACCCCCATTTCAACAACCAAGCAAAGAGGCAGGCAGCACTGGTGCAATTGTGTGAAATTGTGAAGCAGGTGATCCCCACGGCAGACATCACCTATTTAAAGATCTTAATTGGTGGCCTGAGGAGCACATATCTAAGGGAGCGCAAGAAAGTCCTGGATTCACAGAGATCCGGAGCAGCAGATGACATCTATGTCCCCAGGATGTTGTACTACGACAGGCTGCATTTTCTGGCAGGCCAGACTGAACCCAGGCCATCCCTCTCCAGTCTTCCTTCCACGCTTCCTTCACCCCCGGCTGAGGCTTCTGACGCCCAACCTGGGCCTTCCAGGCCGCATGTGGAGGAGCCCAGATTGAGCCAGATATAGCATTCTTCTAAATATTGCTGGTTGTCCAATCAATGATGTTACCTAGATGTTAGTTGGGAGTACTAATTTAGGATTGTGATTGATGAAGCAAAAACTAAAACCATGTCCCTTTTTCATACACAGGGAAGTCTCAGCCAGGAGGTGGCCGGGCCGAGCCGGCTGGCTGATCTGCAGGTCCCTCCACCCCCCCTGAAAGTGGCAGTAGGAGGAGTGCCCTAGAGGAGGCTACCAGAGGACTCTTTTGGAGGGCTACAGAGGTCCTGGGAGCACCACAGACCGTGGAGGAGGACATTGCTGCCGTCATTGCATATAAAATGCAGAGGATGGAGGAGGGCCAACAAGCCATGTGTGAGGCGCTCATATTGGAGGCTCTTAACAAAGGTATGAGGGGCCAAATGACAGCTCAGACACACCTTTGCGATGGTCCTCCTCCTCCTCCTGCAGGTCCTCCTCCTCCTTCTCCTCCAGGTCCTCCCAGTCCTCCTCCTCCTCCAGGTCCTACTCCTCCTCCTGCCACATCTCCAACAGCACAGCCACAGCCGGGAAGGAAGCGTGAAAGGAAGACCAGAAAGTGAGGACCCTGGATCCAGTCTGGTCGGCCAAAAAATGCAGCCTCTTGTGGTACCACAGCCTGGGGACACACATGTCATCTGCTGCTATCCGGATCTCTGCGAATTCTGGATCAGACTGCCCTCCCTTACATATGGACTCCTCAGGCCACCAATTTTGATGTTCAAGAATTGATGTCTGCCGTGGGGGTCCAAGGCTTCGCTAATTTCTCTTGTTGATCCAGTGTTGCCTTCCTCTTTGTTTGGTTCTGAGCCCTTAATAAAGGATTTTTGTTTTGAATTATACTCTCCTATGTGTTTTACTTCAAAAATGACAGTTTTTTTGTGAGGATTCAGGTACGTTTCAAATATACAATGTGAAATTAACAAGGGACACCAACACCAAACAATCTCCTTGAGATTAAATAATAAAAGATATCAATGGTGTTGGGGTAACTTGACACATAAAACACACACAAAAATATTCTGGAGTAAAAATAACATTGAACAAAGATCAGCCTTGGAGAAAATACAAATATTAAATAAAAAAAAAAAGGCTTCAAATCCCCAAAAAAATTAAATAAAAAAAAAAAAATTCTGTCAGATGTGACAACTAATAACAATATATTCAGGGAATCCCAATAAAAAAATAAAAATAAAACTTTGTGAGAAGTGTGTGTGAATATGAGCAGCAAAACTACTTAATTCTTGTCACATTATAAAGAAGAAGAGAGTGCGCTGTATTAAACCATTTTTAACATTGTAGCGTGACGAAAGTGCTGTATCCATTGCGAACGCTAAGTTTACCAGAACGAGCTGTTCCGTCTTGGAATTTCTTCTGAGCATGCGTGGCACTTTGTGCGTTGGAACAGGCCACACACGGTCGGAATTGACGCGATCGGATTTTGTTGTCGGAAAATTTTATCTCCTGCTCTCCAACTTTGTGTGTCGGAAAATCCGATGGAAAATGTCCGATGGAGCCCACACATGGTCGGAATTTCCGACAGCACGCTCCGATTGGACATTTTCCATCGGAAAATCCGACCGTGTGTACGGGGCATTAGAGTGCAAGGAAGCCAGGGAAATGGATTTGCCTGACCGGTTTTGCCAGTCAAGCCAGCTGCATCAGAGGCATAAATGCTAGCAAAGATGGCTACCATATGCTTGCTTTTTATGTTCTTAAACACCCATAAGAAGACAGTGGGGGTCAGGCTAAGTTGTTTTCAACACTTTGGCCAATATTGTTTTTAATATATACATTTGTGTTCCTCTGTTTTTAATTATTTTGAATAAAGTACAATTAGATTTTTGTATTCTTAACTTAATTTCTGTTCCCAGAAATAGTACTTCTAATATATTTGATATTTAGCAGTTTATTTTTCAGAATATATTGTGGAGTAGAGTCTAAATCAGGTTTTTATTGGTTGGATTGGTATAGATATATTTTATGCATCAATAAGCCTTAGTATGGAGGCCAGTGCCAGAGAGGAGGTTAAGATTGTGACCACTGTGACAGCTAATCACAGTGGTCATGTAAATGGAAATGTTTTCTTTTTCTAAATTATCAAATTTTATTTTCACACTGTTTTTTTTTAAACAGAATTGCATATAACTTTTTTTATTATTATTAAATACCTTTTTACAACTTCAACTTCAGGGCTGTAAAAAATCAGCCCTGAGGGGTCACATTGGTGGACTTCCCTAAAATGCCTAAAAAGGCTATGTTTTGTGAATCCTTTTTTAATGTTATAAACCAACTAAGGACCAGCCGCCGTCATTTTACATTGGTACTTTGACGCTAAATACTGTTGATTTGGCAGCAGCTAGCTGCCATAACCCTCGTATTTATTTAAATGGCGGGCAGCTGGCTTTCAGATAAAAGTGGTCTCAGCGGCAGATTCACCACAAGATCACTGTTATCGGTTGTGGAAGAGGGCCCCCTCCCGCAGCGCTCCGGTCATCTCAGCTGCTTACCGGAGCTATCGGTAGCGGCGGAGACGATCGCGTCCACTGCCCTGTGAGACTGGATGCCGTGTGAGGGAAAGATGGCCCCCACTCATCTCCATAGCATTGGATGGCAGAAGCGACGTCAACCGTCACTTCCGCCCAATGCTCTTAAAGGGGAAATTTTTTATTTTTTGTATTTTAGTGCAAATATGAGATCTGAAGTCTTTTTAAATCCAGATCTCACATTTAAGAGGTCCTATCATGCTTTTTTTCTATTACAAGGGATGTTTACATTCCTTGTGATAGAAATAAAAGTGACCCAATTTTTTTTTTTTAAAAGGACAGTGTAAAAAAAAAAAAATTTAATGCACCCCGTCCCGCCGAGCTCGCACGCAGAAGCGAACGCATATGTAAGTCGCGCCCGCATATAAAAACGGTGTTCAAATCACACATGTGAGGTATCGCCATGATCATTAGAGCGGGATTAATAATTCTAGCCTGAGACCTCCTCTGTAACTCAAAACTGGTAATCTGTAGAAATGATTAAACTTCGAATATGGAGATTTTTAAGGGTAAAAGTTTGTCGCCATTCCACGAGCGGGCACAATTTTGAAGCATGACATGTTGGGTATCAATTTACTCAGCGTAACATTATCTTTCATAATATAACAAAAAATTGGGCTAACTCTTACTTTTTAATCACTTCAGCCCTGGAAGCATTGGCTGCTCAATGGCCAGGCCATTTTTTGCGATATGGCACTGCAACATTTTAACTGACAATTGCGCAGTCGTGCGACGCTTTACCCAAACAAAATTGACATCCTTTTTTTCCCACAAATAGAGCTTTCTTTTGGTGCTATTTGATCATCTCTGCGGTTTTTATTTGTTGCGCTATGAACAAAAAAATAGCGTCAATTTTAAAAAAAAACAATACCTTGTACTTTTTGCTGTAATAAATAGCCCCAATTTTTTTTTAAAAAAAGCTAATTTTTTCCTCAGTTTAGGCCGATTATGTATTCTTCTACATATTTTTGGTAATAAAAATCGCAAAAAGTGTATATTGACTGGTTTTCACAAAAGTTATAGCGTCTACAAAATAGGGGATAGATTTAAGGCATTTTTATTATTATTATTTTTTTTTACTAGTAATGGCGGCGATCTGCAATTTTTATTGGGACTGCGACATTATGGCGGACATATCGGACACTTTTGACACATTTTTGGGACCATTGGCATTTATACAGCGATCAGTGCTATAAAAATGCACTGATTACTGTGTAAATGTCACGGGCAGGGAAAGGGTTAACACTAGGGGGCGATCAAGGGGTTAACTGTGTTCCCTATGTGTGTATTCTAAATGTGGGGGATGGGACTGACTATAGGAGATGAGAGATCGTGGTTCCCAGCTCATAGGAACTCACAATCTCTCATGTGTGTGCTTACACACACGTCCCTGTTCTACCTCTCGTGCCCGCGATCGCTCATGGCTGGTGGTCATCGCGACCGCCAGTCACAAACATCGGCACCCCCGCTGTGCAGCAGGCATGCACGCGTGCCTGCTATCCCGCTTAAAGGGACCAATGTACAGCTACGATGGTTCGGGCGATCGTGCCAACCTGCCGCAGTATAATCACGGCGGCTGGTCGGTAAGTGGTTCAGTCAAAAAAGTGTATTTTTTCCCAAAAAATTGCGCTTGTAAGACCACTGCGCAAATACAGTGTGACATAAAGTATTGCAACGACCGCCATTTTATTCTCTAGGGTGTCTGAAAAAAAATGGGTGTTCTAACTAATTTTCTAGCAATAAAAAAATGATTTTAACTTGTAAACACAGAGTCTGAAAAATAGGCCCAGTCCTTAAGTGGATGATGTGTTTCCTGATCCTAATGTGGAGTGGTCTGGTAGTTCTGCCCACGTATAGGAGCCAGTATAGACATTCTATGATATATGTTACATGCGTACTGGTACAGGTGATCAGCTCCTTGATCTTGTATTCCCTGTTATTTACTGTGGATCTAAAGGCTTCTTTTCTTCCAATCTGGTTTCGGCTGACCCTACATGGTAGACATCTCTGGCATTTTTAGAATCCTTAAAGGTCAGTAAAAAGACTTGTTTCCTTAGGAGGATCTATTGCATTGTGAACACGTTGATTTCTAAGTGTAGGTACAGTCCTATATATTAGGGGTACGCATCTTCACTGGTCTCACGATTCGATTCGATTCCGATTACCTGGTCAACGATTCGATTCCGCGATGCATCACAATGCATCATGATTACTGACGCGCTCCCACTTCTGCTTGGGCCGCCTAGGCGACCCTTCCTCCCTGCAATCTTCTGGGACACATCACAGTTCCCAGAAGATTGCCCGGCTGTGCAGGACAGCGCAGTGAGACAGGCGCACCCGGCTGTAAAGCTGCAAGCTATTATAGCCTGATGCCCACAGTAGTATTGCCAGTGCCGTGGACAGGCAGGGGAGAGAATGGAGGGTTTGGGTGGCCACGCCGCTGGATTGTGGGACAGGTGAGTGTCTTTTTATTAAAAGTCAGAAGATACACTTTTTTCGTGGCTGCTGACTTTTAATAAACAAAAAATTTACTAGGCGGCCCCTCCCTGCCAGCGATCTTCTGGGTCCCAGAAGATTGGCTGGCCAATGGCAGAGCACAGTGCAGCTCGCGCAGTCTGCGCCCGGCTGTGAAGCCTTAAGCTGTCACGGGCGGGTGTCACTGCCCACAGTAGATATGACGGCGTCGTGGAGAGGAGGGGGAGAGGAGTGAGGCTCCGTGCGACCGCATTGATGGACCGTGGGACAGGTGAATGTCTGATTATTAAAAGTCAGCAGCTACACTTTTTGTAGCTGCTGACTTTCAATAAACTAAAAAACAGGCGGAACTCCACTTTAAAAAGTGCACTAATCTGGTGCACTACAGGGTACAGGAATTCACACACATGGCTGCTGGGAGGTCAGGAGGGATTAGAATCTACAACTGACAAACAGCCCTGTGAAGTTCCCTGTACTGTCTCTGTGATGACATTTCTCTGGGCTCCCCCGTTTGCACGTGTAGGAGCCAGTGTATGTAGAGTACAAACACATTTGTACTCTACATACTGCTGTTAAAATACCTGTATGGTAAAAAATGCAGTTATAATCCATTAAGTGCCCACCGCTGTATGTGCATTTTAAAATATATGCATCTCATTTCTTAGTGTGTGTATAACTGTGTTTTTGTCAAAATGGCTTTTGTTAATAAATGCAATTGTAATCCATTAATTGGTGACCGCTGTATGTGTTTTTTTTAAATATATGCATCTTCATACCTCGTTTTTATAGTCTGTGTATATAACTGTATAAGCCGGTCATGTGACTGCTCAGTCCAGCCCGCCTCTCTTCTCTCAGTCTCATGTCTCTCTGTCTCTTCTGACGTCGGTGGGAGTTCTCAGCCCCGCCCACCAACTGTAGCTATCAGATCAGAAGAGAGGCAGGCGGGGCTGACATCAGAAGATACGTGAGAGGAGAGAGGCGGGCCGGACAGAGCAGTCACATGAGCGGCTTATACGGTTATATGCACAGACTAAAAAACGAGATATGAAGATGCATATATTTAAAAAAAAAAAACACATACAGCGGTCACCACTTAATGGATTACAATTGCATTTATTAACAAAAGCCATTTTGACAAAAAAGCTCGGAGCACTCTCCCGGGAGGGGCTGGGCAAGTTAGGATGACGTCACCCGACATCGATTTTTCGGGTCGCTTGCATCGATGCTGCATCGGGGACCCCCGAATCGCGATGCAGCAATTAAATTCCACACCCCTACTATATATATATAAACTTTGCGGGATTGGGAGTTACATAGTAGGTGAGGTTGAAAAAAGACACAAGTCTCAATCGAATCCAACCTATGTGTGTGATTTTATGTCAGTATTAGATTGTATAACCCTGTATGTTGTGGTCGTTCAGGTGCTTATCTAATAGTTTTTTGAAACTATTGATGCTCCCCGCTGAAACCACCGCCTGTGGAAGGGAATTCCACATCCTTGCCGCTCTTACAGTAAAGAACCCTCTACGCAGTTTGAGGTTAAACCTCTTTTCTTCTAATTTTATTGAGTGGCCACGTATCTTATTAAACTCCCTTCCGCAGAAAAGTTTTATCCCTATTGTGGGGTCACCACATCTGGTCGAACATCTGGTGTTTGTTTGTTCTATAACTAACCGAACATATAGGGCGTTTGCGGGAAATTTGAGTGCCGCAGAACGCCTCATAATGCACTGCAAGATCGCAGTGCATTGCTGTATGATGATTGGCCAAAGCATTCACCTGACCTACATGCTTTGGCCAATCACAGCACACTCTGCTGAGAGAGCCATAATTGGCCAAAGGCAGGGTGCCTTTGGCCGATCATGGCTCAGGGGGACTAAGTACACGTCCCACACTATATAAGGCTGCTTACATAACGTCCGTGTGTAGTGTTCTTGGCGTGGACAGAGAGATAACTTGAGTTAGATTAAGCAGGCAGGTTATTCAGTTAGTGGCAGTGTATTTGATTATATATATATATATATATATAAATATATATATATATATATATATATATTAATATACTCTGCATTCAGTGTAGTCTATATCTACCGTGGATTCGGTGGTGTACTGTTTCTAATACACTTCAGGCCATTTTTTTTTACATTTTGGTGCGGGGTTCCCCTTAATATCCATACCAAACCTGAAGGGCCTGGTATGGATTTTGAGGGGACATCCACGCCATTTTATTTTTATTTTTTTGGCACGGGGTTCCCCTTATTATTCATACCAGACCCAAGGGCCTGGTAATGGACTGGGTGGGGGGACCCACGCCGTTTTTTTCAATGATTTTTATCTATATTGCTGGGATCCGACAATACATTACAGCCGCAAGCAGTTTTAAATTACATTTTTTCCTTTAGAAATGTCATTTTGCTGTGGTACTGTTATAAACATGGGAAAGATGTGTTACTTTACAGGCAGACTGTCAGAAACCATGAATCAGACTGAGACAGAAGTACAGTTAAATCTCACTTGTTTAATAATAATAAAAAAAGGTAAACAGAGTAAACGTAGCCAAAACATAGGCAGAGTTCAGGAACCGGAATGGATAGTCAGACAAGCCAAAATGTCAGGGAGCCAGAGATGTGCGTAGTAGAACAGCAACCAGGATCTGGAGCCAGAAGGAATGTCAGTCAAGCAAGTCTTTAACAGGAACACAGGAGAGTGTCTCTAGAGATGTGACCAAGGCGAAGGCAGAGATCTTTTGGGCTGGACGGCTTATGTAGGCAGGACTGACGAGCAGGATATCATCAACAGTTGAGTCACTGTGGAGAAATAGGAGCTGGCAATTAGCCAACAGCTGAGTGGCCAGCTCAGAGAAGGAAGGATTGAGCTCAGCCCTGACAGTACCCCCTCCTCAATGACCCCTCCCCCTCAGAGGGCCACCAGTCTTGAGGGGAAAATGTCTAAATCACGGAGGAGGACAGGGGCATGTACGTCCGAAGATAAGACCCAAGATCGTTCCTCTGGACCGTACCCTTTCAAATACACCAGGTAATGTATGCGCCCACGGAACCTAAGGGAGTCAACAATGGACTGTACTTCATACTCCTCATGGTTCTTAACCTGTACAGGGTGAGTACTAGGCACCGAGGTGGTAGAGCGGTTGCAGACCAAAGGTTTTAATAAGGAAACATGAAATACATTTGAGATACGCATATTAGAAGGAAGGTCTAATGCGTGAGCTACTGGGTTAATTCTGCGAAGAATATGGAAAGGCCCAATAAACTGTGGTGTGAACTTCAGAGAGGGAACACGAAGTCGGAGGTTGCGAGATGACAGCCAGACCCTGTCCCCAACCTGGTAGGAAGGCGCAAGCAGGTGTCTGCGGTCAGCATGGAGTCTGTACCTATCATTAGCATGTCTCAAAGCCTCCTAGACTTGTGCCCAAGTGGAACGAAGACCACGGAGATGCTCCTCTAATGCAGGAATACTCTGCGGAACAAATGAGTCAGGCAACAAGGAAGGTTGGAAACCATAATTCGCCATAAACGGGGACAATCGGGAAGCAGAATTCAAGGCACTATTGTGAGCAAACTCCGCCTACGGTAAGAGGTCTGACCAGTTGTTATGATGGTCAGAAATATAGCAACGTAGGAATTGCTCCAAGGACTGATTGGCTAGTTCTGCGGCCCCATTAGACTGCGGGTGATACGCAGAGGAGAAAGAAAGCTGTGCACAAAAGGCTCGCCAGAACTGGGACACAAACTGACTACCCCTTTCTGAGACAATCACCTTGGGTAGCCCATGTAAGCGAAAGATCTCCCAAGCAAAAATGGAAGCCAGTTCCTTATTAGGCAAATTCTTAAGTGGAACACAATGAGACATTTTGGAGAACCGTTTAACCACCATAAGGATAACTGTGTTGCCCTGGGAGTTGGGTAACTCCACAATGAAATCCATAGATAGGTGGGTCCAGGACCTCTCTCTATTGGGTATGGGTTGTAGGAGGCCCACTGGAAGGTGTCATGGAGTCTTACTCTGAGCACACATGGAACAGGCAGCTACGAAGGCAGTTACATCAGCACGTAGACTAGGCCACTAGTCTCACTAGTTTCCACATCCTGCAGAGAAGTTATTTCCCTGCTTAACTTAATAGTTTAAAGTAAATCACTCATATGCCACATCTGTAAAATTCATTGAAAAGAAAAAGAAACCCTCTAGGTCGGACTTTAGAAGCAGATATTGTTTTAACCACTTGCCGACCGCCTCACGCATATATACGTGAACAGAGCTGCACGGGCAGGCAAAATCACGTACCTGGTACGTGATTGCCTTCCCGCGGGACCCCCCCCCGGTGCCAGCGGCGGTCGGCATTTGTCTAGGAGCGATCAGAGATGAAGGGGAGGCCATCCGATCGTGGCCCCCCCCTCGCGATCGCTCCCAGCCAATGAGAAACATCCCCTGCCTGTGTATAGTACACACAGGCAGAGGATGTGATGTCATCTCTTTCCCCGGCTTGGCAGTTTCCGTTCCGACGCCGAGGAGAGAAGACATCTGAGTAAGTGTAAAACACTACACAACACAGTAGAACATGCCAGGCACACTAAACACCCCCGATCCCCCCCCGATCGCCCCCCGATCCCCCCCCAATCACCCCCCCCCCTGTCACAAACTGACACCAATCTGTTTTTTTTTTTTTTTCCTGATTACTGATTGGTGTCAGTTTGTGACAGTTAGAAGTGGTAGGGCAGTGAGTATTAGCCCCCTGTAGGTCTAGGGTACCCCCTTAACCCCCCCTAATAAAGTTTTAACCCCTTGATCACCCCCCGTCACCAGTGTCGCTAAGCGATCATTTTTCTGATCGCTGTATTAGTGTCGCTGGTGACGCTAGTTAGTGAGGTAAATATTGAGGTTCGCCGTCAGCGTTTTATAGCGACAGGGACCCCCATATACTACCTAATAAATGTTTTAACCCCTTGATTGCCCCCTAGTTAACCCTTTCACCACTGATCACTGTATAACCGCTACGGGTGACGCTGGTTAGTTTGTTTATTTTTTATAGTGTCAGGGCACCCGCCGTTTATTACTGAATAAAGGTTTAGCCCCCCGATCGCCCGGCGGTGATATGCGTCGCCCCAAGCAGCGTCAGATTAGCGCCAGTAGCGCTAACACCCACGCACGCAGCATACGCCTCCCTTAGTGGTATAGTATCTGAACGGATCAATATCTGATCCGATCAGATCTATACTAGCGTCCCCAGCAGTTTAGGATTCCCAAAAACGCAGTGTTAGCGGGATCAGCCCAGATACCTGCTAGCACCTGCATTTTGCCCCTTCGCCCGGCTCAGCCCAGCCCACCCAAGTGCAGTATCGATCGATCACTGTCACTTACAAAACACTAAACGCATAACTGCAGCGTTCGCAGAGTCAGGCCTGATCCCTGCGATCGCTAACAGTTTTTTTGGTAGCGTTTTGGTGAAATGGCAAGCACCAGCCCCAGGCAGCGTCAGGTTAGTGCCAGTAGCGCTAACACCCACGCACCGTACACCTCCCTTAGTGGTATAGTATCTGAACGCATCAATATCTGATCCGATCAGATCTATACTAGCGTCCCCAGCAGTTTAGGATTCCCAAAAACGCAGTGTTAGCGGGATCAGCCCAGATACCTGCTAGCACCTGCATTTTGCCCCTCTGCCCAGCCCAGCCCACCCAAGTGCAGTATCGATCGATCACTGTCACTTACAAAACACTAAACGCATAACTGCAGCGTTCGCAGAGTCAGGCCTGATCCCTGCGATCGCTAACAGTTTTTTTTTGTAGCGTTTTGGTGAACTGGCAAGCGCCAGCGGCCTAGTACACCCCGGTCGTAGTCAAACCAGCACTGCAGTAACACTTGGTGACGTGGCGAGTCCCATAAGTGCAGTTCAAGCTGGTGAGGTGGCAAGCACAAGTAGTGTCCCGCTGCCACCAAGAAGACAAACACAGGCCCGTCGTGCCCATAGTGCCCTTCCTGCTGGATTCGCCAATCCTAATTGGGAACCCACCGCTTCTGCAGCACCCGTACTTCCCCCATTCACATCCCCAACCAAATGCAGTCAGCTGCATGAGAGGCATTTTCTTTATGTCCTCCCGAGTACCCCTACCCAACGAACCCCCCCAAAAAAGATGTCGTGTCTGCAGCAAGCGCGGATATAGGCGTGACACCCGCTATTATTGTCCCTCCTGTCCTGACAATCCTGGTCTTTGCATTGGTGAATGTTTTGAACGCTACCATGCACTAGTTGAGTATTAGCGTAGGGTACAGCATTGCACAGACTAGGACACACTTTCACAGGGTCTCCCAAGATGCCATCGCATTTTGAGAGACCCGAACCTGGAACCGGTTACAGTTATAAAAGTTACAGTTACAAAAAAAAGTGTAAAAAAAAAAAAAAAAAACACAAACAAAAATAAAAAAAATAAATAGTTGTCGTTTTATTGTTCTCTCTCTCTCTATTCTCTCTCTCTCTTGTTCTGCTCTTTTTTACTGTATTCTATTCTGCAATGTTTTATTGTTATTATGTTTTATCATGTTTGCTTTTCAGGTATGCAATTTTTTATACTTTACTGTTCACTGTGCTTTATTGATAACCATTTTTTTGTCTTCAGGTACGCCATTCACGACTTTGAGTGGTTATACCAGAATGATGCCTGCAGGTTTAGGTATCATCTTGGTATCATTCTTTTCAGCCAGCGGTCGGCTTTCATGTAAAAGCAATCCTAGCGGCTAATTAGCCTCTAGACTGCTTTTACAAGCAGTGGGAGGGAATGCCCCCCCCCCCACCGTCTTCCGTGTTTTTCTCTGGCTCTCCTGTCTCAACAGGGAACCTGAGAATGCAGCCGGTGATTCAGCCAGCTGACCATAGAGCTGATCAGAGACCAGAGTGGCTCCAAACATCTCTATGGCCTAAGAAACCGGAAGCTACGAGCATTTTATGACTTAGATTTCGCCGGATGTAAACAGCGCCATTGGGAAATTGGGGAAGCATTTTTTCACACCGATCTTGGTGTGGTCAGATGCTTTGAGGGCAGAGGAGAGATCTAGGGTCTAATAGACCCCAATTTTTTCAAAAAAGAGTACCTGTCACTACCTATTGCTATCATAGGGGATATTTACATTCCCTGAGATAACAATAAAAATGATTAAAAAAAAAAAAAAATGAAAGGAACAGTTTAAAAATAAGATAAAAAAGCAAAAAAATAATAAAGAAAAAAAAAAAAGCACCCCTGTCCCCCCTGCTCTCGCGCTAAGGCGAACGCAAGCGTCGGTCTGGCGTCAAATGGAAACAGCAATTGCACCATGCATGTGAGGTGTCACCGCGAACGTCAGATCGAGGGCAGTAATTTTAGCAGTAGACCTCCTCTGTAAATCTAAAGTGGTAACCTGTAAAGGCTTTTATAGGCTTTTAAAAATGTATTAATTTTGTTGCCGCTGCACGTTTGTGCGCAATTTTAAAGCATGTCATGTTTGGTATCCATGTACTCGGCCTAAGATCATCTTTTTTATTACATCAAACATTTGGGCAATATAGTGTGTTTTAGTGCATTAAAATTTAAAAAAGTGTTTTTTTTCCACAAAAAATGCGTTTGAAAAATTGCTGCGCAAATACTGTGTGAAAAAAAAAAATGAAACACCCATCATTTTAATCTGTAGGGCATTTGCTTTAAAAAAATATATAATGTTTGGGGGTTCAAAGTAATTTTCTTGCAAAAAAAAAAAATTTTTTCATGTAATCAAAAAGTGTCAGAAAGGGCTTTGTCTTCAAGTGGTTAGAAGAGTGGGTGATGTGTGACATAAGCTTCTAAATGTTGTGCATAAAATGCCAGGACAGTTCAAAACCCCCCCAAATGACCCCATTTTGGAAAGTAGACACCCCAAGCTATTTGCTGAGAGGCATGTCGAGTCCATGGAATATTTTATATTGTGACACAAGTTGCAGGAAAGAGACAATTTTTTTTTTTTTTTTTGCACAAAGTTGTCACTAAATGATATATTGCTCAAACATGCCATGGGAATATGTGAAATTACACCCCAAAATAAATTCTGTTGCTTCTCCTGAGTATGGGGATACCACATGTGTGGGACTTTTTGGGAGCCTAGCCGCGCACGGGACCCCGAAAACCAAGCACCGCCTTCAGGCTTTCTAAGGGCGTAAATTTTTGAATTCACTCTTCACTGCCTATCACAGTTTCGGAGGCCATGGAATGCCCAGGTGGCACAAAACCCCCCCAAATGACCCCATTTTGGAAAGTAGACACCCAAAGCTATTTGCTGAGAGGTATAGTGAGTATTTTGCAGACCTCACTTTTTGTCACAAAGTTTTGAAAATTGAAAAAAGAAAAAAAAAATTTTTTTTCTGGTCTTTCTTCATTTTCAAAAACAAATGAGAGCTGCAAAATACTCACCATGCCTCTTAGCAAATAGCTTGGGGTGTCTACTTTCCAAAATGGGGTCATTTGGGGGGGTTTGTGCCATCATGGCATTTTATGGCCTTCAAAACTGTGATAGGCAGCGAGGAGTGAAATCAAAAATTTATGCCCTTGATTAGAAATCCTGAAGGCGGTGCTTGGTTTTTGGGGCCCCGTACGCGGCTAGGCTCCCAAAAAGTCCCACACATGTGGTATCCCCGTACTCAGGAGAAGCAGCTGAATGTATTTTGGGGTGCAATTCCACATATGCCCATGGCCTGTGTGAGCAATATATCATTTAGTGACAACTTTTTGTAAATTTTTTTTTTTTTTTTTGCCATTATTCAATCACTTGGGACAAAAAAAATAAATATTCAATGGGCTCAACATGCCTCTCAGCAATTTCCTTGGGGTGTCTACTTTCCAAAATGGGGTCATTTGGGGGGGGTTTGTACTGCCCTGCCATTTTAGCACCTCAAGAAATGACATAGGCAGTCATAAACTAAAAGCTGTGCAAATTCCAGAAAATGTACCCTACTTTGTAGACGCTATAACTTTTGCGCAAACCAATAAATATACGCTTATTGACATTTTTTTTACCAAAGACATGTGGCCGAATACATTTTGGCCTAAATGTATGACTAAAATTGAGTTTATTGGATTTTTTTTAAAACAAAAAGTAGAAAATATCATTTTTTTTCAAAATTTTCGGTCTTTTTCCGTTTATAGCGCAAAAAATAAAAACGGCAGAGGTGATCAAATACCATCAAAAGAAAGCTCTATTTGTGGGAAGAAAAGGACGCAAATTTCGTTTGGGTACAGCATTGCATGACCGCGCAATTAGCAGTTAAAGCGACGCAGTGCCGAATTGTAAAAAGTGCTCTGGTCAGGAAGGGGGTAAAACCTTCCGAGGCTGAAGTGGTTAAAAAATGAAAGTTTATTGAACATATATACATAGAAATAAGCAGTATAAAATTATAACACGGTATCGTCCATTGACGACCACGCAATGGCCAGAAAAGATGGTCGTTACATGTACCCAAAGAACGAAATTATGTTTCAACAATATGGCACCAAAACATGCGTGAGCCCCTGTGCGTCAACACGTTTCGCTGGATCGCTTCCTCAGGACACACATTGGGGGTTATAGAAACAGGTCTCACTACATGGAATAGAAGAACACATCATCTCACATCATATTAACATATATATGCATAGAAAGTTATACATAAAAATATATAAAAAATATAAACATTCTATTTTACAATTTTATTAAAGTGGGTCATGCATTAATATTTACCTTATCCGGGCATATACCCCTATCTACACAGGACTTTCCCTGCATGGGCGCCACAGCACCAAAATAGCCAAAACCAAGATTTCTAACTTGGGATATATATCACAAATGGTGGCTACAGAGCATAAAAAAGAAAAGAGGACAAAGAAAAACAAATATCGATCCCCTATAATGGATGGATATATCAGCTGCCATCTATGCGCTTCCAAAAACGCACAAAAATATAACCAACCCACCTGGTTGACCGTTCATATTGGGAATAGGGTCCAAAATGGAATGTGCGAGTAAATTCATTGACGAGTATCTGCGCCCTCTCACGTAAACACACTACCTTCCTTTATCAAAGACACACCAGACCTCCTGAAATTGCTAGATGGAATGCATGTTCCACCCGTCTTCCTTATGGTGGCCATCGATATTGAGGCTCTATACTCTTCAATCCCCCATAAGTATGGTATAGCGACAGTTAACAGATTCCTCATGGAGAGAGGCGATACGATATACCCAATGAGTCAATTTATATTGCAGATTCTAACACATATTTTGACACAAAATGTTATTTTCTTTGATGGATCCCACTTCCTCCAGGTACAGGGGGTTGCTATGGGAACTTGTTGTCATCATATGCCAACCTGTACCTGGAGGGGTGGGAATGTGATTTGCTTGCTATGGAAGAACATGCTGGTTTATTATCCAACGTTCTTTGTTGGTATAGATATATTGACGACATGTTTATGTTGTGGGCGGGAACATCTGAGGAACTTAATCATTTTATGTGTGTGATACATGATAACAAATATAATCTTAAGTTTACTATGGAACATACTATCACCAATATTGCATTCCTTGATATCAATATTAATATCAATTCTGATGGCTTTGTTGATACATCTTTATTTCGTAAACCCACGGGCGGGAAACACAATATTACATGCATCAAGTGCACACCCCCGCCCATTGTTTCAAAGCATTCCATACAGCCAGTATCTGCAGCTGAGGAGAAACTGTTTGGATGATCACGTGTTTCAACGAGAGGTGGATTTCCTCCGTGCAGATTACTGGATAGAGGCTATAGCCAAACTTGCCTTAAAAGGCCTTCAGAAAGGCTAAATCGAGGTCAAGGAATGCAAACCTGTAAACCCGATCCACGCGCAATAATGTGGACATGGTTAGATTCATCACCACATACTCTGATCAACATGGACAGGTGAGGGAAATTTTGAACAGACATTGGCATTTGTTGACTAGCAACCCGACCCGTTGCAAGTATACCAAGGACTACTCAGAGATCACCATTAAAAGATCAGGATCCGCGCATGCGCGGGCAGTGAGAGCGGATACATGTCTAGACCGCTCCGCACACTTCTGGCAAATTAAGCCTCCTATCCCAGCCCTCCTACCGCGCTCACTCCAACGCGACATCAGGGGCAGCGGGCGCACATGTCCACCCGGTCGGCAGGGAAGACCCACGATGACTCCCGTACCCGCCTTGTGGCTCCTGGAAGGATTCCAAGATGGAGACCGGCAACAGCACCATACGGACAGACAAAAAACAAATGCAGCCACAGGGGAACAAAGGGAAGCCCCCTGGCCCAGGGGCACACAGCACGAATCCATCCACAGCCATCCGGTTTCCAGCCCTGTCAGATCCCCCCTCACAGGCTCCTCTATCGTCTCCAAGCCACGCTTACCACACTTCCTTTATCTGCACCGCTGCCATACTCCCCAGATACTATACTCCTTGCATGCTTTGCAGACATGCCAAAAAAAGAGTTGGAGAAAGCTACCACTAAACTGGCTTCTGATTTAAAGAAAGATTTCCAGGAACTGGGATGTCGCCTAGATAGTATTGAATCCAAAGTTGATGACACTGTACATGTGGCGCAAAACTCCACCATGATTACTGAACTTCATGATCGCCTGGAAGAAGCTTACACTAAAATTGATGATCTTGAAAATCACGCCAGGACCGTATAATTCGTGGCTTGCCAGAAACAGTCAAAGATCTTTCCTCTATCACTTATTCTTTAATGCAATCTGCTATCCCAGAAATTGACTAAATCCATCTGGAAATTGACCGTATTCACAGGGCCCTAGTTCCTCTGAAACCCGATGGGCCTCCCAGGGATGTGATCGTGAAACCTCATTTTTTCAGGGTCAAGGAATTGGTCATGCGGTATGCCACCTTGGCCTTGTTGATATTGGGACTTAAATTTCCCCTCCTTTTTTTGGGGGGGGTTATGTTTGGGAGGGCATTTTACTTGCTAGTTTATATTTGTGCCGGGAGGAGGCTATGCACTCTCCTAATTTTTCGGACTCTTCCCATTGGTTACCTTTGGTGGAGACTCCCACATTCCCAGAACTTGGGTTCTGGACTATGTAGTTACGTTATATAGTGTTTTTTCCATTGTTCAATTATTTCTCTATGTTGCACCTTTAGATACTGGGCATTTTTAAGCCCATGTATCATTTTATCCTTCTTTTCCTCTTTACACCTTTCTCTGTTTTTAACTTTTTCTCCCTTTCCTTCCTGAGGGTCAGCTAGAACTTTGCCTGGACTTCCATGACCTCTGCAAGTTGGTGGGTGAGTCTACCAGTTTACAGTTATTTTTATCTATGTCTAAGTTAACCGACTCTGTTGGAACCATGCGACTGCTTTCCCATAATGTCCAAGGGTTGGGCTCTCCCTCTAAGCGTATTAAAATGTTTAATTATTATAAGTCGATGGGTGCTGATATTGTGGCCCTTCAGGAAAAGCATTTTACTTCTTAAAAATGAAAAAATTGGGCATGGCGCCAAATAAAATCAAGCACTCTCACAGTCTGATGCTGCTCCTAAAATTAGTGTAAAGCTAATAAACAAAATTATAAACAGTTAAGGGCGCTTAAGGTGTGCAATACAAACAACTGAGTAATTTATTATAAAGTGCTGAATGCATCAATATAAAGTGGATAAAAGTGCAATAAAAAAAGTTCATATTTTATCCCACATTGCTATGAAACAAAATCAGTGGATCTTCTTAAAGGTGCTCCAATCACCATATGATAATAAATTGCAAATGCAAAATTGTAGTGCTTCACCCGAAGTGATAAGTCAAAGCGCTCACCAGATAATATCGGCCACAGAGTGACCCCCAGGCATGTAAAGGACCAAATAGAATTTCTCATCAGGAATATCCTATAGAATGTTGCAGCATAGGGAATGCTGTGCGTGTGCACCCAAATCACAAGCCAACAGGAATGAGTGAATGTATATGACTCCTTTTATCAACTGCCTCGCATTCAATTCCTCCACAACATCTGTGCATAGTGGCTCCTCATAAAAAGCCACAGAAAGGCACGGATAGTGTAACAACGTCTTTTTAATAGCATAAAAGTACACTTACAATTCAAGTAGTTGGTTGTAAAGTACAGGCGAAAAAACGGGCTGCAGCTATGGAGGGAAGTAGAGTCCGGTCCGGCACCTCGAGAGTCTGTATGACACTCGGTGTGCGTCTCGGCATGCGTCCCAGCTGTAAACAGGAACAGAGGACTCATATGCTGTGTGTCAAGCTTCCCTTTCAATATACGAAGAGATGTCATTTTAACTGGGGGTTCTAATTTGGCACTGGATCACATATTAGATAAATCCCATCTTTCCCACCTTCAATCCTCTTCTAAACAAAGCCGAAAATTTGCTCAGATGTTACACCGTTATGACCTTATTGATGCTTGGAGGGAGGCCAATCCTACCACTCGAGACTATTCCCACTTTTCCAGAGCCCATAATCGTTATTCACGTATCGATCATGTTTTTCTCCACTCGGGGCTACTACCCAAATTGATCTCGGCTAAGATCATTTCGACGCCCTGGTCTGAATACGACCCTGTAGTGTTGATGTTCACTAATTTGACAATCAGATTGCTAAATCCCACTGGAAAGTAAATGAATCTATACTCGGTAATGAAACTTATTGTTTAGATATCCTTAACCACTTGAAAACTTTTTCCATGAATACCGTTTCCATTAATAATTTCTTACACATCTTATCTCTGCCATCTCTCACAGAATCCCATAGAGAACTCATGGACCAACCCATTACATGTGAGGAAATACATAGCACTATTAAGCTATTGTCATTACATAAATCACTGGGCCCTGATGGCCTCCCTAATAATTACTATAAGAAATTTTCTGAACAGTTTGCTCCTCATATGGCTCTATACTTTAATTTCTTAGAAAAGATGGCAGAAAATTCCCCATAGATGAAAATAGGGCATACATCAGTGTCACAAAGACTCCACAGACACCCTAACTATCGTCCTATCTCACTGATTAATTGTGATCTCAAAATCTTAAAACTTTTAGCTTTATGTCTCGGCACTTTTTTTGCGCAATACATTCACAAAGATCAATCTGGTTTAATAACCGAACGCCAAACGTTGGATCAGATTCGTCGGTCCATAGCACTGATCTCTGCGGTACACTCCAAATGGGATGCCCCTGTATCGAGGGAACTACTACGTCCTTCATTGGACCTTCATAAGGCCTTTGATAGCTTAAATTGGTACTACTTATTTACTATTCTGGAGGCTTTTGGATTTGGCTTTGCTTTTATCTTATTGCTTAACCACTTCAGCCCCGGAAGATTTTACCCACTTACTGACCAGATCACTTTTTGCGATTCTGCACTGCGTCGCTTTAACTGACAATTGCGCTGTCATGCAACATTGTACCCAAACAAAATTGAAGTCCTTTTTGTTCCTACACCGCTTCTTAAAGGGGACATACCTGTACGCCCTTTTGCCTGCCAGTGCCATTCTGCCGACATAAAATCGGCGTGCGCTGGTCGGCAAACGGTTAAACAACTTTATAGTAACCCGTCGGTCCAGGTTTCCATTCGGGGTCATAAATCAGCATTGTTTCCTATCAAGCGCGAAACGAGACAGGGTTGCCCGCTTTCCTCATTGCTTTTTGCCCTAGCAATTGAATCCCTAGCTGTACCAATTCGATCTCATCCTAATATAAATGGCATATGTTGTGGGCAACAGGAGCACAAATGTTCCTTGTTTGCCGACGACATCCTCATGTATGTCACAAATCCTCAAAGTACTTTACCTAATCTTTTGACTCTGTTCCGTCAATTTTCCCAAATCTCCGGGCTTTCTTTAAATACATAAAAATATGACAGCCCTTAATATTTCTTTACTCCCCTCGACGGTCTCGACCTTATGAAACACTTATAATTTTCAATGGGCACAAAGCTCCCTCCCATATTTAGGCATCCAGCTGACAACCTCGATCGATACCCTCTATCGGGCTAATTATCCTCCACTCTTCCGTCGGCTCCGGGAGAATCTTCAACAATGGGCAGACTATCCCTTGTCTTGGTTTGGCGGAATCAATTCTATTAAGATGACCTTTCTACCTAGGATACTTTATTACTTTAAGACTTTACCGATTGGGGTTCTGAGGGGAGATATACAGCGACTACAATCAGATGTCCTTCGGTTTATTTGGAGCAATAAGAAACTTCGAATGAATAAAATGACACTGTATGTCTCAAAACCATCTGGTGAGCTTGGCCTCCCTAATTTACAAGCTTATTATCAAGTGGCTCAAATAACTCAGCTTTCTTACACAATGGCCAAGGGATCTACACCCCTCAGGGTCTCTATTGAGGCTATTTCTTGCCACCCTTTCGCCATAGGTTCTCTAATGTGGATCCCTAACTGTCTTCACCCTCCTATTTTGTGTCCTACCCTGTCTCACTCGCTAGCGGTCAGGGATAGAGTATAACATCGCAAACCTCTGTCCTCCCCACATACCCCACTAGCTCCCATATTCTTTAACCCTGAGTTCTCTCCTGGATTGACTCCAATGCTCTTCCTATAGTGGCTCAACAAAGGGCTTTTCGACAGACTAGGTCCGACGGTCTTTCCAACGGACTTTGTAGCGTAGGTCCGCCGGACTTATAAACGGACGGACTTGGACACACACGATCACTCCAAAAGTCCGGTGGTTTCGAACGCGGTGACGTACAGCACGTACGACGGGACTAGAAAAAGGAAGTTCATGCCCCAGTACGCCACCCTTTGGGCTCCTTCTGCTAATCTCGTGTTTAGCGCGTGTTAGTAGAAGTTTGGTTAGAGACGATTCGCGCTTTTCAGACTTCAGCTTATTTTGCTTGTTTTCTGCGGTTCAGTTTGTGTTTGTGAGGTCTGTATCTGGTTTTCAGTGCGTGTTGGTCAGTTCGTAACCTGTATAGCAGGCCTTTCTGGTCCGCTCATTCCTGATCTTTAGGTCGCTCTTCATAGGTCTTGCTGTTGCTCAGTGCGTTTGTTTAAGTTTGTTTGTTTGACCAGCCGACCGTTTTGAAGCCATGGTGCGTGGACGTACTCGTTCTCAAGTTTGTGCTGTGTGGGGGCTTGGTGTTGGGGTTCATACTTTGACCCGAGCCCAGTCCATGAACAGGGCGAGGAGGAGTTCATGGATGAAGAATTGGCTGCGCCAGCGTGACCAATTCTCGCACATGCCTTTGCTCCGTGAGATCCGTGAGAATAATCCTGAGGATTTCAGGAATTATCTCAGAATGACGGACCCCATTTTTCAACGTCTGCTGGCTTTACTGACCCCTTATATCAGCAGGCAGGATACCTGCATGCGGCAAGCCATCACTGCGGAGCAGAGGCTAATTGCCACATTACGTTGCTTGGCGACTGGGAGAAACCTTCAGGACCTTAAGTTCTCCACAGGCATCTCCCCCCAGGCTCTGGGGATCATTATCCCAGAGACCTGTTCTGCCATTATTCAGGTCCTGCAGAAGAACTATATTTAGGTAAGTTTTATCCTTTAACATGACATTATATGTATTTAATGTTTGCTAATGTATTGTATTAATTTCATCATTACCTAATTACCATGATTGAAATATGCTGTGAATGTCCCCTTTATCTTCATGCATGCATGCATGTTTTTATTTTTTTCAATCCTTTTTTGGCCTACATGCATATTTGCCTTCACTAACCTCCCCAGCATACAATCCTGGGCCCATATACACCTATAGCCTAGTCCCTTTAACAATGTATATTGTCAGCTCCATTGTACTGCTCTACCCTCCCCACCCCCTCAAATGTCTCCAAATGTAATGTGTGGTCTTCAGCTAAATTAGGACCCTCCCCACCCCCTCAAATGTCTCCAAATGTAATGTGTGGTCTTCAACTAAATTAGAACCCTCCCCCACCCCCCCATACAATTTGAATAATGGGCCATCAGAGGGAGTGAGAAATCTTATAAGTGGGCCTTATAGTTTAGGTTTTTTAAAATACTACTTCTAAAAAATGTTATACTGCTGTTGTGCAAGAATGTTTTTGTGTAATCTGCTTGCAAAGTTATGTTTAAAAGTACTGATATTTTTTTTTTTATTGTTTGATTCCACAGTTTCCTTCCACGCCACAGGAATGGCAGACTGTGGCCTCCCAGTTCGCTGACTGTTGGGACGTTCCCAACTGTGTAGGGGCAACCGATGGGAAGCATGTTCACATTGTGCCACCACCCCATTTGGGGTCTTACTACTTCAATTACAAGGGGTTTAATAGTGTAGTATTGATGGCGGTGGTATCGGCACAATATGATTTTATGTACGTGGACGTGAGGAAGAACGGCCGGATGTCGGATGGAGGAGTCTTCGCCCAGACCGAGTTCTGCCAGCGTCTCCAGACTGGTGGCCTGGGATTGCCACCTGATGCCGAGAACGTTGAGGGACTCCCCTCTATATTCATCGCAGATGAAGCCTTCGGTCTTGGCGAGCACCTGATAAGGCCATTCCCCCAAAAGACCCTCACCCCGGAGAGGAGGGTATTTAACTACCGGCTGGCCAGAGCGAGAAGAGTTTTGGAGAATGCCTTCGGGATTATGGCCAGCCGGTTCCATTTGTTTCTCTCAGCCATCAATATGGCAGACTATAAAATAAATCATATCATCATGTCTTGTTGCGTACTACATAATTTTTTAAGAAGACATTCACAAACCTATATAACTTCTATTGGGCCTGAGGCCAGACTTAGTGCAGAATCTGTACTCACAGGTCTGGATACTGGCTTGGCCCCCCAAACCGCCCGTCAAGTGCTGGACAGATATGTCAATTATTTTAATGGTAGGGGAGCCATTGCAATGCCAGAACATATTTAAACTTTAAAATAATAATTAAAAAAAAAATTTTAGGATAAAATCTCTTGTTTTTATTCTTGTTTGCTTTTATTTTTGGCTGTCTCCTAGGTTCTCCTAGTGCACTTGTAATGCCAAGTGCATTTCCCTTTAGTAAATAAGGCCCTTTGTCACTGTAAACACAAAATGAATTCCAAAACTGGTACTGAGTATTGAAAGAAGAAGCCACACACATTGTTGTCGTTTAAATTTTTTACTGTGCGCACATTCAAACGTGCATTTTTTTAAACGGTCATTCAAATTTTTTTTTCTTGTTTTTTACTTTTTTACTCAATATAAATTTGTTGTTTTTTTTTTTTTTTGGGTAACTATATTATAATTTTTTTTTTCGGTATTTTCTGCATTTGAAATATTTTTATTATAATAAAATTTTTGTTTTTAAAACAGGGTTTTTTCACACACAAAAAAAGACACAACACTGGAACTTACTGAGTTCAACATGTAATAAAATGTGCTGGTGATGTCATCCATTTAAAAGCCAAATTTTGCAGTTGCACACAAATTGGGAGTCCAAATGGGTAATGTCAGCATGTGCTATCTCCCATCATGGGGGATCAATGGACGTGTTTTGTGGGTGCAATCCCTTCCTCTCACAAACTAGCATTATGAGGAAGGGGTTGCAAACACATAATGCATACATTGAGATCCCCTGATGGCAGATAGCACATGTTGACACACCATGTGCATCTGCAAAATTTGGCTTTTACTATTTTACAACTAGAAAAACATAACAATGTTCACATTTAAAACTGAAATGAAGAACATGATTGATGTTTTAGGGAAAAGGGATTATATTCTCCCCAAAACATCAATCATGTTCTTCATTTCCTGTTGCATGCTGTCCAGCTGATTTCTCATGCTGTCTAGTTGATTGCGCATTGCATCAATGTGGCCATTCCAGACCATTATCTGCCCAAGTAGTCTTTGTGCACTGTCTGTGTTAAATGGGTCCGCCGCTTGGCCTTCCACAACCAGAACATCACCTAAAATTTGAGGAAAAATATGTATTTAGAAATATGCAGGCATAAATAGATTACCTTAAGCTGGGGTGTCAGACACTCACCTGGTGGGGTGCAAATCTCGCCACTTCCTCCACCTCTCCTTCCTCCAGATTGTCGGGTGGGCTTGGGCTTCAGCTTGGGCTAATTACCCAATCAGGCTGGTGAGTTTGGGGAGTCCTGGGATCCTCTGACTGAGTCTTTTCTTCCCTATGAGAATGAAACAAAAGGTATATTTAGCACACTGATATTTGAGTCCAGAAATAGGAATATGAAACCTTGCTTTGAAGTGGTGTACAATTGTCTGTTTGTCAAATTCCCTTTTAACCAAACTGCAATACTTACCTTTTTTGGCCAAGTTTCACAGATGAAGACACCTCAAGTATCCCCTGGAGCCCCTATGTGGATTACCCTAAAAAATGTTCTCTGGTGTCCCACAGTACACTAGTGCTCCTGAGTCCAGATGTGGAAACAGCTGCTGTGTCCTGTCCTTACATTACACTGAATAATTTTTTCAAAGCATTCCAGTTTCAAACACATCTACACAACAATATCCTAAACTTCTTTTACTAAGACAAATTATCAAGACCAAAATGCAGGTAGAGCCCTGTACCATCGTATTTATTGGCAAACGAACGACATTTAGTTAGAATCATATGTATTTTCTAAAGAACGATATTTACGAATGATCGCATCGTTCAACAGTATAAACGAAAAGCATATATGGATCAGCATGCAAGTTAAGTATCTCAATAAGAACACACGACAAGTACTTACTTTTTTAAAGCACCTTCTTGATTCTGCGATATTGTTCTGGCTCCCTTGTTTTCAGGTCAGACCAGCGCTTTCTCAATTGGTCTTTAGCCCGTTGTATCCCAAATTGCTGCTCCAGAGTGGTGACAACTGAGGACATTATTTGGTCCTTCCGCAAATTGGGTCTGGTGCACGGACCATTTTTGCCATCATAGTCCTCCCTCCTCAATATGGCCACCATCTCCACCATTTCTTCAAAGGCCACGTTGGTGGCCTTATATCTCCTCCTGGATCTGGATGTTTGGGGCTCCGGGCTTTCCTCCGCACTAGTTCCTAATAATGTCTCCGCCATCTTTATCTATATACTCCCACTGCGCAACGGACAGAGAAGGGGCGGGGAAACTTCGTCATAAAGAACGTCAGGGGCGGGCGACGCGGGCGACGCAGGCGGAGCATGACACATGCGCAGTGTATATAAAGCTAGTGCGCTGGCCTACATATGTCCGAACGGATGTAGCGAGCGTCATAAACGAAGGTAAGATTTAAACGTGTGTGTGTTCTGTGTGTGTGTGTGTGTGTGTGTGTGCCCTATATTGGGATAAAGATAATACTGGGAGTTTGGACTGACATTACTGTTTTTCTCTTGTATATTGTCTTTCAGAAAAAATGAATCCCTTTAAGGAGGAAGATTTTTTGAGGCATTTTATTGACCTATATCAAGCTAACCGAAACCTGTGGGAGGTCAAGCACCCCTTGTATTTCAATAAGCAAGCAAGGCAGGCAACACTGGGGATACTTCTGGAGTTTGTAAAGACTAGAGTCCCCCAGGCAGACATTAGGTTAGTGGACAATAAAATTGGGATCTTGTACAGGCGGGAGCAGAAGAAGATACAGGAGTCCCTCAAATCAGGAGCAGCAGCAGACAAGGTTTATGTCCCCAAGCTGTGGTACTACCCAAAACTGTGTTTTCTGGATGACCAGACAGAAGCCAGGCAATCGCCCCAGCTGAGGCGTCCCAGGAAGAACGGGGCCCTTTCATCCTTGAAGAAGTGGATGCGCCCTGCGGGAGCCAAGTATACTTTTTGTTTTGTAATTATTGATTGTCTGAATAGTAATGATGTAAACTAAAATGTGTGAATTGCTTACAAATCAATGATTTCCTCACAAAAATTATTATGTATACATATCACTAGACAGTAGTGGCCAAAAATGTTGTTCAAATATTGGTGAACAGCTAGAAAAATGGTGGGGTCAAAATGATAGTCTTTTCTATTTGTTTAAAATTAAATTTGCAAGTCATGAGCTGAAAATTGTGTGTGATTGATGAAGCCAAAATACAACTATGTCCCTTTTTTTATACACAGGGTGAGCTCAGCCAGGAGGAGGCCGTGCCCAGTGGTAGAGAGGAGGAGGCCATGCCCAGTGGTAGAGAGGAGGAGGCTGTGCCCAGTGGCAGGAAGGAGGTGGCTGGGCCCAGTAGGAGCCTCACAGAATGCCAGGTGCCTCCCCTCCGCCTGCCCACCAATAGACCAAGGAAGATGACCAGAACAGAGGTGCAATCACTTGCCTTCATTCAGGAAGCAACCAAAATCATCAGTAACCCCCCCCCAAGGCTGAAGAGGCCTATGGTACATATTTGGCCACCAGTTTGATGGAACTGGAGAAGGACCAACACCTCCTCTGTGAGGGGATTTTTTATGAGGCCCTTCAGAAGGGGTTGAGGGGCCAGCTTACTAAAACCAGCCATATTTATGATGAAGTCCCTACTCCTCCTGCCACAAGTACATCACCAGAGGCACAGCCTCCAAGGAAGGCTGCAGAGAAGCGTGGAGGAAAGGCTGCAGGGCAGCGTGGAGGGAAGGCTCTATGGAAGAGTCGAAAGTGATTGCCTGGCTTCAGTCTGGTCTGACAGAAGACACAGATTGTGCTCCCTATTATATGGACTCCGTAAGATCCCAATTTTGTTTTCCAATGACTTGATGTGTGCCCTGGTGGACAAAAGGCTTCACAAATTCCAAAAGTGTCTCCAGTGTTTCCTTCCTCTTTATTTTGTTAACCAGAATAAATGGCTATTTTCTTTAAACAAAAAAAAATTATATGTGTTTTTATTCAAAAAGAACAGTTTGTTTGTGAGTAGGCAGGCACATGTCTAAAAGACTATGGGGGTTATTTACAAAAGGCAAATTCATTTTGCAATACAAGTGCAAACTACAAGTGCAAAGTGCACTTGAAATTGCACTGCAAGTGCACTTGTTGGAAGTGCAGTTGCTGTAAATCTGAGGGAAAGATCTGAAACTAGGGGAAGCTCTGCTGATTTTAGCATCCAATCATGTGCAAGCTAAAATGCTGTTTTTTTAGTTTCCTTGACTGTGCCCCTCGGATCCACAGCGACTGCACTTCCAAGTGCTCTTTCAGTGCAATTTCCAGTGCACTTTAGCACTTGTAGTGCTAAATGAATTTGCCTTTTGTCGTATTAACAAGGGACACCAACCTCATTAAGGTTCATAAAAAATACAAGATGATAATATTATTGTGGTAACTTGAAAATACAAAAAAAAATAAAAAATGGAAATCTTGAGAATTTTTTTTAAATTTTTAACAAATTGGAAAATATATATTGTTGAAATATAAAATTATAAAAGATGAGTCTAAAAAAGAATTGTAAACATTATTTATGGAGATCTGGCTTTTAAAAACTAGAATATTAGTCATGACATGAGGATAAATAATGAAGAAAGAAGTTTGTGAGAACTCTGTGTGAATATAAGCAGCAAAACAACTTCATAAAGAAAAAAAGAATGCACTGTATTAAAAGATCGCAGAATTAGCAGCATGAGGAATGTGCTAGCTTCAATATGAAGGCTAGTTTTACCAGACCGAGCGCTTCCGTCTTGTACTTGCTTCAGAGCATGTGTCATTTTTGGTCCGTCGGAATAGCACACAGACGAGCGGTTTGCACGCTAGAAAGCCAAGTCCGTCGGACAGATTAGAAACATGTTTTATTTATAGGTCCGTCGGACTTTTGGGGAAAAAAAGTCTTCTGGAGCCCACACACGATCGAATTGTCCAACGGAGTCTGGTCCGCTGGACCAAGTCTGCCGGAAAGTCCGCTCGTGTGTACGCGGCATTAGGATAGGAGACTACCTTAATGGGGATCAGTCACACTTGTTGCAATATTTTAAGATACATTTCAGATACCCTTTGGAGAACTATTTAGATATAATCAGATTCTTTCTTATGTAGGATCTAAACTTACCTGTTAGACCCCTTATACTTACAAATTTTGAACTATCTTGTCAAATGAAGGGATATCTACAATATATACTACTCTTACTGACCCAAATGCTAAGCTCCCTTACATGACTCAATGGGAGCGGGACTTGAATACCACGTTGGAATTATTGGATTGGCAAGATATTGCCTATGCTTTATCCAAAATATCTATCAATACAATATTAATTGAAGAGAATGATAAAACACTTCTACGTCGGTATTTGGTCCTGACAAGGTTTGCAAAGATGCAATATAGAGGTAGTGGTTGATGCCAGAGCCTCATAGAGGTCCTGTTGTTTCTATGTCACTCTTTTTATAGGCAGCGGACAATGGCCATCTAAAAAAGTAAAAGTACAAACAATATGTATAGGAGTATCCTCCATAGAGAGTAGAGCTTAGCAGTATATTTATCTTAGTCCATCCAGCAGAGACGAGGACTTACCTGAAACATAGGTTGTCTGAGAGTTCAGTGCGGGTATGTCTTGTATCCAGTTTTAGTGTGTGTGTCCAAACGCCATAGAGGTGAATGGTATCTTACCTCTATTAAATAGGGTCTCGAGGAGGATATGCCCCTGTGGAAGACTTGTTAGTCGAAACGCATCGGACCAGCACCTCCTGCTTCCCACAATGCCATTTTATATTTTTTGTGATCACCTTTTTTATATGGCATTTTACCTTCAATAAACCTACCTTGGTTGACCTACACCATGTGGAGTCCCTTTTTCTTTTGTTTCCTCATGCTGGAGCACTCTTGACCACCTTTGGACCACCTTCATTTTTGGACCGGTTTGGCGGTCGTTAAGCCTTGGAAACCTTCGTTCCAACCATCACCCAACCTCGTGCAGATTGGAGTTTGTGGCCTATAGGAGACCATCCAGTTTGGCATCACCACTGGGGATCTAGTATCCCATAGCCTTATAGACGCACTGCCGTACGGTATTTGCGTCCAACTAATCCGGTAAGAGTACCCATCCTTCTATCTGAAGGTCTCCCCCTGTTTATTGGTGCATTTTTCACTTCAGTTGAAGATTGAAGAGAAAGTCTCCCCACCATTGGACACTCTACACTTCACCTGTGGACTCTTTTTCCCCTTTTTTTATGCTTTTATCATTACTTCACAACTTTTTTGAGTTCATTTAGTTGTATATTACATTTATTGTTCACTTATTTTTTGCACCCATCCCGCTCTCGTGATTGAGGCGTTCTGGATGCATACAGGTTTTTGTATTTTATTTATATGTTTTCACTCATATATTAATTTTTAGCGCTACACTTATTGTCTGCACCATGGATAGGAGATGCCAATATTTCTGAATTGTATTTTGAATTTTCGTATGTTGGTTGAAATACTTTACTATAATTCTGGTTGTATCCTCTGATTGTTTAGCTCTCCTATTGCTGTATAGTAGTTAACTACTAGTTTTTTCCATTGCCCTTTTATAGGCTTTTTTGAGGCATGATTTGGAATATCCCCTTTCTAAGAGTCTTGTTTGTAAGATTTTGGCTTCTATTTGAAAGGTTTTTTCATCTGAGCAATTTCGTCTAGTTTGAAGATATTGGCTAAACGGTATTGACATCATTATGGGCCGTGGGTGAAAACCGGAGGCATGTAAGATGGAGTTGCCTACTGTCGGTTTACGAAAGAAGCGAGTTGTAATGACACCATCCTCACTGTGGAGAACGGTGACATCCAAAAACGTCACCTCACATGAGTGATGGGACATGGTAAAAGCCAGACTGAATTGATTTCTATTGAGTCTTTCCAAGAAGATAGGGAATAACTCAGTGTGGTCATCCTAAATCATGAATATGTCATCGATATATCTGTACCACATAATAATGTGGTCAGTATACATCGTTAACTGTTCATCAGCCATGAGTGCACGTTCCCACTTCTCCAGGTACAGGTTGGCATACAACAACATGTCCCCATCACCACCCCTCGTACCTGGAGGTAGTGGGAGCCATCAAAGGAGAAGAAATTGTGATTGGGAATAAACTCAAGTGATTGGACGATAAATTCACTGTAGGGCCATTCATCCTCCACCTGTTGGGACAGAATATGGTGGATAGCTGCAAGGAGTGGGGGATCGAACTATATAGGGCCTCCACATCAATGGTGACCAGGGTTGCATGTTCAGGTATGTATAGACTGTCCAGAATTTTAAGGAAATGTATAGTATCCTTAACATATGAATGAAGGCTATTCACATGGGGCCTCAGATGCTCATCTATCAGGCAACTCAAATTTTCAACAATGGAGCCATTCCCAGAAATTATGAGACGGCCTGGCGGGTCGTTGATGTTTTTATGCACTTTGGGGAGCGAATAAAAAGTTGGAATTCTGGGATGTTCTGTGCATTTAAAATTCCATGTTTTGGCAGTGATAGTGCCATTTCTGAAAGCTGCAGCCACGAGATTGTAGAATTTAATGTCACGGAACGTCCCACACTCCGCTTGAGTGCTTCCGTCATATACCACTTCCTCCCAGTCTGTATACAGATAACAGATATTCCAACCTCTCTGAGCATCAAGACAAGGCGACACTTGCTTCACTGCTACCATGAACTCACTTTATTCAGAACCAGAATACAGTCTTATATACACAGGCGAAGATTACTCTAACAATACAAACGTAACCTAATTAACATGAGCTAATTATCTCATCCTTTATACAGCCTAGGTGGCTGAGACATGACCTTTTGCCCAGACTTGTGGTCACCGAGCTTCACACAGGAATATAAACACAATAGCTGGAGCTAATTACAATTACCAATACAAACATATCCTAATTAACCTAATTAACATGAGCTCCAATAGGAGTCGTCCTGTCTCCTACATTGTATAGAGGACAATGTGATCAGCTCATTCAATTAACACACATTACCATAAACATCAACACAGGGTTAATTAGAACAAACAACAATGAGTTGAATACCTTTAGAACCTAGACTAAACTTATTTACATTAAACCCATTATAGCTGACATCAGACAGGTGAGTGGAGATGATGACATTAGCATCTCCTCACAGGATGTGTCCCAACAGTATAATTCAGTCTTATCATTCTAATATGGCATATAACGGGTTCCAGAGTCTGTGTGTTTTGGGGGGACATGGAGCTGAATCCAAAGTAACCCAACCCCAGGGTCCCCAGGCATACAGCTCACAGAGAGCACCATTCCCCCAAATGCTAGGGCCCATAATCGGTGGGCAACAGGCTTGCATACAGTCCTCTCCAACAGCCTCTGTTCTGGCTAGGTCTGTGACATTTCTCCCCTTTCGGCAGGAGACTAACACAGGAGGAGACCCCAGACGGGTTGACTCCGAAGTTAGTAAACAGCTCCAGTCCTCTACTGCCTGTACCCACACAGTACCCCAAATAAATTGTTCCAAACAAAGCATTACTCACCCAGCCAACCTCTGCCTCTCTCAGAGAACATATCTGCCGCTGGGGAGAGGCCTGGACTGGCCTTTCTCCCTGGAATCCTTTCTGCCGCTGGAGAGAGGACAGGGTGTCTGGGCTAACTCTGTCATGCTGTTGGGGATCTGGGCCCACTGCCCAGCATCCCTGGAGTATACATGTGGAGACTGAAGTCCCATCCACCTTCACAGGAAATCCATCCTCTGTTAGTTGAGGGCAGAGTCCAGCAGTCCTCGGCCCTGTTGCCAGCCCTTCTGCTGGAAACCCCACACCATCTGTTCCGGCTAACTGTTGGAGAGGGAGGCCGACTGCCCCGCCTCCCTGGAACTCTGTAGTTGTTGCCGGTGCTGGGCAGAGGTTGGTAGCACTCTGCCCTGTTGCCAGCACTTCTGCTGGGGACTCCGCATCCTCTGCTCCGGCTAACTGTTGGGGCAGGAGGCTGGCTTCCTCCACTCCCAAACTGTGTAGCTGCCATTGGGGAGGTGAGCCGGCTGCTTCCTTTTCCATTCCCTCATCTGGCTGCTGGGACGACATGTCGATGGTACTGTCTCCCAGGTACACGGATCTTTGCTGGGGAGGAAAGCCCACTTCCTCCACCCTGGCCAACTGTTGGGGAGGGACAACACACACCTCCTCTCCCTTCTCCCCCTGTATCTGCTGCTGGGAAGTGATTGCCATCTTCTCAGCCTGAGCCTCCACAATTGCTGCAGGTGTGGGGAAGAGGTCTTGGACCCTCTGTCCGGTTGCCAGCACTTCTGCTGGGGGTTTGCCAGGTGGTTCCTCCTCTACAGAAAAGTCTATTAAATCCCCAGTCTCTGGAATTGGTAAAAGTGTGGGACAGAGGTCTTGGACCCTCTGTTCAGTTACCAGATCTTCAGCTGGTATTTCCTGATAGTCCCAGGCAAAGGGAGCCCAGCCCTGGCACTGAGCAATGTCTAGCAGCCGTCTGTAGGCGATCTCTAGCTCCCATTCCTGAACGGCCAGAAACTCCAAATCTTCCTGTGCCCAGTGCACTTCCGAAATGTTCAGTAGCCCTTCTCTGAAATCCATGATTTTGTCCACCCGCCGCTCCAAATCACTCCCAAAGTTAGGGTCCCCTGTCAGCTTCACAAACAACAGTCCCAAGCCGCCGTAGCTTAAGCCTTCCGTTGGGCTGTCATCCGCTATCCAGGGACATGCTTGGGATACATGCCACCGGAGGGCTCTGTAGCTCTCATCCAGCTTTATCTCTGCCCAGACCAGCCTGCTTAATTCAGCTGTCTGCTTCTTGTGTGGTTTTTCTCCCAAAAACCGCACCCGCAGTCCGTACTGCGACCAGTACCTTTCCTCGATGGAGGGGAGAACTTTTCCCTGGTGTCGCTGCTCACGGGCTAGCGCTTCCTTCCAGAGTTTGCAGCGAATAGAATCACACCATCCCAGCAGGACCTGCTCCGATACTGGTCCTCTGTGCTGTATCTGCATCTCTCGCAACCTCCTTCTGAATTCCTCATCCATGGCGGCTGGTATCTGTACCTCTCCTCTCCTGCTATCTGGACCTTGGATCCAGATGGAAGTTTGGATGTCCCAGACTTCAGGAAGCTTTCCCGCTGCTTGCCACCAATGTCACGGAACGTCCCACACTCCGCTTGAGTGCTTCCGTCATATACCACTTCCTCCCAGTCTGTATACAGATAACAGATATTCCAACCTCTCTGAGCATCAAGACAAGGCGACACTTGCTTCACTGCTACCATGAACTCACTTTATTCAGAACCAGAATACAGTCTTATATACACAGGCGAAGATTACTCTAACAATACAAACGTAACCTAATTAACATGAGCTAATTATCTCATCCTTTATACAGCCTAGGTGGCTGAGACATGACCTTTTGCCCAGACTTGTGGTCACCGAGCTTCACACAGGAATATAAACACAATAGCTGGAGCTAATTACAATTACCAATACAAACATATCCTAATTAACCTAATTAACATGAGCTCCAATAGGAGTCGTCCTGTCTCCTACATTGTATAGAGGACAATGTGATCAGCTCATTCAATTAACACACATTACCATAAACATCAACACAGGGTTAATTAGAACAAACAACAATGAGTTGAATACCTTTAGAACCTAGACTAAACTTATTTACATTAAACCCATTATAGCTGACATCAGACAGGTGAGTGGAGATGATGACATTAGCATCTCCTCACAGGATGTGTCCCAACAGTATAATTCAGTCTTATCATTCTAATATGGCATATAATGGGTTCCAGAGTCTGTGTGTTTTGGGGGGACATGGAGCTGAATCCAAAGTAACCCAACCCCAGGGTCCCCAGGCATACAGCTCACAGAGAGCACCATTCCCCCAAATGCTAGGGCCCATAATCGGTGGGCAACAGGCTTGCATACAGTCCTCTCCAACAGCCTCTGTTCTGGCTAGGTCTGTGACAGGAGCCATTCCCAGAAATTATGAGACGGCCTGGCGGGTCGTTGATGTTTTTATGCACTTTGGGGAGCGAATAAAAAGTTGGAATTCTGGGATGTTCTGTGCATTTAAAATTCCATGTTTTGGCAGTGATAGTGCCATTTCTGAAAGCTGCAGCCACGAGATTGTAGAATTTGGTGTTGAATTTGTCTATCATACCAAATGATATTGGACGGTACCAATTTCTATTCTTTAGGATTTTTTTGCACATCATTGTGTATTGGTCATTATTCATAATGACAATATTCCCAACCTTATCGGATGGTTTGACCACCAAGGAATAGTTGTTTGACAGATCTTTTAGCGCTTGTTTTTCCATGGGTGTCAAATTACTGTATCTTTGTTCCCTGGTTTGGCAGATATTTTATCAAGGTCTCGGGATACAAGTTTTAGGAATGCTACTACGTTTGAATTGGAACTAGGTGGTGGGAAGTGATCAAATTTTTTCTTTAATGTAGACTTTGGTTTGGATTTATTTTCGGGACACTCTCTCCCACATTTGGATAATAGTTTTTCAATGTCAACACAGTCGATCAGATCTGTTTGATCGTTCTCCTCAAGGACGGAAATGAGTTGATCGATGGCTTTATTCTCATCTTTATTAAATTGTGTTGTTGTATCATTATTCTTGTTGTACATGTTTTTTTAGTAGAGGCTTATATGTGAAAAGGTTGAGATCCTTGACCAGATCGAGTCTGTCAAAGTTCTCATTGGGACAAAATCCCAAGCTTCCCTTCATAAGGAGTCGAGTTTCATGGGTTGTGAGTATGTGTGACGATAGGTTAACTATATTCATTTTAGTCTCTGTGTCAGTATGTCCATCACCAATAACCTTGATGTGATTGTCTGTGAATTTGTTATTTTGTTCCCTTTGGTTGTGTTTAAGGTTGGGTGATTTTGAAAAGAAGAATTTTGAAAAATTGGTGCGTGTGGTGTAGATGAGGTGTCCCTCCGATCTACAGCGTGGCGTGTATTGATGTGTTCATGTATGTCTTCACAAGAAGAGATAGAAGATAATTAATTAACCACATCCATATGTGAGTTACCTGCCACCATCGATATAGAACACCCGAGAGTGTGTGAGTCCTGCGTTGGTTGTTGGTTATGTTCTAACATTGACTTCTTAGTGATCTGATCCTGCTGTTCCTCATTATGTCTCTGTCTCGGATTGTCCATTGACTCTCTGTCTGAAAGAAGATTGTGGTTAAGGGAGAAAGGTATTAGAAAAATATTGGGACATATTGTTGCCATATCCTCTAGATATATTGTTTTTGGTCTAATGTAAGTAGATTGCCATTTATAGGCTTTACCTTCCCTAAACGCGGTTCTATCTCTCACCATTTTCTTTTCTTTTTTCATGAGATTATCCTTATTAAAATTATATAAACGTTCAATCGTAGATTTTTCTCTTTTAATATATGATGCTTGATTTTTCAGAGGTTGCATTAGCCCAATGGTTTGATCCAGATCTTTGTCTAGATCACTACTTTTCACTAGTCACTAGTTTTTTTATAGGCCGCTATTAATAGCAGCATCATCTCTTTAGAGCATTTGTTGAGCGTCTTTTCCCACTCAATCTTAAAATCAGCATCACTTTTTTTTTCAAATATGGGAAATATTTGTACTCTAAGGCCAAAGGGATTTATATCCCCTTTTATATAGTTTTCAAAGAAACGTTTATGCCAATGTAATGACGTTTTTTTTTCCAATAGTATACCCAGACGAAAAAATAACGAAGTAAGGTCAAGTTCCAAACGCTCAGTCTGTCCAAAATTGGCTAGGTAGCCCGTCATATGATTATCCCAATCTCTGCCTTTAAAGTTTGCCATACTATCAAAACAGAAAAAATAAATAAAAGTATATATCTTATTTTGTATTACTAGACAGATAACCTCCTGTGCGAACGGGGAGAGAACAGGATATTTACTACCCAAATAGATAAATATCAAAAAATTGGAGGTATAATGGATCTGCTAGTAAGAGGCCAACATCCCTCTATTCAATAAGACTATGGTTTTCCCCATAGGGTGGGACTTTAAGGGCACAGATTGTGAGACAATATTTAAAATTGAAATGTTAAAGGTATCAAAAATTATAAACATACAATTATATAAATATATATATATGAATTATATTCATTGTGCACATGAACTGTGTCTATGACATGTAAATTATATTTATGTTGTTCGACGCTTCTCTAAACATTTGAACATTTTTATATAATTGTATGTGAATAATTTTTGATAGGTCCTTTCACACGGGACGGATTCGAGATGATCCACCCCGTGAACATCCGCTTGCTTAGCGGGGATCGCTCCATGTGCAGCGACAGACCTGTCACAGTGCCGCCCCCCCCTATGGGGGATCGGATGACGACGGACCGTAGAGTCTGTCGTCACCCGATCCGATCCGAAAACGGATGGAAAAGTAGGTTTTTCCTCCGTTACACTTTTTCGGATCGGAGCGGGTTGAATGTCAGCGGACATGTCACCACTGACATCCGACGCTCCATAGAGGTCTATGGAGGGTCCGCTCAGGTCCGCCTAAAAAACTGACAGGCGGACCTGAACAGATCGTTCGTCTGAAAGGGGCCTAAATATTGTGTCACAATCTCTGCCTTTAAAGTCCCACCCTATTGAGCACCTGTGTTGAAAGAACTAGAAGTTATCCATATATAGGAGCAATTTGTTTGGGGTTGGGATCTATCACCTATGAACTTTATGTTTGCATAATATGCTATTGATCTTTATTCATGATTGCTGTTACGTATTCATAATTTTGGATATTATGTTGAATTTATTTCATGGTTTATAATATTTGTATGAGCACAAAAGCGCCACTACTTTTACATTTACACTACCAACACTAGGTTATCTATTCACTCTTAAAGGGGCAGCTACAGCATCTCTCACTATTCCACATAGGGCGCCAATCTTTGGTTATTGACACATACCCTAAGAGCCCTTGCACACTGGAGCATGGGCCGCGTTAGCGGTAAAGGGCTGCTCGTTTTAGCAGTGCTTTACTGGCGCTGTGAGGGCGGGAGCGGGTCACTTTTTTAAGGGGTTAAAAGCTCCTGAAAAGCACGTTGATTTCAATGGCAGGGGTGGTGCGGAAGCGGTGTATACGCCACTCTCGCACTGCCCCAAAGATGCTGCTTGCAGGACTTTTTTTTTCCATCCTGCAAGTGCACCGCCCCGCCCCAGTGTGAAAGCACTTGGACTTTTACACTGGGGAGACAGGGGAGGCAGTTTACAGGCGCTTTACAGGTGCTATTTTTAGCACTAAAATGCCTGTAAAGTGCCTTCAGTGTGAAAGGGGTCTTACTGTACAACTGTACTGTTGCTGTACAGTAAGGAAGTCATCAACGTCTGGTGAGTGCGGTGTAAATATTCAGCACAAGGTGGAATATTAACTACAAGGGATACCCTTGGTACTAGGCACCCAAGCACTCAACACTGCACAACCCATAAAGCCTTTTTGCACTATTTTCACTTTGAGAATTTTGCACAATTGTGTATTATATGTACAGTGGATATAAAAAGTCTACACACCCCTGTTAAAATGCTAGGTTTCTGTGATGTAAAAAAAAATAACACAAAGAGAAATAATTTCAGAACTTTTTCCACCTTGAGCCCAGGCTCTGAACTCGCACGATTTCACTCCTGCAAGTCAGTCCTGATTTTGCCCGCAAATTCACAGACATCTGAGTGGCGTTGCACCGATTAGGACGGTTCAATTGACATGTCAAATCGCATGTCAAAACGCTCCAGTGTGAACCAGGGCTTAATGTGACCTATAAACTGTACAACTCAATTGAACAAACTGAAGTCTTTTAGGTGGAGGGAAGTAAAAATTAAAAACTAAAATAATATGGTTGTATAAGTGTGTACACCCTTAAATTAATACTTTGTTGAAGCACCTTTTGATTTTATTACAGCACTCACTCTTTTTGGGTATGAGTCTATCAGCATGGCACATCTTGACTTGGCAATATTTGCCCACTCTTCTTTGCAAAAAAAATCCAAATCTGTCAGATTGTGAGGGCATCTCCTGTGCACAGCCCTCTTCAGATCACCCCACAGATTTTCAATCGGATTCAGGTCTGGGCTCTGGCTGGGCAATTCCAGAACTTTAATCTACTTCTGGTGAATCAATTCCTTTGTTGATTTGGATGTATGTTTTGGGTCGTTGTCATGCTGAAAGATGAAGTTCCTCTTCATGTTCAGCTTTCTAGCAGAAGCCTGAAGGTTTTGTGCCGATATTAACTGGTATTTGGAACTGTTCATAATACCCTCTACCTTGACTCAGGCCCCTATTCCAGCTGAAGAAAAACAACCCCAAACCATGATGTTGCCACCGCCATGCTTCACTGTGGATATGGTGTTCTTTTGGTGATGTGCAGTGTTGTTTTTGCAATAAACATATCTTTTGCAATTATGGCCAAAAAGTTCAACCTTGGTTTCGTCAGACCATAACACATTTTCTCACATGCTTTTAGGAGACTTCAGATGTGTATTTGCAAAATTTAGCCAGCCTTGGGTGTTTTTTTTCATAAGAAAAGGCTTCTGTCTTGTCACTCCACCCCATAGCCCAGACATATGGAGAATACGGGAGATTGTTGTCACATGTACCACACAGCCAGTACTTGCCATATATTCCTGCAGCTCCTTTAATGTTGCTGTAGGCCTCTTGGCAGCCTCCCTGACCAGTTTTCTTCTTGTCTTTTCATACATTGGGCAGCACAGTGGTATAGTGAGTAGCACTCTCGCCTAGCAGTAAGAAGGGTCGCTGGTTCAAATCCCAACCACGACACTACCTGCCTGGAGTTTGCATGTTCTCCCTGTGCCTGCGTGGGTTTCCTCCGGGTACTCCAGTTTCCTCCCACACTCCAAAGACATGCTGGTAGGTTAATTGGCTTCTGTCCAAAATTGGCCCTAGTATATGAATGTTAGGGACCTTGGATTGTGGGCTCCTTGAGGGTAGGGACCGATGTGAGTGTGTGATATATGTGTGGAGCGCTGCATAAAAAAAATTGACACAGCGCTATATGGGTACCTTAAATAAAAAAAAATAAAAAAATAGGGATAATTGTAGACACACACCCACACACGCTTAGGATGGACTGGTGTCTTTATTCAACCTTACTAACTATGTAACTATGTAACATTTTGGAGGGATGTCCAGTTCTTGGTAATGTCACTGTTGTGCCATATTTTCTCTACTTGATGATGACTGTCTTCACTGTTTCCATTGTATATTTAATGCCTTGGAAATTCTTTTGTTCCCTTCTCCTCTTTTAACAATGAGATCCCTCTGATGCTTTGGAAGCTCTCTGCGGACCATGGCTTTTGCTGTAGGATGAGACTAAGAAAATGTCAGGAAAGACCTACTAGAACAGCTGAACTTTCACTATGGCAAGTGTGTACTGACTCCTATTTAACATGAGTTTGAATGTGATTGCTTAATTCAGAACACAGCTACATCCCCAGTTATAAGAGGGTGTGCACACTTACACAACCACATTATTTTATTTTTTTATTTTTAGTTCTGCCCCCTAAAAGATGTCAGTTTGTTTTTCAACTGAGTTGTACAGTTTATAGGTCACAATAACGGAAGAAAATGTTCTGAATTGATTTATCTTTGTTTCATTTTTTTACATCACAGAAACCTGACATTTTAAGGGTGTGAAGACTTTTTATAGCCACTGTATTTATATTTACATTCATTGGCATATATAGTTTTGCTTTTGTTTCTTCTCCCAGCTTTGCAGGGATAAGAAGCAGAGAGAAATCCCTCTGTACAGAGCTCTGTGTTGACTGCCAACATAGGGCTCTGGGCTGTGATTGGACACAGCCGATCCGCAGGTCTCAACAAATGGCTGACAGACTCCCGTTGTGCACAATCAAAGTGGGTGTCACACAGGTGCACACCCTAAGCTCGGAAGCAGGCAAT
Source organism: Aquarana catesbeiana (assembly GCF_042186555.1). Classification (NCBI taxonomy): domain Eukaryota; kingdom Metazoa; phylum Chordata; class Amphibia; order Anura; family Ranidae; genus Aquarana; species Aquarana catesbeiana. The sequence goes on from NC_133324.1 coordinate 407,814,577, forward strand.
GACGTACTAGTAGGTCACTTTTCCTGCACAGGCCACCTATCCGCAGTAGGGGGACACAGCCAGCAATACAAGCCCTCTCCACTTTATTCAAAACGAACCCACTTTGTTATACTTTACTATATCCTGGTGGATAATTATTTTTTTACAAGCCTTTGTATGTATGTATTAGTGCTGTCCTATCACACACACCTCATGAGGGAGGCCAGTGATCATGAGGACACAAGGACGTGCAGTAGGCGGTCAGCTGCGAGCGCGTTCCCGGTCAGCCGTCAGCTGTGATGTCGAGAGCGCGCTCAACCCCCCCCCCCCCTTTTCTCTTTCTTCTCACTGCCAGCCCCGCCTCTCGACACACTTAACCCTGTGTATTCCGGGACATCTTGACGTCACTGTCACGACGTCATCAACCTTAGCCGAGACAGCCGGAGCAGCGAAAAGCAGCGACGACACCGACTTGTTGCGGGGATCACGGCGAGTGCGGGGGAGGGAGCGGCGACATACGGGCAGTCGGAGCGGGTATGTGTGTGTGGTGATTTACATGGTGTCCAGAGCGCTGCTATTCCCCTGTGTGAGGGCAGGGAGCGGAGGGGCCTGGCACTCCCCCTCCCCCCCTCATTCCTGATATGTAGGGGCTCACCTAGGAAAAGTGTGTACCTCTGTCACGGTGGGGGTGTGTGTGTGTTTATTTACTATCTCCACACTGAATAATAATGACGTGAGGAGATTAGACAGGTGGAGGCGCTGCAGCTCCACATCAGCCATGTTTGTTGTGGGCAGGAAGTGGGGCTGTCATCTGAGCAGAACTTTCAGGATTTCTCTGCTTGTGACTTCTTTTGGCTGTTCTGAGAAGTGGGAGCTGTCACTGATCTTGTCTGTATTCCTAGTGCAGGAATGGAGGGGGGCCTGGAAAGTCACCAAGCATTTGCATGCTGCTGCTGGGCACATGATTGGTCACACCACACTGGGTAGAGTCTGGGTACACCACACTGGGCACGCAACCAGTCACACCACACTGGGTAGAGTCTGGGTACTCCACTTTGGGCACACGAGTCTGGGTAAACACACTGGGCACACAACCAGTCACACAACACTGGACAAGTCTGGGTAGACCACTGTGGACACAGGACTCTTGGTACACCACACTGGACACATGACACCATGCACACAGCTCTGGGTACTCCACACTGGGCACAGAATTCTGGGTAGACCACTGTGTGTACAGGCCATAGTACACCATGCTGGGCATACAACTGGTCGCACCGCACAGGGCGGATGACTCTGACTCTGGGTACACCACGCTGTGTACAGGACTGTGGGCATGTGACTCTGGGCAGACCACTGTGAGCACAGGACATAGTGCACACAAGTCTGGGTACACCACGCTGGGGATACAACTGGTTACACCACACAGGGTGGATGACTCTGGATACACTGTGCTGGGCACATGAGACAGTACACCATGCTGTGCACAGGGCTGTGGGCATGGGACTCTGGGCAGACCACTGTGGGCACAGGACATAGTGCACACAAGTCTTTGTACATCACGCCGGGCATACGACTGATCACACTACACAGGGTGGATGACTCTGGGTACACCACGCTGTGCATGTGACTGTGGGCAGACCACTGTGAGCACAGGACATAGTGCACACAAGTCTGGGTGCACCACGCTGGGGATACAACTGGTTACACCACACAGGGTGGACGACTCTGGGTACACTGTGCTGGGCACATGAGACAGTACACCATGCTGTGGGCATGGGACTCTGGGCAGACCACTGTGGGCACAGGACATAGTGCACACAAGTCTGGGTACACCACGCTGGGGATACAACTGGTTACACCACACAGGGTGGATGACTCTGGATACACTGTGCTGGGCACATGAGACAGTACACCATGCTGTGCACAGGGCTGTGGGCATGGGACTCTGGGCAGACCACTGTGGGCACAGGACATAGTGCACACAAGTCTTTGTACATCACGCCGGGCATACGACTGATCACACTACACAGGGTGGATGACTCTGGGTACACCACGCTGTGCATGTGACTGTGGGCAGACCACTGTGAGCACAGGACATAGTGCACACAAGTCTGGGTGCACCACGCTGGGGATACAACTGGTCACACCACACAGGGTGGATGACTCTGGGTACGCTGTGCTGTGCACAAGACTCTGGGCAGACCACTGTGGGCACAGGACATAGTGCACACAAGTCTGGGTACACCACGCCGGGCATACGACTGGTCACACCACACAGGGCGGATGACTCTGGGTACACCATGCTATGCAGAAGACTCTGGGCAGACCACGCTGGGCACATGACACAGTGCACACAACTCTGGGTGCACCACGCTGGGCACACGAGTCTGGGTACACATGCTGGGCACACAACTCTCGGTAGACCACATTGGGCACACGACTCTCTAGGAACATCACATTTGGCACGCGAATGGTCACATCACACAGAGTAAGTGACTCGCAATGGCACACAACGCTGGGTACATCACACTTGACACTATTCTGGGAACATCAAGCTGGGCACATTACTCTGGGCACACAACTGGTCACATGGCATTGGACACATCACACTGGACCCTCAACTCTGGGCACATCACACTGGGTTTGCTTTACCAAGGTTTATATGTGTTGCATAATACAAAAATGACCATGTTTATGGTATGGATTCTATTTGGCCAGCATTAAGACCTGTAGGTGTACAGTTCAATTAGGGCTCGGTTCACACTAGTGTGACTTTTTTGCAACTTTACACTCTCTGGCACTCCAGTCGCATCAAAGTAGTGCAGGAACCTTTTCAAAGTCATTGCGACTATAAGTGGCATAGATTGGAACAGTTTCCATTCAATCAATAAGCTGTGACTTGTCATGCAACTTTGTGTCCAAAGTCACATGACAATTTGGACTAGTGCGAACGGAGCCCAAAGTGGAACTAAACGTGTTGATTTCACTGTTTTGCAAAATGGTTCTATTAAGGGCATGCTATGAATGATAATGGTCCGAGTTGCTTGTCTCACAAGTGATCACGTGTGCAGCATCATGGCAAATATGGATCAGAGGATAAGATGGCAGCTTTCTTTGCTGTAAAGGAGAGGAGGATTTAGGTCTGCTTTACGTACTGTCCGGCCTTTTTCCTGCTTAAGAAACTGGTATTTTTTTTTTTCTTTACATTTGACTAATGTCCTGGTTTGGGCTTTGAGTGGAAAAGAAAGTGTTTGCTGTTAGTTTGTGTATTTTGAAAGCCAAACTGGACTTTGTGTAAATTGGCAAAATACATTTCAGGTGCTTCAAAACAAAAGGTGTGTTGGACCTCTGCAGAGAGACCACCGCAAGGGTCTCACTCTGCAGAATGATGGACTTCTCTACTGTACATGTCATTGCAACTACTTAGTGTACCCAGGTGAATTGTGCCTCGTGGTTTTATTTTTTTCAGGATAAATTGGGCTTTCTTTTGGTGGTAAACGATGATGGATATCTAATTGGATTTTTTTTTTTTTTAATCCTTCTTAAAAAATAGTGACCCTGGCACCTAGATCAAGCCCTATTTTGTCTATATCATTATTTTCTTTTATTTACTTATTTATGTTTTTACACATTTTGGTGGACATTCTTCTCCTCTGACTTGGAGAAAAATGTACTATGTATATTTTTCTCTATTTATTTGAAAGGAGAAAGAGAGTGGGGGGTGAGGGTGGGGGTATGACTGAGTGTTCACAATGATAGCCAGTCGCAGTTCCAGCACAAATCCCAATGTGCATTTATGTGGCTCTACAGATAAAGGCCCACTTCTGCAACACAGATTAAATCAGATCAATGTTCTCTTCTGTGGTGTTTTTGTTTATATTCTGCCTAATAGCACATGTGCCGTGTATGCTATGTTCTATACCTGCTTTTAGTGAGAATTGTCATAGATGCCATTGTCATTATGGGCTCATGCACAGGATTGATTAGGGCCATACACCACTCTGATTAGTATGTTTTATGCAGCTGGGTTAGCCAAGTGTTTCTGATCATCCTCTGACAGCAACGCTGGTCCTATATTATCCCATTTTCTTATTCAGTTACCTTGGACTATGTAGTACAAGGGCCTGTCTGATTGCATACAAATTGAAAGTGTTTGGGTTTGACGTTGTATTATATGGCTTCCTAAAGGAAAGTTGTACAAGAAAATTGTATAATGTATGGCCACGTACATTTACTTGTAAAATTGTCCATTAGATTTAACAATACCATATAATATGAGGTCAAACCTTTAACCCTTTCAATTTCTATGCAATCAGACAGGCTCTTGCACTACATTAGTTGAAGGTAAATCTAAAGGAAATTGATTAAGAAAATTGTATATTGTATGACCAGCTTAAGGTCTTTTTCACACGTGCTGATCCATTTTTAGACATCCGCTTGCTCAGCAGGGATCGATCCGTTGATCCCGCGCTGAGCCGGCGGATGACAAGTCCGTCTCTGCACACTGTGCAGAAACTGGCCTGTCAGATCTCCGTTCTCCTCTATGGGGGATCGGATTAAAAACGGACCGCCTGTCTGATCTGCCAGATGGATGGAAAATAGGGTTTCCATCCGTCTGGATTTAGTGGATCGGATCGGATGTCAGTGGACATGTCACCGTTGACATCCGTCGCTCCATAGAGATGTATGGGTGATTTGAGAGACATCTGTGGCGGTTCATGCACAGATGTCTAATAAAATCACCCCCGAAGTCACCAAAAGTAGTGCAGGAAATACTTTTGAGAATCTGTGTGGCGCCACAAAGTCATGTCAAATTGGCCCGATGTGAACGGGGGCTGAGGAGAATTTATCAGAACTGGAGCAGGCAGAATTGGGAGCATCTGTGCATTATAACCAGCAGGGTGGATTTGATTTAAATCAAGTAGATTTTATATTGCGATTTTTAAATCGCTAGCAAAAAGGCTTGATTTAAATAGACTCGATTTTTAACCACTTGCCGCCCGCCTTATAGCAAAATGATGGCGGTGATGGTTGTTGTGGTGTGTCAGTCTGACACACCGCAACTCCGATCTAGGTAAAGAGTCTCTGATGGAGACTCTTTATCACGTGATCAGCCGTGTCCAGTCACGGCTGATCATGATGTAAACAGGAAGAGCCGGTGATCGGTCTTTCCTCACTTGCTTCTGTCAGACGCGAGTAGAGGAGAGCCGATCGACTGCTCCTCTGACAGAGGGGGTCTGTACTAATTGATTATCAGCGCAGCCCCCCTGAGGTTACCCACACTGGACCACCAGGGACGCCACTAAGACCACCAGGGATGCCACAACCATGTATGCCACCCTAGACCACAATGGATGCCAATCAGTGCCCACAATGGGCATCACTGGCAGGTCTTATTGTTTGGCACTGATTGGCATCCATCAGTACCATACATTACAGTACTTGAGTGCCGCATATTAGTGCTCATTGGTGCCCATCAGTTACGCCTTATCAGTGCCCGTCAGTGTAGCCCCATCAGTGAAGGAGAAAACTTATTTACAAAGTTTTGTAACTGAAACAAAAAAAAAAACATTTTCTCCAAGCGTCTTCCAGGACAGCCCATGAGACCTTGGGCTCCTCCTACCAGGACAGGAAACGCGTCACCCCCACCAGATAAAAGGGCGGTCCTCCAGGCCCATGTCAGTTATTTGTGTTTCCTCCGGATGGGGGTGTAACATGTTCCTGGAACCTGCTCCCATAGGCCTTATAAGCAGGTGCTTTGTATGGCTATTTTCTGGGGCATATCTCTTACCTCTTCCTCTGCCAGAATCAGCACACCGCTGGTGAGGTTGGCTGTGCTGCTGTTCCCTGTCCTCAGTGCCTGGAGAGGGCCAGGACCGGTGTGAGGTCGGGCCCACTAGCGCAGTGCATTGCACTATAGCTCAGCTGAGCATCGGTTGTCCTTCCCTGCCGACAGCGTGGCTGATCTGAGCAGGGAATAGAGGAAGCCGCAGCGCTCGAGGGGGCGGAGCTATTGCGCTCCAAGCTGGCCCACAGGAAGTGCCTGGAGAGGGTTACTTCCGGGGCATATGACGTCATCATCGGGCGCCGGAGACGAGGTTCCAGTCTCCATAAACGGCGCAAACAGAGAACGCTGGCTGCTGGTGATTCTTGGTGTAAAGCCGCCAGGCTGTGGACGACCAAGAGGGGCAGAATGGATCCTCCTGCAGTACCTGCACAGGCAGCGGATGCGGTTCCCAACACCAGCACCTCACAGGTAAGCCTGGGGTGTTCTGTCACCACCTTGCTATCCCTGTGAGTGTTCCCTCCCCCCTCTGTAGTAGTGGGTGTAAGGGGACACATTTCCTCCCTCCTGCATGTGGTGTTACGGAGTGATTGGGTGGCTTTAATTACATTGTGGGTCATTTATTTTGTCTTGCAGACCAAGACTCAGGACAAGGCCCAAGCGCAGCCACTTAAAAGGAAATGTGCAGTTTGCGCAAACAAATTGAGCTCCTCGTGGAGCAAAGCAGTTTTTCGCACCTGTATAGAAGGCCTAGTAAAAGATGACCCGGTTGCCTCTTGCCAGAAGATGCTTACTTCTGTTAGGGATGAGCTTGCGTCCACCTTCAGTTCTTTTAGAACGCTTATTGACAAGCTCCAGACTCCAGCAGAGAGTCCGTCTTCACTGAAGGTGTCAGTCAGCACTCCGCAGCAGGCAGAGAGTGAGGACTCTGAGGCTGAGGTCAGATCTACCCGTTCTTCTCTGGAAGAATCGGGGTCAGATAGAGCCCAGAGATAGAGAATCCACTCAAGGCTCAAGATTTAAGTTATCTGTTGAGGATGTAGATGACTTATTAAAGGCTATCTATACTACCCTTGAATTAAAAGAGGAAGAGGTTCAGTTATCCAAACATGATCTTATGTATAAAGGATTGCATAAGAGAAAATCGAGTTTTTCCAGTTCATAGTTCTTTGGTTGATACTATTAAACTGGAATGGGATAATCCTGAGAGAAAACCATTCTTCTCTAGTAACCTAAAAAGGAGGTTTCCTTTTGATGAGGACACTGCGCAGCCATGGAATAAGAATCCCAAGTTAGACTCGCCTCTTTCAAAGGTTTCAAAAAACTCAGACCTAGCGTTAGATGATATGGGTACGCTTAAGGATCCGATGGACAAGAGGGGGGATATCCTTCTCCACAGAGCTTGGGACTCAGCGGTTGGAAACCTGAAACCAGCTCTGGCTTCCACTTGTGTGGCCAGAAATCTGGAGGTTTGGTTGACTCAGATTCAGTCACATCTGTCAGCAGGTTCCTCCAGAGAGCAAATTTTAAAGTATTGTCCTCTCCTATTTCAGGCAGTGGTTTTTTGGCAGATTCTTCCGCTGAGTCGGTAAGAATGTCGGCCAGGACTTCGGCTCTAGTGAACTTGGCCAGGAGAAGCCTTTGGCTTAAGACCTGGTCAGGGGACTCGGCCTCCAAGTTGCACCTTTGTGGCCTTCCTTTAACTGGCGATCATTTATTTGGCCCAGGTCTACAGGAGGCACTGGAACGCACGGCTGATAAGAAAAAGGTGTTTCCAGAGAAAAAGAGTTCCGACAGCCAGAAAATTTTTTCGTGGCCAAAGCAGGCAACAGAGTCCTAGAGAAAAGGACAGCAGGCCGAAAAAGCATTGGATTGGGCACAAAGGCAGAGGCAAAGGGGGAGTGCTGTTTAACCCTCCTCAACAGCCCACCAAGCCACAGTGACTTGTGTTCCCCGGTGGGAGGGAGATTGAGGGCCTTCATCTCACAGTGGGCAGCAGTCACTCTGAGCCCCTTCATCCTGGACCTAGTGACCAACGGGTACAGGCCGGAGTTTGTTCACCAACACGTTTGGTCACATTTCCTCCACAAGATCGGGAGAAAGCGAGGGCTCTGGGTCTCCAAATCGGAGACTTATTAGATCAAAAAGTCCTGATTCCTGTTCCTCAGTCGGAGCAGGGCAAGGGATTCTATCCCCATGTATTTGTGGTCAGAAAGCCGTCAGGAAAGTTTCGACTTATCCTGAATCTCCGGACCTTAAACAAGTGCATCAGATACAACCATTTCCGTATAGAGACGGTTTTTACAATCAAAAACCTACTATACCCAAACTGCTTTATGGCCCCGTTGGACTTAAGGGATGCCTATCTTCACATCCCTATCCATCCAGCCTTCCAAAAGTTTTTGAGATTGACAGTGAAGACGGGTATGGGGACCCGACATTTTCAAATTCAAGCCCTCCCTTTCGGTCTTTCCTCAGCCCCACGCATCTTTACGAAGGGGTTGGGGGAAGCGCTGGCTCCACTAAAGTTAAAGGCGATAACTGTTATCCCTTACTTGGACGACCTCCTGATAGTGGCAAAATCATACCAAAGGCTGTTGGAGGATCTTCAGGCTGTACAGGACTTCTTACAGTCCCTAGGCTGGCTGATAAACAAAGAAAAATCGTCCTTGATTCCGGCCCAGAAAGTAACTTATCTGGCTTACGATTTTTGCTCAGTGAACCAAAGAGTTTTTCTTCCTCAGGAGAAGATTACCAAGGTGTTCCAGACTATGTCAGCATTGCAGACCAACCAGTCAGTCTCTCTGAGACAGGTGTCGAGGGCAGTGGGTCTTATGACCTCATGTTTTCCTGCAGTACCATGGGTGAGACTCCGTCAGCGTCCATTACAAATGTTTCTTTTAAGAAACTGGGACGGGGACGTAAGGTCCCTGGAGTCAAGGATCCGGCTTCCCGACAGGATAAAAAGAAGCCTGTGGTGGTGGAGAGCTGGTCAGCACCTAGCAGGAGGTCTCCCATGGTCCTTTCCCATTTCCCGAAGGATTACCACAGATGCGAGTTCCTGGGGATGGGGGGCCCACCTCAGCAATGCAGTAACACAGGGAGAGTGGTCCCCAGAGGAGGCAAGGGCCTCATCCAATCAAAGAGAGCTGCTTGCAGTCCAGAGAGCCCTGCAGTCTTTTCAGATGGAGATCAGGGGTCACAACCTCCAAATTCTGTCGGACAATATCGCGACAGTCGCGTATATCAACAAGCAGGGAGGCACGAGAAGCCGGAGGCTTCAGTCCATTGCCCAGGAGATCCTTTCATGGGTAGAGGGGAATCTAGCTTCTATTTCTGCTGTACACCTGAAGGGGATAAACAATTGCCTGGCAGATTATCTCAGCCGTCACAGGATAGACCGAGACAACTGGTCCCTTCATCCCGAAGTCTTTGCAGACCTCACCAAGAGATGGGGTTATCCCGTAGCGGATTTGTTCGCAAACTGAAACAACCGCAAGACGGAGATATTCTTTTCCATGAACCCGGCAGACCAAGCCTTGGGGATCGATGCTCTGGCAAACCTGTGGCCTCCAGGCCTATGTTATGCCTTCCCGTCAATCAGAAGATGCTTGACAAAGGAGTGCTGCTATGCCGACCATCCATAGCCTGTATACTCCAGTTTTGATAAATGCCACCCATTGTATTATAAACAACTGCCTCCCACCATAATGCACAGATGGTAATGCTCTGTCTGTTATGATGTGCTGTGTTCTGAAAAAGAACAGGACAATGAGCTCCATTCACTAAAGCAGATTGCATGCGGTATGTAGGTGTCCGGACAAATTTTCCCTAAATACTGCATTCGGTCCTGAAACTGTCAATTCATTATGCCATTTTGCAGTATATACCGCAAAACGCTTAGTAAATACCGCATGAAAAGGTATTGAACTCAGTTCACCGAGGGAAATAAGTAATGCATGGGGTAATTGAGTAGTGGTCCAGGCATGCTGTAAATAAAGCGGAGCGCCATCCAAATGGGCAATTTTTCACTTTAAGGACTCGTTCCCCGCTTCTGTTGAAGAATTGCCACTTTGGGGAAGCGGATACCTGATTTTGAAAGGTACCCGCTACCACTCTGACCGCCTAGGCGATCGAAGCAGAGGTCAGAGTCTGCAGTCTTCTGGAATACGTGACAGGTCCCAGAAGACTGTATCCACCATTCACGATGAGCAGCAGGCACCCAGCTGTGAAGCCACAAGCTGTCACAGCCAGGTACCCATAGTTAACCACTTCGGCCCCGGAAGGATTTATCCCCTTCCTGACCAGAGCATTTTTTTACAATTTGGCACTGCGTCGCTTTAACTGCTAATTGCGCGGTCATGCAATGCTGTACCCAAACGAAATTTGTGTCCTTTTCTTCCCACAAATAGAGATTTCTTTTGATGGTATTTGATCACCTCCTGCCATTTTTTATTTTTTGCGCTATAAACGGAAAAAGACCGAAAATTTTGAAAAAAAAAAAATGATATTTTCTACTTTTTGTTATAAAAAAAATCCAATAAACTCAATTTTAGTAATACATTTAGGCCAAAATGTATTCGGTCACATGTCTTTGGTAAAAAAAAATGTCAATAAGTGTATCTTTATTGGTTTGCGCAAAAGTTATAGCGCCTACAAACTAGGGTACATTTTCTGGAATTTACACAGCCTTTAATTTATGACTGCCTATGTCATTTCTTGAGGTGCTAAAATGGCAGGGCAGTACAAAACCCCCACAAATGACCCCATTTTGGAAAGTAGACACCCCAAGGAAATTGCTGAGAGGCATGTTGAGCCCATTGAATATTAATTTATTTTGTCCCAAGTGATTGAATAATGACCAAAAAAAAAAAAAAAATTTACAAAAAGTTGTTACTAAATGATATATTGCTCACACAGGCCATGGGCATATGTGGAATTACACCCCAAAATACATTCTGCTGCTTCTCCTGAGTACGGGGATACCACATGTGTGCGACTTTTTGGGAGCCTAGCTGCATACAGGGCCCCGAAACCAAGCACCGCCTTCAGGATTTCTAAGGGCGTAAATTTTTGATTTCACTCCTCACTACCTATCACAGTTTTGAAGGCCATAAAATGCCAAGATGGCACAAAACCCCCCTCAAATGACCCCATTTTGGAAAGTAGACACCCCAAGCTGTTTGCTGAGAGGCATGTTGAGTCCATGGAATATTTTATATTTTGACACAAGTTGCGGGAAAGTGACCAATTTTTTTTTTTTTTTTTTTGCACAAAGTTATCACGAAATGATATATTGCTCACACAGGCCATGGGCATATGTGGAATTGCACCCCAAAATACATTCTGCTGATTCTCCTGAGTACGGGGACTTTTTGGGAGCCTAGCCGCGCACGGGGCCCGAAATCAAAGCACCGCCTTCAGGATTTCTAAAGGCGTAAATGTTTGATTCACTCCTCACTACCTATCACAGTTTCGGAGGCCTGGCGGTGCTTGGTTTTCGGGGTCCCCTACGCGGCTAGGCTCCCAAAAAGTCTCACACATGTGGTATCCCCGTACTCAGGAGAAGCAACAGAATGTATTTTGGGGTGTAATTTCACATATTCCCATGGCATGTTTGAGCAATATATCATTTAGTGACAACTTTGTGCAAAAAAAAATGTGTCTTTCCCGCAACTTGTGTCACAATATAAAATATTCCATAGACTCGACATGCCTCTCAGCAAATAGCTTGGGGTGTCTACTTTCCAAAATGGGGTCATTTGGGGGGGGGGGTTGAACTGTCCTGGCATTTTATGCACAACATTTAGAAGCTTATGTCACACATCACCCACTCTTCTAACCACTTGAAGACAAAGCCCTTTCTGACACTTTTTTTGTTTACATGAAAAAATTATTTTTTTTTGCAAGAAAATTAATTTGAACCCCTAAACATATATTTTTTTTAAAGCAAATGCCCTACAGATGGTGGATGTTTGGGTGTTTAATTTTTTTTTTTCAAACGCATTTTTTTTGGCTAAAAACACACTTTTTTCAATTTTAATGCACTAAAACGCACTATATTGCCCAAATGTTTGATGAAATAAAAAAGATGATCTTAGGCCGAGTACATGGATACCAAACATGACATGCTTTAAAATTGCGCACAAACATGCAGTGGCGACAAACTAAATACATTTTTAAATGCCTTTACAGGTTACCACTTTAGATTTACAGAGGAGGTCTACTGCTAAAATTACTGCCCTCGAACTGACATTCGCAGTGACACTTCACATGCATGGTGCAATTGCTGTTTACATTTGACGCCAGATCGACGCTTGCGTTCGTTCGCCTTTGCGCGAGAGCAGGGGGGGACAGGGGTGCTTTTTTTTTTTTTTTTATCATTTTTATTGTTATCTCAGGGAATGTAAATATCCCCTATGATAGCAATAGGTAGTGACAGGTACTCTTTTGAAAAAACTGGGGTCTATTAGACCCTAGATCTCTGCTCTGCCCTCAAAGCATCTGACTACACCAAGATTGGTGTGATAAAATGCTTTCCCAATTTCCCAATGGCGCTGTTTACATCCGGCGAAATCTAAGTCATGAAATGCTCGTAGCTTCCGGTTTCTCAGGCCATAGAGATGTTTGGAGCCACTCTGGTCTCTGATCACCTCCATGGTCAGCTGGTTGAATCACCGCGGCTGCATTCTCAGGTTCCCTGTTGGGACAGGAGAGCCAGAGAAAAACATGGAAGACGGTGGGGGGGGAGAGATTCCCTCCCACTGCTTGTAAAAGCAGTCTAGAGGCTAATTAGCCGCTAGGATTGCTCTTACATGAAAGCCGACCGCTAGCTGAAAAGAATGATACCAAGATGATACCTAAACCTGCAGGCATCATTCTGGTATAACCACTCAAAGTCCAGCAACATACCAGTACGTTGCTGGTCCTTGTTGGGCATATATTGTAAACTTAATTTTCATGCAGCCTGTGGGCTGAACGAAAAAAAGAGATTGATCGGAGGGTATGCCCACCATTAGAATACCTCCCTTCATCCACCCACTTCTAATGATGGGCATACATGCACCGTATATATATGCCGAAGCATGGGGGCATCCTCCCGCAAAAGTTAGGAGCAAATCGCTCCTCCGCCCTCTGCTGCCCCCACGCGTCGGCATATATGCTGAAGTATGTAACTGTGGTGATGAAATCACCTCCGACAGTGCTGGAGTCACGGCTTTATGTATCGTGGGAGCAAACGCTGTTGCTGTCAAGATAAATAAATCTGTGCTGCAACTGAATGGTGTACCTGCTAAGCAAATGATGGTTAACAATAAAACAAAGTAACATTACAGTATAACAGTAAGACTTACCATACCTGCAAAGCAAATACAAAAAAAACATAGTAAAAAATAAAACATTTAAGGCAACCTGTGCCTAAAATATATATATATATATATATATATATATATATATATATATATATATATATATATATATATATATATATATATATATATATATACCGAAGCATGGGGGCATCCTCCCACAAAAGGCGGGAGCAAATCGCTCCTCCACCCACTGCTGCCCCCACGCTTCGGCATATATGCTGAAGTATGTAAGTGTGGTGGTGAAATCATCTCCGACAGCGCTGGAGTCACGGCTTTATATATCGTGGGAGCAAACGCTGTTGCTGTCAAGATAAATAAATCCGCTCTGCAGCTGAATGGCATACCTGAAAACAAAAAAATGGTTACCAACAAAACAGTAAAGTATAAAAAAAATTGCATATCTGAAAAGCAAACATGGTAAAACATAATAACAATAAAACATTGCAGAATAGAATACAGTAAAAAAGAGCAGAATAATAGAGAGAGAATAGAGAGAACAATAAAACGACAACTATTTTTGTTTTTTTTATTTTATATTTTTTTTTTTTTGTTTTTTTTTTTTTTTAATTTTTTTACACTTTTTTTAGTAACTTTAACTTTTGTAACTGGTACCAGTTTGGGTCTCTCAAAATGCGATGGCATCTTGGGAGACCCTGTGAAAGTGTGTCCTAGTCTGTGCAATGCTGTACCCTAAGCTAATACTCAACTAGTGTATGGTAGCGTTCAAAACATTCACCAATGCATAGACCAGGATTGTCAGGACAGGAGGGACAATAATACCGGGTGTCACGCCTAAATCCGTGCTTGCTACAGACATAACATCTTCTTTGGGGGGCCCGTTGGGTAGGGGTACTTGAGAGGACATAAGGAAAATGCCTCTCATGCAGCCGGCTTACTGCATTTGGTTGGGGAAGGTGAGGTGGAGCACCGCCTGGAAACAGAAGGGCTCTGACGATCTCTTCCTGGAATTTAAGGAAGGATCCAGTCCGTCCTGAAGCTCTGTATAGCACATAAGCGTTCAGCAAAGCCAATTGAAATAAATAAATAGACACTTTTTTGTACCAGCGTCTGGCCTTACGGGCAACTAGGTACGGCGCCAACAACTGGTCGTTGAGGTCCACCCCTCCCATATTTTGGTTATATTCATGGACACAGAGGGGTTTCTCCACAACACCAGTTGCTGTAGTAATTTGGACCGTCGTGTCTGCATGAAGGGAGGTAAGGACGAAAACATTCTTATTGTCCCTCCACTTCATAGCGAGCAAATTATTACACTGCAAGCAGGCTCTCTCCCCCAGCCTAAGACGGGAATCTACAAGCCGCTGGGGAAAGCCTCGGCGATTAGGTCGCACGGTGCCACATGCTCCAATCTGATGATCAAAAAGGTGACTAAAAAGTGGCACGCTCGTGTAATGTCCACGTACAAGTGGTACCCCTTTCCGAATAAGGGTGACACCAAGTCCCACAATATCTTGCCAGCGCTTCCTATGTAGTCAGGGCAGTTTGTCAGCTCTACGTGACTATCTTTGCCCTCGTAAACCATAAAACTACATGTATAGCCTGTGGCCCTGTCACAGAGCTTATACATCTTGACCCCGTATCTGGCACGCTTGCTGGGAAGGTACTGTTTGAATGACAAGCGGCCAGAAAATGTAATCAGGGACAAAACGCAGACAACTTGATGGGGAGTAAACAAGTCTGCAAAACGTTGGTTGAAGTGGTTTACGAGGGGACGAATTTTGTAGAGCCGATCGTATCCAGGGTCTCCACGAGGACGACAGAGTTCATTGTCATTGAAGTGCATGAACCGCAAAATCTGCTCGTATCGTGCCCTGGCCATGGAAGCAGAGAACACGGGCATATGGTAAATTGGGTCAGTGGACCAATATGATCGCAACTCACTCTTTTTATTTATGCCCATGTTGAGGGAAAGGCCCAGAAAGAGCTTAAATTCGGAGACCGTAATTGGTCTCCAATCTCTGGAAAGGGAGGACTGGGGATTAGCGGCGATGTGTTGACCAGCGTATAAATTGCTTTGGTCCACAATAGATCTATAGAGATCTTCGGTGAAAAACAGCGAATGAAAATCCAGTGGCGTAAAATCGACTCTTTCCACCTGAATTCCGGGTTGGCCAGTGAATGGGGGAAGTACGGGTGCTGCAGAAGTGGTGGGTACCCAATTCGGATTGGCGAATGCAGCAGGAAGGGCACTATGGGCACGATGGGCCTGTGTTCGTCTTCTTGGTGGCAGCGGGACACTACTAGTGCTTGCCACCTCGCCAGCTTGAACTGCACTTATGGGACTCGCCACGTCACCACGTCACACTGCAGTGCTGGATATATGACCAGGGTGTACTAGGCCGCTGGTGCTTGCCAGTTCACCAGAAGGAATAGCGGCGCTAGTACTTCTCTGCTCCATACGAGGGACATGCGGTTCTTGCACTTCAAGGACAGAAGAAGAAGATTGGGGTCTGGTACGCAACCCTGTCGTCAGAGCTATCTGTCATGGAGCCGCTGTCCTCTACAGGATCGTATTCTGAGCCTGAATCTGACAGATGAGTGACTTCCTCTTCACTATCTGTCATGCACAGAAACGTGTAGGCCTCTTCACTAGTGTACCGTCGATTTGCCATTTTGGGCTCTAAATTTAGGGGTACACTAGTGAGACTCACAGGCAAAAAAGCTCCTGACTGTTAGCGACTGATTCAAAACGCTACCAAAAAACTGTTAGCGATCGCAGGGATCAGGCCTGACTCTGCGAACGCTGCAGTTATGTGTGCTTAGTGTTTTGTAAGTGTCAGTGATCGATCGATACTGCACTTGGGTGGGCTGCGCAGGGCTGGGCCGAGGGGCAAAACGCAGGTGCTAGCAGGTATCTGGGCTGATCCCGCTAACACTGCGTTTTTGGGAACCCTAAACTGCTGGGGATGCTAGTATAGATCTGATCGGATCAGCTATCGATCCGTTCAGATACTATAGCACTAAGGGAGGTGTATGCTGCGTGCGTGGGTGTTAGCGGTACTGGCGCTAAACTGATGCCTGGGGCGACGCAGACCTTATCTGTCCCTAAAAACGTAACTTATATCACTGCCGGGCAATTAGGGGGTTAAACCTTTAAGGTAATAAACGGCGGGTGCCCTAAAACTATAAAAAACAAACTAACTAACCAGCGTCGCCCTTAACAATTATATGGTGATCTCTGGTGAAAGGGTTTACTAGGGGGCAATCAGGGGGTTAAAACCTTTAGTAGGTAGTATATGGGGGTCCCTGTCGCTATAAAACACTGACAGCGAACCTATATACTTACCTCCCTAACTAGCGTCACCTGTGTCACTAATACAGCGATCAGAAAAATGAGCGCTTAGTGACACTGGCGACGGGGGGGTGATCAAGGGGTTGACCTTTTATTAGGGGGGGTACCCTGGACCTAAAGGGGGGCGCCCCAGACCTAAAGGGGGCTAACCCTAACTGCCCTAACACTTATAACTGTCACAAACTGACACCAGATGGACCCCCCGCCCGCAGGAGGCAGATCACGTACAGGTACGTGATTCTGCCTGCCCGTGCCATTCTGCCGACGTATATCGTCGTGAGGCGGTCGGCAAGTGGTTAAGATGCTGGTGCCGAAGAAAGATGACAGCTGGTGAAACTGACTGGGGTGAGCACACCGCTGGATCATGGGTCAGTTGAGTGACTGTTTTTTAAAGTCAGCAGCTACAGTTTTTGTAGCTGCTGACTATTTTTTTTCAAAGGAGCCTGGAACTCCTCTTTTTAAGGAATGAAAAGGGAAAAACAGTAATGCATAGAAAAGAAACCTAATTATGAAAATTATAGGGGTTCATTTACTTAAAGTGGATGTAAACCCAATGTCGTCCTTTCTAAACTACTGCCATAGGGGTTATCTATAAGGATATACATGCCTCCTGCATGTAACTTTACCTGTCAAATGTCTCCCCTCTCTCTATGAGAGCTGAAAAACTGCAGATTCTGTGGGTGGGTCTGTTGTCTGGAGCTCGGTGGGTGGAGTCGTGATGTCAGTAGACTCCCCGCCCACCTCTATACTCCCCTTGTCAATATGCATTTTCTCCTGTGTATTTCTTACACTGAACTTCTGCTATGATTTCTAACATCCAGTGAAAAGACAGGAAAATAACCACATGACTTCAGCATGACCAATTATGCTGAGGTGTGGAACAGCCAATCCTTGCAGAGCAGCAGAAGAAAGGGGTGGGGGAGGGAATTAAAAAATAACGCATGTTATTTTTAGGCTAGTGCACGAGATTTGTAAATCACCTGTCACTCACAGCAAGGGGGAGGATTTGACAAAGTTTTTCTCTGTTTGTCAAGATTTATCTCACTGAACAATAAGAGGATTGCTCAGAGCTGGATTAACTCTTTGTGGCAAGACTGGGCTCAAATGTTAGGAAATCTTATATTCTACATTATGACATAAAAAAAAAAAAAGTAAATAAAAATTTTCGGGTTTACATCCACTTTAAAGGAAAAACGTGTTTTTTTTTTTTTTTTTTTTTAGCTTTGGGCAAAGTGGAGAGGGATTAGAACACCTGTCATGTTTTTATTTCTTTCTGTGCCCCTTTTGGGGAGATTTACCCTCTTTGTCTTGTTTATCAGTAAAAGTGAAAGTAAAAGAAAATCACAAATTTTGGGTTGTCCCCAGAAAAGTAATAAAGGGGAAATCTTCCAATGGGGACACGGATGGCAAAAAAGTTCCTATAGTTCCTAAAATGCCTATAGTTCTACTTTAAAGTGATCGTGAAGGCACAAGAGTTTTTTACCTTCATGCATTCTATGCATGAAGGTAAAAAACCTTCTGTGAGCAGTTGCTTCCCCAGACAGCGATGTCCACGAGAGCCTTGCCCCTCTGGGGACTCGCACTCCTGATTGGACTTCAGTAGCAGTGGGAGCCTATTGGCTCCCGCTGCTGTCAGTTTCAGCCAGTGAGCCAATCAAGAGATGGATGGGGCAGGGCCAAGCCATGGCTCCGTGTGTAAATTGACACAGAGCTGCGGTTCAAGAGCGTGCCTGCTTGGGTGCCTTCCATAGCAAGCTGCTTGCTGTGGGGGCATCCAGCAGGAGGGAAGAGCCAGAAGCACCGGTGCGTGACCCAAGAAGAGGAGGGTGAGGGCTGCTCTGTACAAAAAAACACTTAACAGGGCAAGTAAATGTAACATGTTTGTTATTTTCATTTTATTATTTCTTTTTATTTTATTTTGGCTATTTTCGCAAGTATCGGTACTTGCGAAAATGCTCCGATACTGGAAGTGACGTCGCCTGGGAGCGGACTGCCTCCCCCTCCCCTCCGGACAGTGCCATCCCCGCCTCCTCCTCCCAGTGGCATCGCTAGGTGCAGGCCCGCCCATCCTAACGGCCCACAAGCCTTGGCTCCTCGCTGCACACCTCCCTCCTCCAGCTTTGACTTCCAGCCACACAGAGCACTGGATCCGGGCTCCCTCTGGCTGGATGCTGAGGCAGAGAACAGGGGGGCTCTGTATGAAGATACTGTACTAGCGGTATCCTGTTGTACTGAGCAGCAGGGCTCTCCCTATCTGTATCATGCCTGCAGTCTCTGGCTGTCTCCTGTATCATGCCTGCAGTCTCTGGCTGTCTCCTGTACCATGCCTGCAGTCACCCTTGTCTCAATGTCTCCCAATAACACTCCTAACTCCATTTAAACTCTCCCACCCCACAATCCCCATTTCACCTCACCCTCAACTACCTTGCCCTCACTTAACCCTCCCCTCCCACCCTGCCGTCGCTCAACTCCCGAACAACAACCCCCCACCACCTCCCAAACCACCCCTCTTCCTAAGCGATAGTTATCGGTATTTGGTATCGGCGAGTACCTGCAAAAAAGTATCCGTACTCGGTGTTAAAAAAAAAATGTTGCATCCCAAAACAAGGCTTTAATATCACTTTAAAGCAAATAGACTGTGAAATTTTCAAGTTGCTCCAGAGATTAGTAAATGAGGTAAAGTCGCTCTCTTGCGCTCTCTCGGTAAAGTATACTTCTTTTCTCCTGTCATTTTGCCAGATTTTTGTAGACTGTTGTTGTTGTGTTTTTTTTTTTTTTTTTGTGTATATGCAAGCATATACATAATTTGAAAACCTCTCAATCGCTGCAAACATAATATAATGCACATGCATATCACAAAGATCTAATCCTTTGTTTGGAACATATGTGATATATGTAGTGGGGATACTTTACTTTTTCACAATTATTTTTAGATATTTTCCCACTGACACCATTGATCTTTTATAAGGGGGTAATTCTTCCCAGTGAACATCACACTAATGTATCATAAGTTGTAAATAGTATTTTTTGGCAGGGGGTTTCCTGAAGCTGAAAACAACATATTTCAAGGGTTGAGCAGGGCCGCTTGAAAGTGTAACTAAAGACAAAACTTTATATTGGATAGAGTAATGCGGGGTTAGAACTCCTGTCAGCCTATTTATTTACTTATTGGCTGTGTCCCATTGCAGGGATTTCTCTTCACTTCCTATCCCATTGCCAAAACGGGAAGTAAGTGAGAGGAAATCCCTGTAAATGAAGGGAATCCCTTGCCCCCCTCCCCCAGGTCACCGGAACTAGTGTACCATTGAAATATTTCCCCTCTATTACTTTTCTGGGAATAAGCCCAAACTTTATTTATTCTATTTTTTTAAATTTCACGTTTAATAATAGTAAACAGTACAAGGACACAGACAGAAATAAAACCCTGATAGGTGTCCTTCTGTCCTTCTGTCCTTCCGTCCTTCATTTTTTAAGTTAAATTTTTATTGCATAATTCAGCAAGGCGTTAAATCTGACAGAGGCAAAGTAATAACAAAAACTTAGAGGTACATCTAAGGTTGTAGATGTACATCTACAACCCCCTCAGTCTAAGAAAGCGAAGAGGACGCATAGGTGTTGTAGTCACTGGAATATTGGAAATCGTGCCAATACCATGTTTTCTGGTATTGCTCCTCTTTCTGTCTCATTTCGGTAATTTTGTTCACCACAGGGATCCATTGACTCATCATCAGGGGAGGTGGGTTGAGAGTGGTGTTAAGTGGAGTAGACATGTCTCTGGCCTGTCTTCCAGACGTATATCAGTCAATCTAAGAATCTGATTCGAGTCCCAAAATGGGCAAATGTGGGGGCACGTACAAAAAATATGTAGCATGGTACCATCATTTTGATGGCAACACAGCACATCAGTGAGACTGCGAGGTAGATCCTGTATGAAAGGGTGCACACTCTGTACCATCGAGCCGAAACCTTATAGCCTGATTCCTGGAGCCTACAAGCTATGGAAGAGCGATGGGCAAAATACGTTGCCGTTTTTCATTGGTAAGCATCAGGTCTATGTTCCTCTCCCACTGTCGTAGAATGGGTGGCACGCAGCCCTCAGACGGCTTTTACAGGATGGAGTATGTTTTAGCGAGAACGTGACGTAGAGGGGGTGGGTCTAGACAATAATCCTCAAAGGAGGTGAGTAGGCCTCCTAGAGTCCCAATGTTAAATGGTGAACCTGCATGGCCCTCCAGTTGTCCGGGGGGGGGGGACACTCCATCTGTCTGATGTCATCTATGGTACCCCAGTGGTTTTCCCCGGATAAAGTGGCAGACTCTAAATTGGTTGACGAGTGAAATCTAGTGCACATACAGTGCCTTGAAAAAGTAATTATACCCCTTTAAATTTTCCACATTTTGTCTTGTTACAACCAAAATCGTAAGTGTATTTTATTGGGATTTTATGTGATAGACCAACACAAAGTGGCACATAATTGTGAAGTGGATAGAAAATCATAAATGGTTTTCAGCATTTCTTTTATTCATAAATATGTGAAAAGTGTGGCGTGCATTTGTATTTAGCCCCCTTTACTCTGATACCCCTAACTAAAATCTAGTGGAACCAATTGCCTTCAGAAGTCACCTAATTAATAAATGGAGTACACCTGTGTATAATTAAATTTCAGTATAAATATCGCTTTTCTGTGAAGCCCTCAGAGGATTATTAGAGAAACTTCGTGAACACATCACAAAGGCCAAGGAACACACCAGACAAGTCAAGGATAAAGTTGTGGAGAATTTTAAAGCAGGGTTGGGTTATAAAAACTATCCCAAGCTTTGCACACTTCACGGAGCACTGTTCAATCCCTCGTCCCAAAATGGAAAGTGTATGGCACAACTATAAACCTACCAAGACATGGTCATCCACCTAAATTGACAGGCCGGGCAAAGAGAGCATTAATCAAGAGGCCCATGGTAACTCTGGAGGAGCTGCAGAGAGCCACAGCTCAGGTGGGAGAATCTGTCCACAGGACAACTGTTAGTCATGCACTCCAGTGTGGCAAGAAGACAACCATTGTTGAAAAAAGCCTTAAGAAGTCCCATTTGCAGTTTGCGAGAAGCCATGTGGGGACAAAGCAAACATGTGGAAGAAGGTGCTCTGGTCAGATGAGACCAAAATTGAACGTTTTGGCCTAAATGCAAAACGCTATGTGTGGCGGAAAACTAACACTGCACATCACCCTGAATACACCATCCCCAAAAGATGCTTTTCTTCAGCAGGGACAGGGAAGCTGGTCAGAGTTGATGGGAAGATGAATGGAGCCACATACAAGGCAATCTTAGAAGATAACCTGTTGGAGTCTGCAAAAGACCTGAGACTGGGGCGGAGGTTCACCTTCCAGGAGGACAACGACCCTAAACATACAGCAAGAGCTACAATGGAATGGTTTAGATCAAAGCATATTCATGTGTTAGAATGGCCCAGTTAAAATCCAGCCCTAAAGCCAATTGCGAATCTATGGCAAGACTTGAAAATGGCTGTTCACAGACACGCTCCATCCAATCTGACAGAGCTTGAGCTATTTTGCAAAGAAGAATGGGCAAAAATTTCACTCTAGATGCGGAAAGCTGATAGAGACATCCCCAAAAAAACTTGAGCTGTAATTGCAGCGAAAAGGTGGTTCTACAAAGTATTGACTCGGGGGCTGAATAAAGATGCACGCCGCACCCCCCACACTGTCCAAAGAAAAGTACTTGGGAGCCTCACTGGGAGTGTCTTTCGTAGGCTCTTCAGGATACTGTTTCTCCCAAACCATGTACAGGCTTGTTGGTGCCAGCGCTTCAGTTCTCCCTTGGTCTTCTTCAACCAAGGAAGAAAAATGTTCTTTTAATATTTTGGTTATCGGGGTAAGCTGCGCACCCATATACTTTAGCCTATGACTTGCCCATGTGAATGAAAAGTTGCGTCATATGTTCTGAAGCCTTTCTGGGGTTATATTCATGTTCATCGCCTCTGACTTTTGTACATTTATTTTGTATTTGGAAAGTGATGCATATGTTTTGAGGGCTTTCAATAAATTGGGGGGAAAAAAATAAGTTGTCGGCATATGCCGCAACCTTATGATGGGTGCTCCTACTTTATAAGCCCCTAATCTCCTTGCTAGCCCTGATGTGACAGAGCAGGGGTTCCAAAACAAGAACAAAGATCAGAGGCAAAAGGGGCAGCCCCGACTAGTCCCGTTGCTCAAGGTAAAGGTGGAAGAGGCCGCCTTGTTGGCCAGGAGTAAATGGTATCAATCCACACACGTGGGGACCCATACCTAGGTACCTAATCGTCTGTCGCATAAAAGGCCAACTGACTCTGTCGAAGGCTTTCTCAGCATCAGCCAAAATCGGCATCAATGGAGTGGTCCTTGATCGGGCCATGTGGATCAGATTCAAAGCATGACACGTATTGTCTCTATTTGAGATAAAGCCCACTTGGTCACAGTGGACCAGTGGAGGGATAACTGAGGTGAGGCAGGTAGTCAGGACTTTAGTGAATATCTTTAGGTCAACATGCAGTAACGATATTGAGCGGTAATTTGCACAATTCAACCCATCCTTACCCTCTTTTGGAATCAAAACAATGCATGCATGTAGTGAGTCAGCCGGGGGATGGGCCCCATCCAACAACGCATTACAAGAGCTGGCCAAGTTCGGGATTAATTGGTCCGCAAATGTGTGATGATAGGTCAATGGAAAGTCATCAGGCCCTTCGGCCTTATTCTTATCCATTGCCTGCATTGCTGCCAGAAGTTCCTCTTTGGTAGTTTGACTCTCCATGGCTTCCCTATCTTGAGTGGTCAATTGAGGCATGCCGGACAAGCGGAGGTAGTCATCAATTGAGGATGAGCATGTCTGTGAAGTAGTTGATGAACCCTACTCGGCGAGATTGTAGTGCTTTTCGTAATAAGCCTTGAAGTAGTCAGCAATGTCTTGTGACCGGAAGAGTTTACTGCCCTTGGGTGTGGTGCTATAGGAACTAGCCTTCACATCCCGCAATGCCAAAGGCAAGGGTCTACCAGGTTTACCCCAAACTTGTAGAATGATGCCTGGAGTTCATTAAAGCGGAGGTTCACACAAAAATGGAACCTCCGCTTTTTGGAACCTTTCAGGGGGGAGGGGGCTGCAGATACCTGTCTAATACAGGTATTTGCACCCACTTCCGGGCGTAGAGTCTACGCCACTTCCCGTCCCCCTGAGCTGTCTGCTGGGACACACACGGGTAAGTAAATACAAATTATCTTTATAAATGTCAAATACTGAATGAAAATAGTATAAAACAATCACACACATATATAAATACCCTTCTTCCACCAATAAGAGACAACTTTGTAGAGGAAGGGTATTTATATTATATGTGTGTGATTTTCAATATTTGACCTGTATAAATATATTTATTTATTTGAACTTCGTTGTTTCTGATACACCAAGTATGTGAAATCCGTTTCCCTTTGCCTGTTTTTTCTGTCACCTTTTTTCTTTTGTATTAATACAAAATACACGTTTGCATACTTGTACGGTTTAAACCATTTTTACCTCTTGGCAATAAAGACTGACAGGAGTTTCCCATTGCATCCTGGGATATCTCATACCAGCACTACCTCCAAAACAAAGTGAAGCTTAAGCTGAAAAAAAGCCTCTCAAAAGTCGCAGGTGCTGTTGAGTGTTGTCATAGATTTCTATGGAGGATTTGGAGATTCTTTGAAGCACCAAGAAAGTGAAACGGGGTGTAATTTTTGAAGCACAGTGAACACAACATGTGAACAGGACTATAAAGTAACCCTTTTTATTTAGTGACAGGTGCTAAAAGTGAGTAAAAGTGAAACAATAAAAATGAAAAATTCCTTTTTAAATATACTCATTCACCAAAAAAGTGTCAAAAGGAAATGTAATAAACACAAACACACACACACACACACTTTTTGACAATTCCTTTTTATTAAAGCGGAGTTCCACACAAAAATGGAACTTCCACTTTTTGGAACCCTCCCCCCCTCCGGTGTCACATTTGGCACCTTTCAGGGGGGAGGTGGGGTGCAGATACCTGTCTAAAACAGGTATTTGCACCCACTTCCTGGCATAGACTCCCACGGGAGTCTACGCCTCTTCCTGTCCCTCCGCGCTGTCTCCTGGGAAACACCCAGGAGATAGCGACTCGTGCATGCGCAGTAGGGAACCGGGAAGTGAAGCCTCAATGCTTCACTTCCTGATTCCCTTACCCAGGACAGCGGCAGCAGCTGCCGAGAGTCGAGCGAGTAATCGGCGGCGGCTGCCGACATCGCTGGACCCTGGGACAGGTAAAAATGTCCATTTATTAAAAATTAGCAGCTGCAGTATTTGTAGCTGCTGGCTTTTTAATTTCCTTTTTTTTTTTTTTTTTTTTTTTAGGTGGACTCCTGCTTTAACCACTTTCCGCCGGCCTATAGCAGAATGATGGGTGGACCGGACCGTGGTTCTGTTATCCTGACCGGGCGTCATATGACGTCCAGCAGTATAACATGCCGGGGCATGCATTGCGGCGATTGAAGGTGCTGTGTGTCAGTCTGACACACTGCATCTCTGATCGTGGTATGGAGACAGAGGCTCCTTACCATTTGATCAACTGTGACCAATCACAGCTGATCATCGCGTGAACCATCGTGATAAATGGCATTCCTTGGTTTGCGCTGACAGGGAGAGCCGATCAGCGGTTCTCTCTGTCGGCGGGGGGGTGTGTTTGCTGATAATCGGCACAGCTGCATTGCCCAGTAACACCTGTCAGTACCTCATCAGTACTGCCCATCGCAGCTGCCTGTCAGTGCCGCCTATTGATACTCATCAGTGCCTGTCGGTTAAGGTGAAAACAAACATTTATAACCCAAATGAAGTATAACGTGGTGGTGGTTTTTTTTTTTAAGTTTTGTTTAGAAAAAAAACGCAAGTGGTGATCAAATACCACCAAAAGAGAAAGCTCTATTTGTGGGAAGAAAATGAAAAAAATGTAGTTTGGGTGCAGTATTGCATGACCGTGTAATTGTCATTCAAAGTGCGACAGCACTGAAAGCTGAAAATTGTCCTGGGCAGGAAGGGCGAAAGTGCCCGGTATGGAAGTGGTTAACCACTTAAGGACGCTCGCTCGTCATCCCCCCCTTTCCTGCATGCTCGGATAAGGGTGTGGTATAGTTTTTGATGGGGGACTCCCACACTGTTTTTTTTTGTTTTTCACATTTTTGTATTGCTGGGAATGTTTTTGTGTGTGGTGCGTGTGTTTTTGTTTTTTTTTTTTTTTTTTTTTTTTTTTTTCGTTCAGCTGTCAGCAGGGAAGCCCATTGACAGCTGATGACTCAAGCTTTGTTGAGGGTGCAGCAGCTGGCCTCTCAGCCCACTCCTTAACAACCAGCTATTTACTGTGCCCTGATTAGGCAAAACCTTGCACCTGAAGAGACGTCAGGTGCATTGCTTCGGCTAATCGGGGCTTAGAATGCACTGTGCACTTCATTATCGGGCGCTCGACTGGCAAATATCACGCCGAGCGCCCCGCAATTTTGGGCGATTGCCGAACAGGCTATGTTTGGGCTGAACTTATGCTTGGTCCGAACTGCTCGCCCAACACTTTTCTCCAAGTGACCTTGACGTACCTTGAAACTGGTGGATAAGCATTACGGTCGACTCTTCATAAGCGCATTTAGACCTGTTTAAGTTATAGGTTTAACTACTTTCCGCACGTCGTATTCAGAATGACGGCCGCAGGGTGGTTGTGTTTATTCTGACTGGGTGTCATATGATGTCGGCGATCGGTAGTGCGGTGTGTTGCTCTGATCTTGGTATGACGTAGGCTCTTTATTATGTTAGCTGTGTCCAATTACAGCTGACAAGGCGCAAGTAGAGGAGAGTCAATCAGCGGCTCTCCTGACTGGGTCTGCGCTGATAATCAGTACATTGATTATCAGTGCAGACCCATCAAGGATGCCCCTCCAGGGATACCAACCTGTGTCCACCAGGGATGCCAATCAGTGCCACCTATGAGTGCCCATCAGTACTGCATATCAGTGCCTCATCCGTGCCACCTCATTAGTGCCCTCGGTAAAGGAGAAAACGTACTTATGAAATTTTATAACCAAAACCAAAGATATTTTTTTTTTTTTTTTTCTTAATTTGATGAGCAAAAAATAAAAAACCCAGTGGTGATCAAATACCACCAAAAAAAGCTCTATTTGTGGCTAACAAATGATAAAAATTTTGTTTGGGTGCAATATGGCATGACCACGCAATTGTCATTCAAAATGCGACAGTAGCTGAAAATTGGCCTGGGCAGGAAGGGGGTGAAAGTGCCCAGTATTGAAGTGGTTAACGATAAGGTGTAAACACACCAATATTAAGTTTGAGATCAAATTTCAATGTCGTTTTAGTCATAGTATTTTGACTAAAATGCCATTTTTTTTTTAGTTTTAGTCATCTGAAATTGTTTTAGTCGACTAAAATCAAATGGGTTTAGTTAAATTGTAATGCATTATTTAAGCATTTCTCTAGAATTGCCAAACTCCTTGAATACTCTTCAAGTAAAAATCAAATGTTTTTATTTATGATATTAAGGTTTGAACATGCACTACAGACACAGATTTATCCGCTGTGATATATAATGTCTTTAGAAATAAAACCCAAGTTTCATAAACCGAAATATTGCTTTTTTACAGAAGTGCAACCTTAAAATATAAAAAAAAAACTCTGAACTCTATTGCAGCCCTCAAATTTTCCAATCGCCTACTCGCATTTTGTGAGTGGAAAATGGTTTTGGGGGAGCGAGGACCGCCGACGGGGTTGAATGTGAGCTGTTCTCCCAGCTATCACACTCGGGAAGAGAGTGGAGGAAGAGGAGAGCTGGCCGGATCAGAGCGGGGATTGCCCGCTGTAACAGCTTACGTTAGAGTTGCTGTCCGCTCGCGGTCACACACAGCCACGCCTCCTAAATCGGCGCCTGTGACAGACAGAATGCCGGTCCAATGCCAGGGCGTGTTCTATCATTCACAGGCGTCGAGTCAGGAGGCGGGACTGTGTGTGGGCGCGAGCAGATGGCAATTCTAATGTAAGCTGTTACAGCAGGCAATTCCCACTCAGTGATGATCCATCCGCCCTCTCTCTTCCTCTGCACAAGTCACACTGCAATGATGGGCACAGGCAAGGCTGCGTTGATGGGCCACTGGCGAGGCTGCGTTAATAAAGTTGTTCATATTTATTTTTGTAGCTTAAAGGGGTTGTAAACCCTTGAGGCTTTTCACCTTAATGCATTGTATGTATTAAGGTGAAAAACCTCCTGTGATGCAGCAGCCCCCCAGATCCCCCCCCCCCCCTTTTACTTACCTGACGGTCTTTCCAGCGACGGGGACGCGCACTCCAGCTGGTGTCTCGGGTCCTGATAGCAGCGCAGCCATTGGCTCCCACTGCTGTTAATCAAATCCAGTGCTATGGGGGGCGGGTCCAGGTCTTGCTGTCTGTGTCTAAGGAAGCAGCAGCAGGACACGGGAGCACGCTCCCACGAGTGCCCTGAGGTAGAGCGGCTCTCCAACGGGGCACTCGTGAAGAGGAGATGGGAGCGTCGCTGAGAGACCCCAGAAGAGGAGGATCTGGGCCACTCTTTGCACAGAGGAGGTAAGTATCATCTCTTTTTTTTTTTTTTTTTTTTTAACATATCCTTTAGGCATAAAACATTCAAGTGTCATTTCATGAGATAATTTATGCAGGCGTGTTTAGGGGCAGGGTAGGGGTTGGGTGGGGCAACTGGTGGGGATGAAACCCTTAAGGCCTGGCTAGTAGCTCAGGGCTTGAAATTTTGAGCCCTGCTTTATTGACTGTAATTCCATTGCAAATATTGCCTGAATGATCGCACATCTCTCCTCCAGGCTGGAAAGATCGAGGTTTTATAGACACAAATTTCAGGCTTGTTTTATCTCAGTTGTCATAGAGCTTGTTAGAAATTATCATGCTGACAACAGAAGAACCGAGCATCTGAAAGACACAGGAATTAGTGCTTTGGAGAGAGATAAGTAAACGCTACCGATATATATGCCCAGGTCAGATTTAATGAATCGGGTTTACATCCACTTTAACATTAACACGTTGACTTTAGGGCACACAAACACAATAAATTACCATTGTTTGGTAATATATAAAAGAATAGTGCTAAAATCTTGTGAGCCACAAATGGGTTAATGCCTTCAGTGTGAATAAATGAACCTAATTCAGCTGCACACACTAACCACGTTCCATACCGTGTATATGCCAAAAATAAATAAATATATGTGTATGCGCTAAAGGCTATAAATACGTGAACAAAGAATATAATAAATCTATACAATATTAAAAATTATTATAAATTATAAACAGTGTCACACACCTGTGAAGAAAGTGACTATAATCCACAATTGAATATATGAAAAATGGTAACATGCAAAAAAAATGTGAGGGAAAAAAAAAAATCCTTTAAATGATTAAAAAAATATATAAGTGCTACTTGATAAATAAAGTGTCCGAAACCAATTCATACAAATTAATATATCTCAGTCCAAGCCATTCGTAAAAATAAAACTTTTGTGCGCTAGCAGTAATTAAATAAAGAATGCCCAGGAGACACAATGAGTGTGTGAATCCCAGCAAGAATAATAACAACAACAAGTGCATAGAATCATAAATCCAACAAAATATTAGCATAAACCGAAAGTAAGTAGTCACACATCAAGGCAACTCATAATCAGTCCAAGACAGGATTCAAAAAACAAGTAGAAGGGAAAAAAGTCCACTTGATATATCTCCTCACTGGATCATGGGAAATAATGAGCTATAGTGAGCTGAAGAGACTCTTATCGGATGTGCATTGATTGCAGAAAAAGGAGTAAAAGATGTGCGCTTACCCCAATTGTTGGACCCCCTCTCTGGCAAGGTCGTATGGGCTTGCAGATATAGTCCTCTGCAGGGACAGAATGTTGATATCCGGGTCTTGACAGCATGTACCACCGACTCCAATATGGTCCGGACACTCCAACTGCTCCAACATCAGAGGGGGGACATTCCTAAAGGTGACTGTTTATTTAAACAGGCGATTGCTTTTTCTCAGCCTCTCTGAGAGATCCCCCAGATGAAGGCACGTATACCCTGTGCCGAAGACGCGTAGGGGAGGGGCAGGATGGAGCTTTCTACACACAGACAGGCAGAGGATTGAACACCGCACCGCACGCCACAGGATTCATCTGTATTGCATGTTTTGGATAGGATGGTGCACTGACGCACCCAAGCATTGTGAGTACCCTCCTGGAGGGATTGTTTTTAGGGCTTTTCAAATAAATTCCTGGCGGTATTATGCTATGAGTCTCCTTTCTTTCATATATGTCACCATTTGAGCGAGATACAGATCATCACCAGCATACCCTGTGTGAGCCCTGGAGTGGCTCTAATGCATGTTTTGACACTGTTTAGCTACTGTGTCACACGCTCTAAGGTGAGCGCATTATCCATTGGGGGTCACTGGAGAGCACTGCAGCATGCCTTAATGTGCACATCTCATAAGAAGAGCATGAGGAATATTTAGCACTTTTTCAAAAAAAACAGCATGAGGATTGCCTGCTATTTGTTTGGACACTATTGTGCACTTTGATTTATATACTCTTATGAATGGCTTGGACTGAGATATATTCATTTGTATGAATTGGATTCGGACACTTTATTTATCAAGTAGCACTTATATATTTTTTTTAATCATTTAAAGGATTTTTTTTTTTTTCTCACATTTTTTTTTGCATGGTGCATGTTACCATTTTTCATATATTCAATTGTGGATTATAGTCACTTTCTTCACAGGTGTGTGACACTGTTTATAATTTATAATAATTTTTAATATTGTATAGATTTATTATATTCTTTGTTCACGTATTTATAGCCTTTAGCGCATACACATATATTTATTTATTTTTAATATATAAAAGAAGGTTGCATCGAGTAAATAGATGCCCAACATGTCAAACCTTAAATTTGCGTGCATCTGTGAAATGGTGACAAACTTCAGTACCCTATATTTTCCATAGGCAACGCTTTATAAGCCCCCCTATAGGTCATCAGTTTAGTGTTACGAAGGAGGTCTGGTGCTAGAATTAATGCTTTCACTCCGGCGTGTTTGGCGATATGTAAAGTATCGCAATTTGATGTTCTCAGGCGTAGGCGCCCCGACGTATGTGTTTTGTGTGTGCATATATGGGGGGGGGGTAGGTACTTTATGTGCTTGGGTGTAACTTACAGTTTTTACAATTGAAGAAAAACTTTTTTTTTTTTTTTCAATTGTGTGACAAGTTCTCGTTAGACATCCAGGGTCTAAAAGAACCTGGATGTCTCCCCTTTGCTCCACTGAATGTAATGCAATACACATCACACTGCATTCTGTACTTTCCTGGCCTTGATGATCAGGGAAACTGTCACAGTGGACCCTGAAGTGATGTCGTACACGTTCCTTCCAGGTCAGCGACAAGAAGGGGAGGAGAGTGGACTTGTGTCCGCTCTCCTCCCTCCCCTCTACCTGGCGGCACCTGGCGTGCAGATGGGAAAGCGAATTCCGGGATGCATAGTGGGGGGGCACGCACACATGAGGGGTGTGTGTGTGTGTGTGTGTGTGTGTGTGTGTGTGTGTGTGTGTGTGTGTGTGTGTGTGTGTGTGTGTGTGTGTGTAAGAATTTGGACGGAAGCCCAGGTGCCAGGATGCAACCTGGGCTGTGTTGCTATGGCGGCCTGGCACCTAGGATTTGTGGAGCCCAGCTATAAAGCAAATAGTATCCATAATCATGAGACTTTAAAAAAAATTCTTAAACTTCCAAAAAGTAATACAAATTAGCACGTGAATAATTCCTCTGTGTTGTGTTCATGTGTAATCACATTGACCTCTCCATAAAAGATAAACGCGTGTCTCTTCTTAAAGCCTAGATGGTATTGTCACTCCACCAATATTTGCAGGCATTGCCAAGTATCAAGAATCAATCCACATAAACAAACTTAGAAAGACGCTTGCATAAATACTCAAAAATGCCTTTACAAACGCAGAAAAGAGTCTGTTAAAAATTACCAAAGACACTCGGGTGTGACTCAAATGGTTTTCTCCATTCACGCTAAATAGCGCAGATGGATAAATCTCTCATTGCGGCTATTGAAAAATACCTGAATGGGCCACAGTTTGGCTGACCATTCAATTCAATTTTGCCCAGCTCATTCAATTTTCTAATCAAATATGTATTATTTTTTTACATTTCGAGCCGTATAGAGCTTTCTTTTGGTGGTATTTGATTACCTCTGGGTAAAAAGTTTTTCTTCGTTTTTATGTTGTTATAACATTTTGCAAATAAATAATCTTTCTTCATAAAGTTAGGCCAAAATGTATTCTATATTTCTTTGGTTAAAAAAAAACCCAAGTCAGTATACACTATATTATCAAAAGTATTGGGACACCTGCCTTTATACACATATGAACTTTTATGGCATCCCAGTCTTAGTCCATAGGGTTCAATATTGAGTTGGCCCACTCTTTGCAGCTATAACAACTTCAACTCTTCTGGGAAGGCTGTCCACAAGGTTTAGGAGAGCGTCTATGGGAATGTTTGACCATTCTTCCAGAAGCGCATTTGTGAGCTCAGGCAGTGATGTTGGATGAGAAGGCCTGGCCCGCAGTCTATGCTTCAATTCATCCCAAAGGAGTTCTATCTGGTTGAGGTCAGGGCTCTGTGCAGGCCAGTTAAGTTCCCCTACCCCAGTGCTCCCACTTGGCCATTTTTTTAATGCTGTAGGCTGGGCATGAGGTGGTTAATTCTGTGCATGGCAGCACATTGCACAAAATGCAGCGTATCCAATTTTCCCCTGAAGATACCAACGCAATGTTTTGGTGTGATCTAAAGGAAAAGGACATAAAGCAAAATAGTCTTGTCTGTACATTGGGACTGGCTTCATGTTGAGCTGACACTACCTTTGCCAAATAAATAAATAACAGTATTTAAGCTGGACATATACGCTAGTAGAATTTTGTTGAACTTTTTTTGTGTTCACGTTTGTTCAATATTCAAATTTTTATTGGGACAGGGACAAGAAAATTTAAAGGAGCTGGGAGGAAAATTTTTACTTTTCACTCCAATGTAATTAATTCCAAAATCAAATGTATGCAAACATTTTCAAAGTACTTCCGAATGACTTGTCAAGTTATTGAATGTACTGAGAATTTTCATACAAATGTTCATACAAACGTTTGTTCAAAAATCTACTAGTGTATAGCCAGCTTTACTCTTCTAGCTGGAAGAAGTATAAAACCCAAAAGCAAGCATTTATTATATTGCAGCTTGCCAATTCTTAGATGTGGTAACTGCATTAGTTTTTTTCTTTAAGGCCTTGTGCACACTGGACATTTTGCTAACTCTTGTGACTCCTTTCCTCATGGCAGCAGTGTTTTGGCAGAAAAAAAAGTTGGGAGCGTCAAGTGCTTGAATGTTAAAGCGAAGCCCCACCCAAAAGGGGAAGCTCCACTTGTTTGCACCCCCCCCATCACATTTTGCACTTTTTTTGGGGGGGGGGGGGGGGGGAGCGAGTTCTGGTTTTGACAGGTACTCGCCCACCAGTGCCACCTATCAATGCCCACCAGTGGTGCCAATCGGTGCCAATCAGTGCCACCTAGCAGTGCTGCCTATTAGTGTAACCAATCAGTGCCCATTATTGCCACCCATCAGTGCCCATCACTGCCACCCAATAGCAAATTACCTGTTTGCAAAATTTTATAACAAAATATAAAAAAATATAAATTAAAAAAAAAAAATTCTGTCTTTTTACATTTTTTTTTTTTTAACAAAAAATAAAAAGGTGATCAAATACCACCGAAAGAAAGCTCTATTTGTGTGAAAAAAATGATAAAAATTTTATTTGGGTACAGTGTTGTATGACTGCGCAATTGTCATTCAAAGTGCATCAGCGCTGGAAGCTGAAAATTGGTCTGGACAGGAGGGGGGTTTAAGTGCCCAGTAAGCAAGTGGTTAACTATGGGATATTATGCAGCTACATATTGGACACTGGCATAAAAAAAGGAAGCTGCAGGGGCATCCTTTATATAACTCCTTCTACTTGCAGCTAGCCTCAGTTTTTGATAGGTGTTGGCCTCTTCTCTGTACTGAGAGAAACTTAAATCTTTATTATGGATTATTTTTCCGTAAACTGATTCTCCTATGAAGATTCCTGGCTACGCCATTGCCACTGTGGATCGGTCAGCTCCACGGCTGAGGCTTGAGGGACCGGTCTTGAATGAAAGTGCAGGGCTGGCTTGTTATGTTGCTTTGGGCACTGGATCCTGCTTGGGTGCTCATCTTAGCAAGTGGTGCATTATGTTCAGTTAGCCACAGGGTGCTATAAAGGTGCAGGGCCATGGTTTTCTGACGGTGGAGCCTAGTTCCTGAAGACCCCTCTGGGGGGTATGCCCAGTGTGGAGGGCAGAGTCAAGATGGGCCCTCATTCTTTGTATCCTGTCCAGAGTGCAAAAATATCTGCCACAGGAAGACATGCTTCACACTATTGCGGGTCATGAATGCTGCGTTTGCACGGCGCTCAAGACTAGCAGTTCATGAAGGTAGAAAAGAGCACAAAGCTTACATGGTGTAAAACCCTTAATGCAGCATTTATTAAAACACTACACTTACAAACAAGTATGAGCGGATCAGCATTAAACAGACTACAATGCCCTAAATTCCTATCGCAATCATGCATGTGTTTTTGTGTCATAACCTCCGGCTGTGCCATGCGCGTCTCGTTATAAATAACGTGCCCCTGATGTTGTTTGTGATGAAACGCGTAGGACGGAGCCAGAAATTGTGACGTCACCACACATGCGTGATCATCGCAGGAATTCTGGGTATATATGCCCATCTAATCATACTTCTTTGTAAGTGTTTTTCTAAATGTTTTAATAAATGCTGTATTAAGGATTTTACACTTTGCAAGCTTTGTGCTTCTCTTTTCTACATTCTCGGAGTGCTGGTCTTAAGAGGCGCATAGGAAGTGGCGAAGTGACAGCTCTCTATATACCGCTGGTGGGAGGCATAAGTGTACAAATGGTTTTTGACTTGCTTTGCACTGAGATTCACATGTTCTCTGGTAAGCATATATATGTGGTGTTATTGGAACAAGCAGTAGGTGTTTTTCACACATGAAGAGAATTTAAAAACAAAGGGAGGGGGAACGGATGAGCACACGGAAGAGGACACGGGACAGTCAGGAACCATTGTTGCGGCGGTAGGGGAGTTACAATCACTGATCTCCCTGTGTGGCTGAAAGATGTGGGAGGGAGAGGAGGAGAAACGGCTGTCAGATGCTTTATTGAAAGCCACACAGGGAGATCAGTGATTGTACATCTCTTCTCCTGTATGTTGCCCTGTGACTCCATAGAACCTTAACCTGTAAAGAGCCGTTCCTAGTAATAAACAAATGCAAGGTTGTCCAGAGGCCTAAAACTTTGTTTTCCACCTAAGGTGGTTTTCTTCTTCCACTTCATCCGTGACATTGACATTCTCTTTTCCTATGTTCTGCTCTGAAACATCCCTAAGAACTTCTTTCCACTGTCTTCACTTGCTGTGAGAGTCTACCTTTTCAGCTACTACCTCTTCTTTTAGGCAATCAGATTTCTTCTTTGTGATCTCTAATGGGCTACTTCTCATGTCACTATTGCTAGATGGTCTAGACAAGTCATCCTTTGAGCCTATGGTCCTAAAGGCAGGAGTCTCCAAACTTTCAGTATGGGGGCCACATCATATATTTATCGTACATCATGGTCCACAGAGCACCATAGTAATCACTATGTGGGTATATAGGCACCTTCAGGTGATGGACAATGGTATACCCAATACAGGAAGTTCACTCCCTATATAACCCCTTCCAGGAGTACCTCAGTATTTTCGCCACTGTCTAAGGTGTTGGTCACGAGTGAAGATGTGCTCTGAAGAGCTCCACTGGAGGGATCCTTGCTGGATTTAAACAGCCTCCATAGACCGGATCCATCCAAAGTGCCACTGAGGCCAAGATGGATGGTACCCGGGCCTCGTATACGAAGCACAATGTTTTGCCTGTAAAGCCTCTCTTGCAGGGCTGGACCCTGGGACCCAGGACTTTTTGGTCATGTCTACATTACCTAAAGTTTTTCCTGGCGGGGTGCTAATACATGTCCAAGGGAGTGGAACCCCTATAAAGGGACTCGGTCCTTGAAGGCTTGCTGACGCAGCTCACCGTGATGGGTGACGTTTGGATTTGTCTGTTACAGCAGTATCCTGCAGCGAGGATAAGGGAAGAAGCCTAGGAACTGTAAAAAGTCATCCTATTTCCTTCCATAAAGTAAAATGTTGTCATGCCTAAAGTCTCCACTAGAGGGGAGTAAATGCATACCTTAGTACGTTGCTTCTCGGTCAGCTCAGAGTCCCAGCACGTGTGTGGACTCAGCAAGCCAGGGGGGATTCCTCATCCAGAACACGGCATGTTTGTTTTTTTCCCCCTGGAGGAAGGGATGTGCAACAGTAGTTTGTACGTCCCCCCCCCCCCCCCCCCCCCCCCGGGTGCGGCGGAGGCTTTCATAGGTTTATTACTTATTCCCCACAGAAGTTTTTCAAACTTCCCGCTGCAGCCCTCCCTTCCCTCCCCTCTCGCTCTGACAAGGAGCGCGTTGGATGCCGTCCATCTGCGCGTGCAGACTATGGCTAGTGTTAACCTGAGGGGGTGTGGCCTAAAGGCATGGCTTAGGTGCGGCGCCGTGTGTGAGACGTACGTCCATGAGGAGCACACAGCGCCGGGGACAACAGAGACAGACGCTTCACAGCTGGCCCCTGACACACAGGAGCGCTGGGGGCACGTAAGGTTGCACAGGCATTTCCAGTACAGGAAATAATATTTACACACCACACTAAAGCTGAACTTTATTAGCGGCATTTTCTTTTGCTAGACTATATTTGCTCAGTGAGTTGTGCATTTTACTTAGTGCCTCTGCTTTTTATGCTCAGCACTATGGCTCCCAAAAAAGACACCACTCCACACTGTCATCCTCTCCTAAGATACAATTGGTGGTGCAGCTGCTTCTCACATTTCAGCCCCTGTAAATGTGACTGAAGATGCGTTTTCCTCCGCCCTGCAGGGCCTAGAAGGAAGATTAGTGACTTTAATCGCATCCCTATCCAAAATGATAGGAAGAGTGGTAGATCCCCCTCCCCCACCTCAGACCCCTTACCAAGGGAACAGTGGGTAAAGGATGCGGTGTTACCCTCAGGCGATCAGGAGGAAAGGCAAACCGATTACTCTTCTGTGGAGGAAACAACGGTAGATGAACCTTTTTCAGCCTTGCAATCTGAGAGATTGCTGATACAATCTCTTATGGAGATGATTCGTGCCTCTTTCAAGCTGCCCCTAACGGAGTCAGCTGAAAGTTCTGTTTCTCCTTTAGGTTCCTTAAAACCTTCACAGCTTTTTCATGTGTTTCCGCATTACTTGAAAAGCTTATTTATGCTGATTGGGATCACCCGGATAAGTATTTTCTCCCTCCAAAGAGATTCACAGCACTCTATCCCATGGAGGAGAAATTCACCAAAAAAAAATGTACCAGCAGTGGACGCTGCGATTTCCAGTGTGAATAGTAGTCTAACTTGTCAGTAGACCATGCACAAATGCTTAAAGATCCAACAGATAAAAGGTTGGAATTCCTGTTAAAGTCCTTTTTTTCCTTGGCAGGGGCCGTTACTCATACTATAGTCGCTGCAATAGGCATCTGTCAGTCCCTAAAAGACCAGTTTAGACAGGCCCTTAAGGAGGTCCCTGCACAACAGGCCCGCGATTTGGCTGAACTACCAAGGGCGCTATGTTTTGCCATGGAAGATTTTATTCACCAGGCGTACCACTTTGTGCTTGTGCTAGTACACATGCGTAGGACCCTGTGGTTAAAAGATTGGTCAGCCAAAGCACCTTGCAAAAGGCTTCTGAATAGTTTTCCTTTTCATGGGGATTGACTATTTGGGGATGATTTGGACAAATGCATCCAAACGATTTCTAGTGGGAAGAGTACTCCTTTTGCCAGTCAAAAGAAAATATAAATGTCCTCCATTTAAACGGGATCTTTCCCCTGCGCCAGGGGCATCCACCTCTAGGCAGTGGCGACAGCTTCCACCGTCACACTCTAGAGGAAAGCCTCAGGGTCAGGTCCAGGCACAATAGAAGACCTGGGGCCGGAAATCTGCAAAGCAGAATTCTAAAACCTCATTATGAAGAGGCGCCCCCCCCCTCGGCAGAGTGGGGGGAAGACTTCTGCAATACTCAGAAGTCTGGCAAGAGGAAATCAGGACAGATGGGTCATCTCCACAGTGTTTATAGGATACAAACTAGAATTTCGGGAGTTTCCACGTCTCGTTTTCTGAGATCAAACGTTCCCAAAGATCCAGAGAAAAAGCAATCTCTGTTTTGGGTATTAGACCGATTACTGGCTCAGGGGGTGATCATACAGATCCTCACAGAAGAGCAAGGTTTGGGGTTTTATTCAAACGTCTTTGCGGTACCAAAACCAAATGGAGATGTCAGACCCATTCTAGATCTAAA
This sequence comes from Aquarana catesbeiana, assembly GCF_042186555.1. Lineage (NCBI taxonomy): Eukaryota > Metazoa > Chordata > Amphibia > Anura > Ranidae > Aquarana > Aquarana catesbeiana. The sequence continues at coordinate 407,852,650 of NC_133324.1, forward strand.
GAATCTAAATCCTGTTCCTGAAGATCCGCTCCTTTCGCGTGGCGTCGATGAGGTCAGTAGTTTCTATCCTGCAAGGAGGAGAACTTCTGGTGTCTATCGACATTAGGGATACATATCTGCATGTCCCTATATTTCCCGTTTACCAAAGGTTTCTGCGGTTCGAAGTAGAACCGCACCATTTTCAGTTTGTAGCCTTTCCCTTCAGGCTAGCTACAGCACCCTGGGTGTTCACAAAAGTGCTAGCCCCACCTCTAGCCAGGTTAAGGGCACAGGGCATAACAGTCTTGGCGTACCTAGACTATCTATTGCTTATAGACCAATCGGTGGCTCGTTTGGAGCAAAGTGTGCGCATTACAACCAGTTACCTGGAAAGTCTGGGTTGGATTCTCAACCTAGAGAAGTCTTTCTTTAAAATAGCTAAAAAAAAGCTGAAGTATTTGGGCCTGATCACACAGCCCAGAAAAAGGTGTTCTTGTCTCAGGCAAAATCAACTCCATAAGAGAGCTGGTGCGGATGGTCAGGTCGAAAGGAGATTCCTCCATTCGCCTTTGCATGAGGTTGTTAGGAAAGATGGTGGCTTCGTTCGAAGCGGTCCCCTATGCCCAGTTCCATTCGAGACTGTTTCAAAACAGTATCCTGTCTGCTTGGAACAAAACAATCCAAGCTTTAGACTTGCCAATGTGTTGTCCCCAAGGGTGTCCCAAAGCCTCAGTTGGTGGTTACTAACCCAGAATCTGCTGAAAGGAGAATCCTTCAGACCCGTCTTCTGGAAAGTGGTAATGACAGACGCCAGCCTTTCAGGGAGCAGTACTAGAGAAAACTGTCCAGGGACAGTGGTCAAGAATCGAAAGAGCCTTGCCCATCAATATCCTAGAGATTCGGCCATTGCTTCTGGCTCTGAAGGCCTGGACTTTCAGGTTACGGGATTGTCCTGTCAGGATCCAATCCGACAATGCCACAGCTGTGGCCTATATCAATCACCAAGGGGGCACCAAGAGTCTTGCAGCGCAGACAGGTGAACCATATTCTAACTTGGGTAGAAAGGAATGTTCCGTGCCTATCTGCAGTCTTCATTCTGGGAGTAGAGAATTGGCAGGCGGACTACCTGAGTCACCAGCAGTTATTCCCCGGGGGAATGTTCTCTTCACCCTTTCATCATTTTTTGGGCTGTTTGCTAAAGATGGGGGACTCTGGACGTAGATCTTCTAGCGTCCAGATTCAACATGAAGTTGGTCAACTTTGTGTCCAGGACAAGGGATCCACTCGCATGCGGAACAGATGTGATTGTGACCCCGTGGGATTAGTTCTCACTGATCTAGACCTTTCCCCCTATTCAGTTGCTGCCATGACTTCTTTGCAGGATCAAGCTGGAAAGAAAGTCTGTAATTCTGGTAGCACCAGCATGGCCCAGAAGGTCATGATATGCAGAAATCGTAAAGATGGCAGTGGAGCATCCATGGGCCCTTCCACTACGGCCAGACCTACTCTCGCAGGGGCCGATATTCCATCCTACCTTACGAATGCTAAATTTGGCTATTGAAACACACATTCTGAAGAAACGTGGGCTATCCGGGTCAGTTGTCTCTACCTTGATTAATGCAAGGAAGCCAGCTTCCAGAACTATATATTATAGAGTCTGGAGGGCATATGTTTCCTGGTGTCAATCCAAGGGTTGGCACCCTCGGAGGTATATGATAGGCAGAATTCTTGCCTTTCTACAATTAGGGGTAGAGATGAAGGTGGCCTTGAGTACTATTAAGGGCCAAGTCTCAGCTTTATTGGTCTTATTTCAAAGACCGCTTGCTACACATTCTTTAGTCCGGGGTTTTATGCAAGGGGTGATGCGGCTTAATCCGCCAGTTAAATCACCTTCAAACCCTTGGGACTTGAACTTAGTTTTGTCAGTGTTACAAAAACAGCCATTTGAACTGATACAGCATATTCCCTTAGTCTTCCTGACAGGGAAGCTAGTTTTCTTGGTTGCTATATCCTCAGCAAGGAGGGTTTCGGAATTGGCTGCTCTTTCTTATAAAGAGCCATACTTAATTATTCATGAGGACAGAGTGGTGTTGAGACCTTGTCCAGGTTTTTTGACAAAAGTGATATCAGGTTTTCACCTGAACCAAGATATTGTCCTGCCATCGTTTTTTCCAAAACCATGTTCCAGGGAAGAGTAGTCACTACATTGTCTTGATGTAGTGAGAGCGGTCAAAGTCTATTTAAAGACGACTGCTCAGATCCGAAAGACTGATGTCTTCTTTATACTGCCATAAGGTTCTAATAAAGGACAGGCAGCGTCAAAATCCACTGTCGCTAAGTGGATTCGGCAAGTTATAATTCAAACTTATGATTTGAGGGGTAAGATTCCACCTTTCCAAGTCAAAGTGCACTCTACCAGGGCGCTTAATGCTTCTTGGGCAGTGCGTCACCAGGCCTCCATGGCTCAGATCTGTAAGGCCGCAACCTGGTCTTCAGTACATACATTCACCAAGTTTTATCAGGTGGATGTAAGAAGGCATGAGGATTTCGCCTTTGGGCGCAGTGTGCTGCAGGCAGCAGTATAAGTCCTCAAGTCTAGGGGTGCCCTACGGGTTGTCTCCCCCTCCCCTCAAATAGCATTGCTATGGGACGTCCCACATAGTGATTACTATGGCGCTCTGTGTCCCATGATGTACGATAAAGAAAATAGGATTTTTATTACAGTTTACCTGTAAAATCCTTTTCTTGGAGTAAATCATGGGACACAGAGGTCCCTCCCCTCTTTTTGGGGTTTAGGTATATTGCCTTGCTACAAAAAACCGAGGTACTCCTCGAAGGAGGAGGGGGTTATGTAGGGAGTGAACTTCCTGCATTGGGTATACCAGTGTCCATCACCTGAAGGTGCCTATATACCCACATAGTGATTACTATGGTGCAGATATTCATGGGCCAAAAAGAGCGCATCAGAGTCTTCTCTTAAATCATGGTCCTCCTTAGAGTCCCTCCTTGCATTAGAAGCACATAGGCAGCTTCTGTTGACCTTCATCTTTAATCAGTGCACATTGAGGAAATGCCACTGACTCTAGCTGTGGGTGATAGTTTGCTAACTTTCTGGTCTAAAAGATAGGTTTCTTCTTTTCCTGTTAAGGCACACACTACCAGGTCTGTTAGTGCTTTGTGGGCTTTTCAGCAACAGGCATCGGTTTCCCAGATTTGCAAGGTTTCCACCTGCCTTTTTGTTCACATTATAACATGTGAATGTTCTGGCCTCCTCTGATGCCAGTTTCAGGCATAAGGTGCTGCAAGCTGTTCCTTCTGTTGAGCCCTTTTTACCCATTTTGTTCCATAGGCCTGTTGCCCTTTTGTTTGCTGTTTTGTCCTCTCTCAAGTTGGTTTGCTCTTGGATCCACTACTAAGAAAATAAAACCTTGTACACATGGGCTGAAAATCGTCCAAAATTAGTCGGTTTGGCAGAAACCAGCTGACGTTTGGCCTGTGAGTACAGCTGTCTGTTCTACAGAAGACGGTCTTACAACCAACTTCTGTCGAATGGGCATGCTGGGAAACTAGCATCCGATCAGCGCTCGCAGCCAATGGCAGCAAGCACAGATCGATGTGTTCTGGAGGGGGGGGGGGGGCAGTCCCCCTGTCAGAATACAATAGCAGAGTGGTGGACGTCGCTGCACTAACTTTGGCTGGTGTGTTAATACAGTGATATTTCAGCTTTTTTTCACTCAGCCTGCTGGGTTGAATGGAAAAAAACTTCTAATGTGTACCCAGTTTAAGATTTTCATCTTGCCATTTCCTGAAGTACAGGACACAGGTTACTGGATGGATTATGGATTTTACTGGTGGGTCAAAAATCTATTTATTGCTGCTTGTGCCTATTTTGATCAGTGCTTCTCCCATTTTATGCTCTGTTTTGCACCTGTCAAATAAACATATAGAGGTGGAACTTCTTTTTAAAGAATGTTAAATCCTTTCAAGGTCAGTGCTCTACATTGCTATAAATGTATTATTTGGCAATTTTAATAATAAATACAGTTCATTTTCTATAAAATAGGTAATGTTTTAATAGCGTTGATTTGTATAATAACTTTTAATATTTTTGTTAAGCAAAAGTGAGTTAAGTTTACCTGCCCCCAGTAAACATCCGTTGTTGACTGCTAGTTCAGTGACAGCAGGGCAGCTGTCATATACAGCAATCGGGAATCGGCATGGTTCACCATCATGCAAACACTTTGACAGCCAATCATAGAGATTACATGGCTTAGTTTAGAAATGGGCTAGCATCAGCTATTCTGCACATAGTCACTTTGACAAAAATAATCTCCAGGCTGTGGTTATCAAAGTGATATACAATCTGTTTAAAATAACAATTCTCAGTCAGGTCTCTTCCCACTGTAACCAGATGATGACTGTCATTCTCAGTGATGTTTATGTTCATACTTAATGTGTAATGAGAGGCACAGTGCTCTTTCAGCATGCCTGAAGATGTGCAGTACTCTTGGCATTTAACTGACCAAAGATAAAACTGTTAGTGCTGTAAACCGGAGTCCATTGCTTGAGATAGTGGCAATTTTACCTTTGCATACCTCTGGGAAAAATATCAGGCAATTACAGAAATGGGAAGGGGTAGATTAATATTCTGAGTAGAGATGATATGGCTGCAGGGAAGCTTTTTTTTTTCTTAAGGTTTAGAGAACTAACTGGCTGCAAATGAAAATATGTATTTTTAATTTAAACCTTGCAGTATGGCTTGTGTAAGGCCTCATACACTCCTGCTTTTCTAAATGCAGGAGAAATTATCTGGGAATTTATACATAGTTCCCATGCACACTGAGCATTTAGCCCTGGCACATTGGGGTTCTAATTTTTAGCTGTGGCTGTGGCCACAGGTGCCCTATCAAGCCCCACCGCTAACAGCCTGTCAAACCCTGAGCAAGAAACAGCTGCTGCGACTAGACGGGGATGGATGGTGCACCTTTTGGGCTGAATGCAAGGCTCAGTATTTGATCCATTGCAGGCAGTCATTCTTTGTATTCTGCCCTAAATGTTCATTCTGCTAGATGCACCATCTAGCCACAGCAGCTGTCAGCCTCTCATAGAAATTGGCAGATCACCAGTAATGGGGCAGGTCGGGGTACATGTGCCCCCCCCCCCCCCCCCCCCCGCAGCTAAACACCAAAGCCCCATATACCAGCCCCATATACCAGTGGGCTGTATAAGGTATTTACCGTCAGAAAAAAAAATGTCCAAAGTTAAAACAACAAGGGCAGAAAATTTAACGATGGGAAGCTGAAAAAAATGACTGAAGGTCCGCTTTAAGCTTTGACAATAAAACCTGGAAGCCTCATTCATTTCTATACAGAGCTGCACCAGATTTTGCACTCTCCAGTTTAGTAAATCTCCTCCATAGTGTGAATTGCATGCCTTTTTTTTATACCCCATTAAAAATTTCAGCCATTTTCAACCAGGGTGCTTTCAGGTTTCTTCAGGGGTGCCTTGGCAAACTGACCAAAAATTGTATACAAACCAGGGAGTGGATCAAGCCTGCCTTTTTTAGTTACACAAAGCCACAGGTTTTTATTGTACACCCTTACAACCCTTTAGCTGTCAGCATCCTAACAACCAATGATGTTAATGGTTGATAAGGAGGATGTCCGGCACCTGCACAGCATCATTGTTTGGCCTCTCCTGCCCCTCTCTGTCAGCACTTGGGGTCACATTAGCTGAGTGAAGGAAAGAAACTGAAAGAGGAGAAACACTGGATGATTAGTCAGTACCAGTATGCAAAGGTGTGTTTTGCTTTAGTCTAATAAATCACCTCTAATCGTGAACAAGTATAAAGAGATATCCGCGCTTAGTACATAAAATAGCCAGCAGCTGAGCACTATAACCCAGATATCAGGTACAAAGAAAAATGTTTAAATAAAAGTGCAGCGCTAGGGCAAAAGGTGCAGTTCATACGAATCACACAACCAGTAGTGTATTTGGGTTTTGTGCTGCCCTAGGCCTGACTAAACTCGTGCACCCCCTAATTTAAATATGGGCCACACCCCTTGCTGTTTAAGACCCGCCCTGAAATTTTCAAGTGGGGACACTAGTTCTGAGGGCCTGGAGGTTGGGGGGAACAATGGATTCCCTTAATTTTGCATAGATTTCCTCTCACTTCCTGTTTAGCTATGGGGCAGGTAGTGAAGGGAAATCTCTGCAATGGGACAGGGATGGTAAAAAATAAACTGACAGGGGCTATAAGTGTTGCCCATAGTTCTACTTTTAAGCACAAATTTCTGATAATTTTATGGAGAGGACTAATTCTGCGTACACACGAGCGTATTTTCTGTCGGAAAAAACTTGGATGGTTTTTCCGACGGAATTCCGCTCAAACTTGCCTTGCATACACATGGTCACACAAAAGTTCTCGGAACTTTCGACCGTCAAGAACGCGGTGACGTACAACACTACGATGAGCCGAGAATATGAAGTTCAATGCTTCCGAGCATGCGTAGGAATTTTGCGCGTCGGAATTTGTACAGACGATCGCATTTTCGGATAGGAACTTTTTCCGACCGAAAAATTGAGAATCTGCTCTCAATCTTTTGCTGGTGGGAATTCCGCCAGCAAAAGTCCGATGGAGCATACACACGGTCGCATTTTCCGACCAAAAGCTCTCATCGGTCTTTTGCTGCCCGAATTTCCGATCGTGTGTACGCAGAATAAGAAGATATAACCATGCCAATGGTGCAGCAGAAAACATATAGCACAGTGAGGAAGGTTTGTGGTCCAGGATGATAGGACAGTCAAAATTAGAAGCGGCGCCCCTCCCACAGTTGCTGAATGCCAGCCGCCCTCATACTGGAAGCAGTGCGGCCGCTTTATGAGGGGTGCTAGACTAATTTGCCTCTCAGCCCAGTCCACCCCATGAGACTGGCGCTACACTATCAGTGTAGTGCAAGCCAGCGGGGACTCTTTCTGTGCTGCCCTAGGCTAGAATACAGCGCTGCACACAACACATGTTAGCGTGATACCCATCACCACAAATAAAGATGAGGCTTAACTGAAAGCCAGTGATTCTCTCTCCCCCACCCTTATTCAGGGAGGTCACAAAGAGCTTTGTTGGATCTGTGTTCCACAGAAAAGATGTCCTGACGTCTCTCCCCAGTAGCCTCGGAAGATACACACCAGGAACTTCACAGCTGATCAGGGCATGGCGTTTTAGAAAAGATAAGGAGTCGGAGTATATAGGGAGACAAAAAGTCTCCACTCAGTATAATATTGTCTCCCCTTTGCAGTTTATTACCAGCAGTGCATATACACTGGATAGCAAAAGTTCAAGCTGAGAGCATGTCTCAATCCAAACACTTCCTTAAAATCCAGACAGTGATCGCATATGCACAGTAGCGTGTGCACATGTTTGCCCCGACAATCGTTTCACATTTCTCTACCTGCACTATAAATGCTCCAATTGGCAGTCATTGGTCAAAATAATTTGCTCAAGTACAATCATTAGTAGACAGGACTCAGACTGTCATAGGTGAAGTGAAAAAGATTGATCTATGCAGTCATTGGTGAAATGATGTGTCCACCATCCTGGATGAACAGATCCTTTTGTAGACCGCAATAGAAGAGGTGCTGGAATACACTGCGCCATCTTGTGGATCAAAATATAACCTCACATGAAAGAGAAATTAAATCAATTATTGGTGAAAAGATGTGTCCATCAATCAAGATGAACAGATCCTTTTATATACAGTCGTACAAGAGGCACTGGAATAGACAGTACCATCTTTTGGGTCAAAATCAAACCTCGCATAAATAAAATTGAACCAATCATGTAGGCTAGCATCCCTGTAATTCCAATTGAACATTTAAATAGTAATCAAAAATTAAAAACAATGCAAACAAAACATACATAATTCAATAACCCTATAAAATTTGCATTTTAATATGGGCACATGTATATGCGCAACATCTGAGTTCATGGAGATATTGGACCCAAAATGCATAGAATAGAATAGCGATAATATTAAGAAAAAGTAGAGTAAAATATAAATAAAAACAAATTAAATAAATTTTTCAAAAAGGAAAAGGTTGTGATGTGTGGTGGAGGGGACATCAACTATTATTAATAAAACAGTTGATGTCCCACTCCACATTCAAACCATGAGGCACATGAGAACCCAATTTAAACTTATAAATCCAGTTGGTCTCAGTTCAGGAGATATTCCGCTTGCCATCGTTTCCATGTGAGGAACATGCTTCTCAAGGGCAACAAAAGTGGTGCCCTTGGGACCCCGATATGTTTCAAAGCATAATGCTTTGAAACCTGCTTGTCAAAACCCTTTCTGATGTTGGCTATATGTTCTGCCAACCTGACTTGTAGCATACGAATAGTACGCCCTACATATTCTAGGCCACAAGGGCACCTAAGAAGGTAAACAACACACTTGGTTGTACGTGAAATTAAGGACTTAATAGGGTAACTCCTGTACACACCAAAGTAAATTTAGTAATCTTCCCCCCCTTGGTGTGTGTTGATTCTGCAAGCTTGACTCTTCCCGTAGAGATGGTAACCCTTCCGATCACCAAAAAAGGTGGGTCTGGAGGATTAGGGACATTGGGCGCTACAGTATTCCTTAGGTTAGTTGCCCCTCTGAAAATGACCCTTGGACAATCTGATGCTAGAGGACCAAGGACACGGTCATTCTTAATGACTGGCCAGTGTCTCTTGAGAATCCTCTCAATTGCTCAATGATGACTCGAATATGTGGTGAAAAGGGCTAGACCAAAATCATCCACATTCTCAGCTCGATGGGGGTTATCGCTTAGCGGCTGCTGACGATCCCTATTGCCAACCTCCAACATGAGGGAATCTAAACCCTTGTCATCATACCCTTTAGCCAAGAACCTGGTTTTCAAAACAGATGCCTCCTTCAGATAATCTAAGTTGGTGAAAATGGGGTTTTAAATGCTCCCCCTTCTTATGACCGCTATCCAGCTGCCAATCATAACCAACAGGATTTTCAGTCGGACACCCGAGGGGGGCACAAAAGAAATGGAGATGCAAGAGAGGGAGCAGAGGGGGGGAAGACGCCTCCCTTTTCAACCCCCCTCCCCCTGTAACACTGCCCCCAAAATCAATGTTTTTCTCGGTTTGGTTATGAAAGACTTAGAAAATTTGAAAATACGACCCATACAACACAGAATCAACACACACCAAGAGAGGAAGATTACTGAATTTACTTTGGTGGGTACAGGAGCCACTTGCCCTATTAAGTATTTAATTTCATGTACAACCAAGTGTGTTTGTTTACCTTCTTAGGTGCCCCTGTGGCCTAGAATATGTAGGGCGTACTATTCGTATGCTACATGTCAGGTTGGCGGAACATATAGCCAACATCAGAAAGGGGTTTGACAAGTATGTTTCAAAGCATTATGATTTGAAACCTAATCGAGATCTCAAGGGCACTACTTTTGTTGCCCTTGGGAAGTGTGTTCCTCACTGGCGTGGAAGCAATGGCAAGCGGAATATTTTCAGAACTGAGACCAACTGGATTTATAAATTGGGTTCTCATGTGCCTCATGGTTTGAATGTGGAGTGGGACATCAACTGTTTTATTAATATTAGTTTATGTCCCCTCCACCATACATCACAACCTGTTCCCTTTTGAATTAATCCATTTTATTTTTATTTCTATTTTATTCTACTTTTCCTTAATATCATCACTATTCTATTCTATCAGTTTTGGATCCAATATCTCTATAAACTCAGATGTTGCGCATGTACTTGTGCCCATATTAAATGCTAATTTTATAGGTTATTAAATGTACAGTCAGGTCTATAAATATTGGGACATTGACACAAATCTAATCTTTTTGGCTCTATACACCACCACAATGGATTTGAAATGAAACGAACAAGATGTGCCTTAACTGCAGACTTTCAGCTTTAATTTGAGGGTATTTACATCCAAATCAGGTGAACGGTGTAGGAATTACAACAGTTTGTATATGTGCCTCCTACTTTTTAAGGGACCAAAAGTAATGGAACAATTGGCTGCTCAGCTGTTCCATGGCCAGGTGTGTTTTATTCCCTCATTATCCCATTTACAAGGAGCAGATAAAAGGTTCAGGGTTCATTTCAATTGTGCTATTTGCATTTGGAATCTGTTGCTGTCAACTCTCAATATGAGATGCAAAGGGCTGTCGCGATCAGTGAAGCAAGCCATCATTAGGCTGAAAAAACAAAACAAACCCATCAGAGAGATATCAAAAACATTAGGTGTGGCCAAATCAACTATTCGGAACATCCTTAAAAAGAAAGAACGCACCGGTGAGCTCAGCAACACCAAAAGACCCGGAAGACCACAGAAAACAACTGTGGTGGATGACCGAAGAATTCTTTCCCTGGTGAAGAAAACACCCTTCACAACAGTTGGCCAGATCAAGAACACTCTCCAGGAGGTAGGTGTATGCATGTCAACAATCAAGAGAAGACTTCACCAGAGTGAATACAGAAGGTTCACCACAATATGTAAAACATTGTGAGCCTCAAAAACAGGAAGGCCAGATTAGAGTTTGCCAAACAACCTCTAAAAAAGCCTTCACAGTTCTGGAAAAACATCCTATGGACAGATGAGACCAAGATCAACTTGTACCAGAGTGATGGGAAGAGCAGAGTATGGAGAAGGAAAGGAACTGCTCGTGATCCAAAGCATACCACCTCATCAGTGAAGCATGGTGGTGGTAGTGTCATGGCGTGGGCATGTATGGCTGCCAATGGAGTTGGTTCTCTTGTATTTATTGATGTCACTGCTGACAAAAGCAGCAGGATGAATTCTGAAGTGTTTCGGGCAATATTATCTGCTCATATTCAGCAAAATGCTTCAGAACTCATTGGACGGCGCTTCACAGTGCAGATGGACAATGACCCGAAGCATGCTGCGAAAGCAACCAAAGAGTTTAAGGGAAAGAAGTGGAATGTTATGCAATGGCCAAGTCAATCACCTGACCTTAATCCGATTTGAGCATGCATTTCACTTGCTGAAGACAAAACTGAAGGGAAAATGCCCCAAGAACAAGCAGGAACTGAAGACAGTTGCAGTAGAGGCCTGGCAGAGCATCACCAGGAATGAAACCCAGTGTCTGGTGATGTCTATGCGTTCCAGACTTCAGGCTGTAATTGACTGCAAAGGATTTGCAACCAAGTATTAAAAAGTGAAAGTTTGATGGATGATTGTTAATCTGTCCCATTACTTTTGGTCCCTTAAAAAGTGGGAGGCACATTAACAAACTGTTGTAATTCCTACACCGTTCACCTGATTTGGATGTAAATACCCTCAAATTAAAGCTGAAAGTCTGCAGTCAAAGCACATCTTGTTCATTTCATTTCAAATCCATTGTGGTGGTGTATAGAGCCAAAGAGATTAGAATTGTGTCAGTGTCCCAATATTTATAGACCTGACTGTACATTTAATAACCTATAAAATTAGCATTTAATATGGGCACAAGTACATGCGCAACATCTGAGTTCATAGAGATATTGGATCCAAAACTGATAGAATAGAATAGTGATGATATTAAGGAAAAGTAGAATAAAATAGAAATAAAAATAAAATGGATTAATTCAAAAGGGAACAGGTTGTGATGTATGGTGGAGGGGACATAAACTAATATTAATAAAACAGTTGATGTCCCACTCCACATTCAAACCATGAGGCACATGAGAACCCAATTTATAAATCCAAATGGTCTCAGTTCTGAAAATATTCCGCTTGCCATTGCTTCCACGCCAGTGAGGAACACCCTTCCCAAGGGCAACAAAAGTAGTGCCCTTGGGATCTCGATTAGGTTTCAAATCATAATGCTTTGAAACATACTTGTCAAACCCCTTTCCATCCATTGTGGTGGTGTATAGAGCCAAAAAGATTAGAATTGTGTTGATGTCCCAATATTTATGGACTTGACTGTGCGTTTCTCATTCGTTCATTAACAGAAACAGCACTTCCTTATTCAGAACCATAGGGTTATATTGCCCCCTACAGGAGTAGGACACTAGGCAGAAAGAAGACTTGGCTACGCCCATGGGCTGTCCTAGGTGATATACAAACCCTTCTCTGCTACAGGCCTTCAGTTTTTTTTTTTTCTGCCTAGTCAGGAGTAAGGACCTAGTTCCCTGCTGGAATCTCTAGTCCTGGCAATTTTTTATTTTTTTGTTGTTTCATTTCCTGGATTTTTTTCTTGATCTGCAATCAACTGCCGGACTGGGCGACGGGCTGCACACTTGATCCAGTGGTCTCCCCAGTCTGGCCAGCAAGGGCGTGCAGACCGCAGCTACGCGCTAGGTCTGCCGCGACATAGCCCCACTGGACGGGGTCTGGCCCTGCGAGTTGAACGTCTTGCGAGGTCGCATACGACCGGGTCTCCGCTCGAGTCACAGCGTCCCTCATGGCCGACAGCCCCCCCACTTCGGTGGCAAAGAGGTTCTGTCTGGAGCAGCGCCCGCCTGGTATGGTGAGTAAATGTTAAGTTATGTGAGTAAATGTTGGTGGGTTTGTGGTGGACGCGGACCCCTCCCCGGGTTGGTCGGTCCTGCGGGTTTCCCTCCGCCCTTGCACCCTCTCTTCCTGGGGTGGATGGTCCCTGGAGGTCCCCTGGTAGCCCCCCTTTCCCCCTCCCTCCTCTATATGGGGTAGTGTGGTGCCATGATGGATCCTGAGGGATCCATCTCTTTCTCTTTTTCAGGGGCTTTCCTGGGGTCTGTGTCAGCCTCGTGTAGCGCGGCTGGCGTCCATTTTGCCGTAGCCGGCGTCTTCTCCCCCTGGTGCTTGCTGACTTCTTATGGCTGTCGGCCATAATTGTGTAGCTTGACGGCCATGATTTTGTGTTCAGGCAGCGGCGGCCATTACTGTGTAGCCCAGACGGCGTTTTTAGCAGGCGGAAGCTCCTCCTTTTAACCCGTTGCTGACTCCGGGTTATCCTCTTCCTCGGACGCCACGTGTGTGTGTGTGTGTGTGTGTGTCTACACCTGAGGCAACAAGCGCTATGCTGGTTGAGTTGGTGAGTCTGGTGGAGTCCCTTCCTCTCTCTGCTGCAGGCTATTCGGTGTCCTGGTGTTCCGATACGCTACCGGCGTGGGGGGTTGTCCTTTTTGCAGTGGTCGCTCTTGGTGTGGGGTGGTCTCTTCTTCCCCTATTGAGTCTCAGGGGCATGTTTCCTCACCTGACCCCCTATCAGAGGCTGTAGGTCCCTCTGGGTCCCAGCCATCCGTTAACGCACTGACGGCGGCCCTGGAGTCCTTTGTCTCCCCCCCCCCCCCCCCCCCCATCTTCCCCTGCTTCATCTGTCTCGTCAGATCCTGAATCTGATTTGGCTGCCGTGGATGGGGCCCACCCTGCGGGGTCTGCGGCCACACTCCTAGATTTTTTTGGACGGTGAGGATGGTTCTTCTGCCGCCGGGGGGCTGCGCACGAGAAGGCGCTGCTGGACGCACTGATTGACTCTGTGCGGGAAACTTTAAAAATGGAGGATTCAGCTGCGGTGGAGGTGCCGGTCCCTGTTTAGCTCTCACAAGTTGTCTCGCGTGGCAAAAGTGTTCCCTTATCCCTCCTTTTTTGACAAGTTTGTCTATAAGGAATGGGAGCATCCAAAACGTCCCTTTGCAGTCCCAAAGTTCTTCGCTGTGCATGATCCTTTTGAGGAGAGTCTTCTCAAGAAATGGACGACTCCACCTGTGGTGGATCCTCTGGTCTCTCGATTGAACAAAGCCACCATGATTCCGGTTGAAGACTTAAAGATCCGGGTGACAGGAAGGCAGAGTCTCTGAGCCGTACTATGTTCACTATTGCGGATTCTGTGCTTCAGCAGGTCCTGGCCATTGCCCTGGTGTCTCAAACGCTGACCGAGTGGGCGAAGCTGTTGCGCTGTGACCTGGAGGGTGATCAGTTTCCTCCTGCCTTCACTGAATTGGCAGACCAGCTGGTTCAGGGGCTGCAGTTTGTCTGAGATGCCTCTTTGGATGCAGCTCCCTTGCTTTCTAAGCTGTCGGTTTTCAGTGGTAGTGCTTCGGCGGGTATTGTGGCTGAAGTGTTGGACTGCGGACCAGGCTAGTGACCCTGGTCGGGCAAACCGAGAGCATAGTAACCCAGAATAAGGCTCCTTCGGCATGAAGGAGCGCCCTCGCAGTCCCGGTGGGGGGAAGTCTTCACTGGTTTCCGGGCCCGTGGACCTCTCTGATAAACATGTGGGTCCACAAAGTGATTCTGTCTGGTTACAAGATCGAGTTCCAGTCTTGTCCCCCTAACAGATTTTTTTTTTTCCATCCAATCTGCTTCTGTATCTGGACCAGTTGTTAGCCCTCCGGGGTGCAGTGCAACGCCTGTTGCTTCAAGGGGTGATTGTCCCTGTTCTGGTGTTGGAATGTTTCCAGGGTTTTTATTCAAACCTGTTTACGATCCCCAAAAAAGCCGTCCGATTCTGGACCTCAAGGCCTTGAACCGCTTTGTGTCCATTCGCTCCGTGGTGGCATCTCTTCATCAGGGGGACTTTCTTGCCTCCATCAACATCAAGGATGCCTACCTGCACATTCCGATATGTGCACCAAACCAGCGGTTCCTCTGCTTTGCTTTGGGAGAGGAGTATTATCAGTTTGCTGCGTTTTCCCTTTGGTCTCGCCTCCGCTCCTCGTGTCTTCACCAAGGTTTTGGCCCTGGTTCTGGTGCTGCTGCGCCAGTGGGTAATTGCTGTTCCGGGCTATCTGGGTCTCTGGACCCTCTGGCAGATGCCTCAGACGCTCTGGCGGCTCCGTGGGGTCAGTATCATCTGATCTACACCTTTCCTCCTCTCAAGCTCCTGCCTTGGCTGTTACGCAGGATCGAGACCGAAGGAATTCCGGTCATTCTGGTGGCCCCAGACTGGTCTCGTCGTCCTGGTACACCGACCTGGTGCATCTTGTCGCAGATGCCCCCTGGTGGCTGCCTCTCAGGGAGGATCTGCTATCCCAAGGGCTGATCTTCCACCCTGCTTTACCATCGCTGGCTTTAATGGCCTGGCTGTTGAAAGCCAGGTGTTGAAGGATAGAAGCTTACTTGCATCGGTGATTCCGACACTACTCAAAGCTAGGAAGTCTACTTCCAGGAAGGTATATTATCGGACATGGAAAACTTACATTTCATGGTGTGAGTTGGTGGGGTTTCACCCACATTCCTTTTTCGGTGGCTCGGATTTTGACATTTCTTCAGAGGGGCATTGAAACGAATTTGGCCTTGAGTACTATCAAGGGTATCTGCTTTTGGCAATTTTCTTTCAACGCCCCCTGGCTTCGCATTCACTGGTGCGTACCTTCATTCAGGGGGTGTAACATGGGGTTCCACCGGTGCGGTCTCCCTTGCCACCGTGAGACTTGAATCTGGTGCTTTTTGGTTCTACAGAAGCCTCCGTTTGAAAATATTTGAGAAATTCCCCCGTTCACTCTGCCACAGAAGGTGGCCTTCTTGGTGGCTATCACCTCTGCTCGCAGGGAGTTGGAATTGGCAGCGCTATCCTGTCGCACGCCATAGCTGGTGATTCATAAGGACAAGGCGGTTCTTCGTCCTTGTCCTTCGTTCCTTCCAAAAGATATTTCGGATTTTCATTTTTAAATGAAGACATTGTGTTGCCTTCCCTGTGTCCCAGGCCACAACATCCGAGGGAATTTGCCTTACACACCTTGGATGTGGTTCGGGCGATCGGGGTGTATTTGGCGGCCACCGAGTCCTTTTAGAGGTCAGACTCCCTGTTCGTGATCCCGGACAGGCCAAAGAAGGGGCCGTCTGCTTCTTCGGCGACCATTTCTAGATGGGTCAGACAGGCGCTGATTCAGGCCTATTCTGTCGGGTTCCTCCCTTCCCAGTGAAGGCGCACTCTACTAGGGTGCTGAGTGCCTCCAGGGCCTTCTGTCATCAGGTGTCAGTGACGAAAGTGTGCAAAGAGGCCGCCTGGTCGTCAGTGCACACTTTCACAAAATTTTACAAAGTGGATGTGCTGGCATCTGCGGATTCCTCTTTTGGCCGCAAGGTTCTGCAGGCTGCGGTCTAGAGGGTTTTTCCCTCATGAAAGGGTTTTCTTGCTGTTCAGGTTGGGCTCCAGTTGTTCTCGTTGAGCTCCAGGTTGTCTGGCTGGCCTGTTTTTTTGTTGGCTGCCCCACCCCTCATGTTTGGCACTGCTTTGGATCATCCCTATGGTTCTGAATAAGGAAGCGTTGTGTCTGTCAATGAACGAATGATAAAATAGGATTTTTTAATTTCCGTAAAATCCGTTTCTCTGGGTTCATTGACAGACACAGCACCCACTCCTCTATGGAGTTTAATGCTTCTGACACTGCTTGGGACAAAACTGAAGGCCTGTAGCAGGGGGGGGGGGGTGTATATCACCTGGGACACTCCTGTAGGGGGCATTGTAACCCTATGATTCTGAATAAGGAAGCGATGTGTCTGTCAATGAACTCGGAGAAACGGATTTTACGGTAAGTCAAAAATCCTATTATTTTTATGTATGTTTTACATGCATTGTTTTTTAATTTTTTTAATACTTTTTTTTTTTTTTTTTGAGCCTACGTGATTGTATACATTTTATTTATGTAAGGTTTGATTTTGACCCACATGATGGTGCTGTCTATTCTAGTGCCTCTTGTACTGCTGTCTATAAAAGGATCGGTTCATCTTGATTGATGGACATATCTTTTAACCAATGACAGCAATATTTGATTTAATTTCATTCATGCGAGGTTATATTTTGCTCCACAAGATGGCGCAGTGTATTCCAGCGCCTCTTCTATTGCTGTCTACAAAGATCTGTTCATCCAGGATGATGGACACATTTCACCAATGACTGCATTGGTCACTTCACCTATGATAGGCTGAGTCCTGTCTACTACCAATTGTACTTTTTTTGACCAATGGCTGTGCTCCCTTGTCTGCCAATTGGAGCCAAGTCGGCTGCCAATTTATAGTGCAGGTAGAGCTGTGTGTACGTACCCCTGATGATATCATTTATGACAAAACGATTGTCGGGGCGAACATGTACACACGCTCCTGCGCATATGCTATCGTTGTCTAGATTTTAAGGAAGTGTTTGGATTGAGACATGCTCTCAGCTTGAACTTTTGCTATCCTCTGTATATGCACTGCTGCTAGTAAACTGCAAAGAGGAGGCGATATTATACTATGTGGAGACTTTTTGTGTCTCTCTATATACTCCGGCTCTGTGGCTTTTCTAAAACGCCATGCCCTGATCAGCTGTGAAGTTCCTGGTGTGCATCTTCTGAGGCTACTGGGGAGAGAGGTCAGGACATCTCTTCTGTTACTCCTGATGAAAATCAGCTGCATATGAACTTTACTTTTTGTTTGCACTTGTGATATTACATTCCACAAATGTTATGATTTATTTAATTTCAAACTGTACCAATAATTGCACAATTGCACTTTTACCATTTTTGGATGTATGCACATCACATGTGTTGTGTGAATCGCATGAATTGCATTTTTTTGCCCTAGTGCTGCACTTTTATTTAAGCAAATCATCTCTAATGTTGGGTGTTCTGTGTGTGTGTGTATAGCTGTGTTATGTAAAACTATTTGTTTTTTACATTTTAGAATGGGGTGCCTCATTTTAAAGGGTGCCTTGACTGAAAAAAGATTGGGAAGCGCTGATCTAATTGCATTTAAACGCAAGTTTGGCAGTACCAGTGTGAATGAAGCTTAAGGGTTTTTTTTATCCATTAGCAATATTTATTGCAAAATATAGTTTTTTCTTTCAAATGTATGTATACATCATGTATTTTAATTAATCTTTTCCAGTGTATCCCCGGATATTGAAAATGGCTGCAAAAGACTCTGAGGAGCAGAATCCTGCTTGCAAAATTATGACTTTCCGACCCACCATGGAAGAATTCAAAGATTTCAACAAATATTTAGTATATATGGAATCTAAAGGTGCTCACCGATCTGGGTTGGCAAAGGTAATGCATATAGGATATTACCGAGACTAAGATGGTAATGTTGTACCTTTAGGGAATTATAAATGTTTTCCATTGGTACAGAGGATAACACATGACTAGGTGAGATGTCTAATACTTGCCACATATGTTATGATCTGTTTACAGTATATGATGTCTGTACTGTACAATTGGTTTTTAGATTTACTAGCAACTGTGTAGCAAGAGGCTACATCTAAGCATTTTTTTTGTTTAATTTTATATATTGGTCCTCCACCCCAAATATTTGTTGGCAGATCTAAAGGAGATTGTATAATCAAACTGTAATATCTGTGGTTAGCTTTCGGTTACACATCCATAAAATGGCAAGCAAGTAACTTGTTAGCGTTAGTACATATTTCTTTCTCGAACATCACGGGACACAGAGCCACAGTAATTACTGATGGGTTATACAGGTATCACTGGTGATTGGACACTGGCACACCCTATCAGGAAGTTCAACCCCCTATATAATCCCTCCCCCTTGCAGGGATACCTCAGTTTTTACGCCAGTGTCTTAGGTGATGGACGTGTAAAGATGTCCTGTGCTGAGCTCCAAAGGGAATATCCTAAGATCCTATACTGGGGCAAGCCAGGCGAACTGGATCCATTCAAAGTGTCTTTTCAAGGCCGAATTGAATGGTACCCGGGCCTCGTGTCCGAAGAAACAAGGTTTTACCCGTAATGCTTCTCTTTTTAGAAAGCTGGACCCCACAGATCAGAAAATGGCTTTAAACTTCCTAATTTCTGGCGAGGTGCTTTACGGTCCCAGAACTGTTGGATCCCCCTACTGATGGGGGCCCCAGTCTCTGACGGTTTTTTCAAACGGAGCCCACCGTGAGAGGTGAAGATTGGGTCTGTGTAAACAGCACCCTGCGGCTGGATAAGGTAAGAGGAGATTCCACAGAATTTTTGAGTTCTAGTGGCTTTTCTCCTTTAAGGTAAATGCATGCTATGCCTATTGTGACCACCGGGGGCTGCCAAGAGCACAAACCTACACATGCTGACTGACTGTCTCAGGTGTTCAGTGCTGATTATGTCCCAGCATCTCAAAGCAGGCTGCAAGCAGGTAAGGTGGAAAGGGGGATTTCTCATGTTTGAATGTTCCCCCCAGGCTAGAGAGGGGCCACAGGGGTCTAGAAAGTGGTTATACCACCCGGGCTCTGCGGCCTAATGGCCACCATCTCTGAAGATAGCCGTTCAGGCCGATCTTGTTACCAGTCTCCCTCCCCCCCCCCCCCCCCTCCATCCCCAGCCTTTTCTCCAGAAGCATGACAGGAGAGTCGGCAGTGCGGGAAGCGCTCGTTTTTTTCAAAACTCGAGGGGGGGGGGGCGGTAGAGGAGGGGGCGGGATGTCAGCACAGAGTGTTTAGACTCCCACTCAGGCCAGCTGCAGGCTATTAAAGGCACTCTGTACAGGTGCACTCAGCCTTCTGAGAGACACAGAGCTGACGGTCGCATGTAAGGTGGGACACAGGCATTCTCCTAGGCAGCATTTACTGAAGTAACACCAGACTGAGCATTGGGTAGCAAGGCTTTTAGCCAGACTACATCGCTCCGCGGGCAGTGTTCATTTGTATACCTCACACCTTGTTGCTTTGCACTATGGGTAGAAGAGGTTCAAGCACCCCAGGAACCAGAGACACTAGGGGATCTCGTTCAGGTTCTGAGGGCCCCCTGTCGGCAGCATCCTCCCCCCTAAAGATGGGCCAGGGACGGCTAGCCAGGGAGAGCCATCGGGGTCAGGGGCTACACCTGCTTCTGGCACTTCAGCCCCTGTATATATTACACAAGAGGTTTTTTTCCTCAACCATTAATGGTCTAGAGCAGGGGTCTCAAACTGGCGGCCCTCCAGCTGTTGCAAAACTACAAGTCCCATCATGCCTCTGCCTGTGGGAGTCATGTTTGTAACTGTCAGCCTTGCAATGCCTCATGGGACTTGTAGTTTCACAACAGCTGGAGGGCCACCAGTTTGAGAACCCTGGTCTAGAGGAAAGATTAATGGCCGTGATTACGTCTTCACTCAGTGGAAGAAAACGCACTAGGCTTTCCTCTGTTCCCCAAGACCCTCAGACAGAGGAGCTCTGGGATAAAGGAGATGAATCCCTTTCAGAGGATCGGGATGGGATGGATGATTCCTCTTCGGAGGATTCAGGTGGAGAGGGACCCTCTGCGACTTCCCAAGAGGAGAAAGTCTTAGTGCAGATCCTCACTGGATTGGTCCGCTCCACATTTAAGTTGCCCATACCTGAAACTGCTAAAGAATCCTCTTCTGCTTTGGGGTCACTGAAACCTTTCCAAGCAGCACATGCTTTTCCTGTTCATACTTTACTTGAAAAGCTTATTTATTCTGAGTGGGATCACCCAGACAAACGTTTTTCCGCCGAGAAAGTTTTCAACACTTTATCCGATGGAAGAAAAGTTTATTAAAATGTGGGGAATACCGGCTATTGATGCCGCCATTTCCTCCGTAAATAATAGCCTGACTTGTCCTGTAGACAATGCTCAGATGCTCAGGGATCCTGTAGATAAAAGGATGGAATCCCTATTGAAGGATGTTTTCTCCTTAGCAGGATCAGTGGCCCAACCTGCAGTAGCAGCGATTGGAGTCTGTCAATACTTAAGAGACCATGTTAAGCAGGTCATCAAAGTATTACCTGAACAGCAGGCCCAGGGGTTTGCTAACCTTCCAGCGGCCTTATGCTTTGTGGTTGAAGCCATTAGAGATTCTATCGTGCAAACCTCCCGTCTTTCACTGGGGTTGGTGCATATACGTAGAATCCTATGGTTGAAAAATTGGTCAGCCGAAGCACCATGTAAGAAGCTACTGGCTGGGTTTCCATTTCGTGGTGCAAGGTTGTTTGGAGAGGACTTGGATAACTATATCAAGAGAATCTCTTGTGGGAAAAGCACTCTCTTACCTGTCAAGAAGAAGAGTAAGCGTCCCTCTTTCAAACGGACTCTTTCCCCAGCGCCGGGGGCTTCAGCCTCCAGGCAGTCTCGACGGCCGCCTCCATCGGGGTCCAGAGACAAGAGTCAACCCCAGGGACAAAAGAAGTCCTGGGGAAAGAAGCCTACTAGGCAAAACACTAAGACCTCTGCATGAGGGGGCACCCCCGCTCACTCGAGTGGGGGGAAGACTGCGACAGTTCTCAGAGCTCTGGCACGAGGACTTCCAGGACAGATGGGTAGTCTCCACGGTAACCTTAGGGTACAAGCTGGAGTTTCAGGAATTCCCTTCTCCTCGGTTCCTCAGATCAAATGTTCCCAGAGACCCAGAGAAGAAGCAGTCGCTCCTTCTAGCGTTAGAGCGACTTTTGTCGCAGGAGGTCATTATGCAAAGGACCAGGGATTGGGCTTCTATTCCAACCTTTTTACGGTCCAAAAGCCAAATGGGGATGTCAGGCCCATTTTGGACTTAAGGGATCTGAACCGATTCCTAAGGATTCAATCCTTCCGCATGGAATCAATTCGAACAGTAGTTCCCACCCTGCAGGGAGGAGAATTTTTGGCATCAATAGACATCAGAGATGCATATCTGCATGTGCCCATTTTTCCTGCTCATCAGAAGTTTCTGCGCTTCGAGGTAGGAGGGCGCCATTTCCAGTTTGTGGCTCTGCCTTTTGGGATAGCCACTGCACCTCGAGTGTTCTTGATAGACCGGTCGGTAGCCTCTTTGAATGGAAACTTGAGGACCACGGTCAGGTATCTAGAACACCTGGGTTGGATCCTCAACTTAGAAAAGTCTTTCCTAAAACCAGTAAGAAGACTGGAGTATTTAGGTCTGATTATAGATACAAGCCAGGAGAAAATATTTCTACCCCAGGCAAAGATCACTGCTTTGAGAGAGCTGATTCTGACAGTAAGGACCAAGAAGGGTCCCTCAGTCCGCCTTTGTATGAGGCTACTAGGGAAGATGGTGTCTTCATTCGAAGCAGTTCCCTATGCTCAGTTTCACTCAAGAATGCTGCAACACAGTATTCTGTCGACCTGGAACAAGAAGGTTCAGGCATTAGACTTTCCGATGCACCTGTCGCATGCGGTGCGTCAGAGCCTCAATTGGTAGCTCATACCCCAAAACCTGCAGAAGGGGAAATCCTTTCTACCGGTTACCTGGACGGTGGTAACAACAGATGCCAGTCTGTCAGGTTGGGGAGCAGTACTGGAACAGGCTGCGGTCCAAGGGGTATGGTCCAAGACAGAGAGGACCTTACCCATCAACATTCTGGAGATCCGGGCGATACATCTAGCTCTAAAAGCCTGGACTATCAGGCTACAGGGTTGTCCGGTCAGGATCCAGTCCGACAATGCCACAGCAGTGGCTTATGTCAATCATCAGGGAGGCACCCGGAGCCGAGCTGCTCAAAAAGAGGTGAACCAGATCTTAGTCTGGGCAGAGATGCATGTGCCATGCATATCGGCAGTTTTCATCCCGGGAATAGAGAATTGGCAGGCGGACTATCTAAGTCGCCAGCAGTTACTTCCAGGGGAATGGTCTCTGCATCCCGATGTCTTTTGGGCCATATGCCAAAGATGGGGGGTTCCAGATGTAGATCTCTTTGCATCCCGATTCAACAAAAAGATAGACAGATTTGTGGCAAGGACAAAAGATCCTCTTGCATGCGGGACGGATGCGTTTGTGATTCCGTGGCATCGGTTCTCACTGATTTACGCATTCCCGCCTATTCTGCTACTACCACGACTCCTTCGCAGGATCAGGCAGGAAAGGAAGTCGGTACTTCTGGTGGCCCCCGCTTGGCCCAGAAGGACTTGGTATGCAGAAATAGTAAGGATGATGGTGGGTTCCCCGTGGACCCTACCGGTACGCCCAGACCTGTTATCTCAGGGTCCAGTGTTCCATCCTGCCTTACAAACGCTAAATTTGACGGTTTGGCTATTGAGACCCACGTTCTGAAGAGTCGTGGGCTCTCAAGTCCTGTCATATCTACCTTGATTAATGCAAGGAAGCCAGCTTCCAGGATGATTTATCATAGAGTCTGGAAGGCTTATATAACCTGGTGTGAATCCAGAGGTTGGCATCCCAGGAAATATGTCATAGGTAGAATCCTTGATTTTCTACAGATGGGATTAGAGATGAAGCTGGCCTTGAGTACCATCAAGGGCCAGGTCTCTGCTTTATCAGTATTATTTCAGCGGCCACTTGCTTCGCATTCTTTGGTCCGAAACTTTATGCAGGGGGTGATGCGTCTTAATCCTCCGGTTAAAGCGCCCCTAAACCCCTGGGACTTGAATTTGGTCCTGGCTGTGTTACAGAAACAGCCTTTTGAACCAATAAGTCAGATTCCTTTGGTCTTGTTGACAAGGAAATTAATTTTTCTGGTGGCCATCTCTTCTGCTAGAAGAGTATCAGAATTAGCAGCTCTTTCCTGTAAGGAGCCTTATTTGATTATACACAAGGATAGAGTGGTACTACGCCCTCATCCTAGTTTTTTACCGAAGGTGGTTTCTGATTTTCATTTAAACCAAGACATTGTTCTACCTTCCTTTTTTCCAGATCCCTGTTCTCCGGAAGAGAGATCTCTACATTCGTTGGATGTAGTAAGAGCAGTTAAGGCCTATCTAGGGGCAACTACTCAGATCCGCAAGACGGATGTTTTGTTTGTGCTGCCAGAGGGTCCCAATAGAGGACAGGCAGCGTCAAAAGCTACCATTTCTAAATGGATTCGACAGTTGATCATTCAAGCTTACGGTTTGAAACAGAAGATTCCTCTGTTTCAGATCAGGGCACATTCCACAAGGGCTATTGGTGCTTCTTGGGCAGTGCATCACTGGGCCTCTATGGCTCAAATCTGCAAGGCCGCAACCTGGTCTTCAGTTCATACATTCACCAGATTCTATCAGGTGGATGTGAGAAGGCATGAGGATATCGCCTTTGGGCGTAGTGTGCTGCAGGCAGCGGTACAGGGTCCTCAGTTCTGATTGCACCCTACTTGGTCGTGGTTCCCCCCCCTCAGGTAGCATTGCTCTGGGACATCCCATCAGTAATTACTGTGGCTCTGTGTCCCGTGATGTTCGAGAAAGAAAATAGGATTTTTTAAAACAGCTTACCTGTAAAATCCTTTTCTTTCGAAGGACATCACGGGACACAGAGGTCCCGCCCCTCTTCTAATACACTATATTGCTTGGCTACAAAACTGAGGTATCCCTGCAAGGGGGAGGGATTATATAGGGGGTTGAACTTCCTGATAGGGTGTGCCAGTGTCCAATCACCAGTGATACCTATATAACCCATCAGTAATTACTGTGGCTCTGTGTCCCGTGATGTCCTTCGAAAGAAAAGGATTTTACAGGTAAGCTGTTTTAAAAAATCCTATTTTTCCTCCCTAGCATGAATGCTGAGGATTCAAACTTTACATTGTTGGCAAGATAGTGCCATTCAAAATAAAGGAAAAGAATTGCGCTAGGTGCGTGAACTATATATAAAAACGTAAGAGGAGTCCTGCTGCTGAACACAATAACCCCGATATGAGGGCACAGAGGATAGTTCTAAAATAGAAAGTGCAGTGCTGGACATATGACATAAATTTATGTAAATGATGATAAATTAATAAATCAAATGACAAACAGTGAATAGCTTCCAACCATTAATAACAGATCAACAAATATATGTCAATTAAGTGCTCAAAATATTTGCAAGGAAAATAAATATTAATTCATTTGATGAAAGTGAAATAAAGTCCAAAAATTTTGATATGTTTGGTATTCAATGCAAGACCCAGGGTCAATATTCCACCGCTAGTGCTGCCCGCCACCTGGTAAAGAAGTAATGGAGGCTTACCGGAAAGCCTGCGACCGACCTTATTCAGGGGGGTCAAAACAGGCTTAGTAGAAAGATGTAGATCACAGAGGGTATGCTCCGGGAGATACTGCTGAGAAAAACACCAACCTCCTTCATGGAGAACTGGTTAGCAACAACTTGAAACACTTCACAAGGTGTAGTCCCAGGATGGCTTCACAAAGAGCAGTTAATGATTGCATCCATGAATCCAGCAAAGGTGAGCCATGAGTGCCAAAAGAGTAAAAGAGACTCCACTAGTGTAGAAAATCTTTGGCTGGTTTATTCAAAGTTAAAAACATGAACAAGTGGTTCTTAGCAGAGATGCAAGAAAAAAGACAACACCGCCGTTTAAAATGAAATCGCGCATGCGCGATGCGTGTTTGCGTTGTGACCCTACGGCTGTTTCATCACAACTGACGTCATCAGGGGTACCTCCATTACTTCTTCACCAGGTGGCGGGCAGCACTAGCGGTGGAATATTGACCCTGGGTCTTGCATCGAATACCAAACATATCAAAATTTTTGGACTTTATTTCACTTTCACTTTGATCAAATGAATTAATATTTGTTTTCCTTGCAAATATTTTGAGCACTTAATTGATATATATTTGTTGATCTGTTAATGATTGGAAGCTATTCACTGTCATTTGATTTATTAATTTATCATCATTTTACATAAATTTGTCATATGCCCAGCGCTGCACTTTCTATTTTATAAAGATAGTGCCATTGTGGCCCTATTTGTGCAGACTCCCTGATAAAACCTAAAAAACAATTGTGAAGTAGCATATTTACCGGTAGTTGATTATACAATCTCTTAAATACAAGAGTCCAAGAGATGGATGTAGTCCATCGGGGTAGATAACCGATCCTGCAGCACCTTGAAAGGATCAGGGTGAATCCAACTAGTGCAAAAAGTAGGAAAGGGTTAAAGTTGGATCTGCTACAGAAAGTTTAAAAAAGTTGTGCAATTTGGATTCTTTTTTTTTTTTTTTCTTCTTTTTTCTTGCGAAACAAATTATTTCTCATGGGTTTCAATGAGAAAATAAGAAATTAACACCCTTATCATTTTTGCCTAATAGTTCAGGTGATTGTCCTGTATATAGTATACTTATAAGTATATGTTTTTATATATACTGTCATATTTAAACTTGTATGTACAGTAAGTGTTCCCCCCCTTCTCATATGTACAATGTTTTTAATGGTCACTTCCAACCTTTACTATCAGTCCCCTTGCTGGTCTATATTCAGTTTCCCTTCTCCAATCCTTTCCCTCACCGGTCCATCTAAAATAAATTGTATGTTTCTTTATCGTACATCACGGGACACAGGGCCACAGTAATAACTGTATAGGTTATATGGCACCTTCAGGTGATGTACACTGGCACACCCTAAACAGGAAGTTCAATTCCCCATATAACCCCTCCCCTTACCGGGAGTACCTCAGTTTTTTCACCAGTGTCGTAGGTGTTGGTCACGAGTAAAGATGTGCTATGCTGAGCTCCGCTGGAATATTCCTTACTGGGGCAAGCCATGCAACCGGATCCATTCAAAGTGTCTTTCTTTTCATACATCAGGGGACACAGAGCCATAGTAGTTACTATGTGGGCGGCTATAGGCCACCTTCAGATGACTGACACTAAAAAACAAAATTTAAGTGCAGCGCAAATACTAATTAGATAAATAAAGTCCATATATTAAAAGAGAAATCCTTTGTGGTAAAGCCAATCCTATGTGGAACAGCGATCCTCTCCACTCACACACATGTAAAATGCTTACCAGATAGGATGGACCTCTTAAATTACAGGAGGTCATACAAGCATGGGTCCCATACAAACTGGGTGGACACGGCACGGCCCCTCTGGCTATCCTCAAGGGTCCTCGCTGATGAAGTCCTGTGGACCTAACGCCGCATACGGGGGCGGAGTTTTTTGCTCTGACGTCACCCGCTGCCATCTCAGAGCTGTTCGGACGCGAACAGTCTGTTCTTCAGCCTTGTACATACATCTTTTCTATAGCGCTGTATCAGCGCGTGTTTTAAACAGTGGTTTTATACTTTTTCAATAAACGGACCGCTCTTAGGTTTTTTCCTCTTTTTTTCTTGGATGACTGCTGCATTCTGAATTGCACTAGAAGCTTGCCTGTTACACTGCTGCACTGCAGAGGTGTCTGCCGGTAACCATTGAGGATAGCCAGAGGGGCCGTGCCGTGTCCACCCAGTTTGTATGGGACCAATGCTCATATGACCTCCTGTAATTTAAGAGGTCCATCCTATCTGGTAAGCATTCTACATGTGTGTGAGTGGAGAGGATCGCTGTTCCACATAGGATTGGCTTTACCACAAAGGATTTCTCTTTTAATATATGGACTTTATCTATAAGTATTTGCGCTGCACTTAAATTTAGTTTTTTAGTTTAATTTATGGGCTTGGTGAAAACCTAAAGTGTTCAGCTTGCGTTTATCTTTTATATATATTTTAGTTTGCGCTGATTGTTCCCATTTTTGAGATGATGGACACTGGCACGCCCTAAGACAAAAAAGTGCACTCCCTATATAACCCCTCCCACTACTGGGAGTACCTCCGTTTTTTCGCCAGTGTCTAGGTGTTGGTCACGGAGTAAAGATGTGCTGAGCTCCTCTGGAGAAAACTTTGCTGGGGCTAGCTATGCAGACGGATCCATTCAAGGTGTCTTTCTGGCCTAATTGAATGGTGCTCGGGCCTCGTGTCCGAAGAAACAAGGTTTTTGCCTGTGAATGCTTCTCTTTTGAGAGCTGGACCCCGGAATCCAGTACTTTTTTGTATTAAGGCCTTAAAGTTTACTGCCGGTGGTGCTATTGCAGGTCCAGGATTGTGGGTTTCCTCGAGGATCCCCAGCTCCTGAAGGTTTAACGGAACCCACCGTGAAGGGTGAATATTGGGTCTGTTGGTTTACTACAAAAAACCCAGCGGCGGGAAAGGTAAGAAATTTTTAAAATTTTCTTATGAATTGTCTCCTTTAAAGTAAATGTTGTTATGCTTCAGTGTCACCACTGGGGGCTGTATGGAGCACGTACCTTCTCATGCTTTGCTCAGAGATCACGCTGTGTCACAGAAGCAGCAGACTTTTTATCCAATCAGCAGGCAGACCTCCGGTAAGTTTGGGGGGTTTTTGCTTCCTCCAGACACCCCCACCTGGGCTGAACTCTTCCCCTCTTCATGAGGCGGAGTATAAGGGAGAACTGAAAACAATCGGCAATGCTGTTTTTCTTTCACAGCCCCTACACGGGGCGGCTTCCAGGTCTCCTCCATGCCATTCCTACCTCAGTCACAAGCCGATCCCGTCGGGGGGGAAAACTCTTTTTGAAAGATATGGGGGGGGGGGGCGCGATGCGAGGTAGGGGCGAGGCTTAGCACGGCATTGGCGTCCTCCAACGCGGGAGTGTGTTTTTACCAAAAAAAATAAATCAATTTGTGCTGGCTGCAAAATTGTCGCAGAGACTTGAGAGCAAAGGGAGCATGAAAGAGGTTGGTGACACAGGCATTTCCTGCTTAACACATTTACTATTTGCATGAGGCTGAGCATTAATAGCAGCGGCAGTGGCTGGACTATTGCTCAAGCAGTGGATGCGGTTTCTTCTGATAGTACCTCTGCTTTGTGCATCGGGCTAAGGTCAGAAGGGGGTTAAAACACCCCCAAAATAGAGCTAAAAGGGTCCCCCTCAAGCTCTGGAAAGCTTACTCATCTCTACAAATGGCATCCTCCCCTGAGAGTGAGTGGCTGGTCAGAATGAGCATCGGGGCCATGAAATGTTGGCAACTGTTTTCAACACTGCAGCCCCTGTGTATTTTACCAAAAGATCTTTTTTCCCTCAGCCATGATGGGTTTTGAAAAAAAAAAAAAAAAAAAAAAAGTTTAGCGACTTTAAGTGCGCAGGTTCTCTTCCATTGCCCAGGACCTTCAAACTGAGGAACTAGGGGCAGGAGAAGACAAATCTCCTCAGGGGAGCGTGAGGCTGATGACTCCTCTTCTGAGGTGTCAAATGTGGGAGAAATCAGTTGGTTTCAATCTTAATATTAATGGTGCAATTTCTTGCTATTTGGTCCGCTCCACATTTATGCTCCCTTAACTGAGTGTTTGGGTTCGCTAAAGCCTCCTCAAACTGTGCATGCCTTTTCCTGTCCATTTATTGTTGGAAAAGCTTTTTTGTATCTGAGAGGATCTCCCAGATAAACATTATTTGTCCTCCTAAAAAAGTTTTTTACACTTTATCCTATAGTGGAGGATATTCACTAAGTAGCGTATACCAGCAATTAACGCTGCTATATCCTATGTGAATAAGAGCTTTTGTTCGGCAGACAATGCTCAAATGCTTAGGCATCCAACGGCTAAAATGTTGGAATTCCTGTTAAAAAAGAAAAAAAACTCCAAAAAAACACTTTTTTCTCTGGGAGATTGAGCAGCCTGCGCTGACGGTAATTGCTTAATTATTGTGAGGCCAGTTTAACAGGTGTTCATGTATCCTGCTCAGCAGGCCCAGGATCTGTCAGCTTTATGTGTGCAATAATTACTTTGTGAATTTCTATTGTAGAACCTCCACAAGGTCGTCATGCAGGTGCTTGTTTATAAACTAGCCAAACACACAACTGCTGAGATGCCTACAGCCACATCACCCTGAAAGCGCCCGATCTCATCTGATTTCAGAGGCTAAGCAGGGTCAGGCTTGGTTAGTACCTGTATGGGAGACCACCTGGGAATACCAGGTGCTATACACGGTTCTTTGCACATTGTTGCTAACACAAACAGCTAAACGCATGAGTGCGGGAACACATGTCAGCGGAGGATAAACTTCCTAGGGGGAATTCTTCTGCAGTTCTCAAGGATCTAACCGGAAGATGAATAGGGGACTTCCTCAATAGCTTCAAGGTACAAGCTGGAGTTCCAAGAGTTCCTGTCTCCTCGTTTTTTCTCGGATCAAAATGTTCCTAAGGACCCAGAGAAAGTCTTTCTCTCAAGCATTGGACCATTTTTTTTTTTTTTCTTTTTTTTGGGCAAAAGTGGTTATGGTGGTCCCCATGTAAGAGCAGAGGTTAGGGTTTGGTTAAATCCAAATGGACATTCTGGATCTCAAAGATCTAAACTCTTCCCCGCTCACCAGAAATTTCTACGCTTTGAGGTAGAAAATCTTCATTTCCAGTTTGTAGCCCTACCTTTTCGAGCTAGCTACTGCACCTCAAGTGTTTATAAAGATCCTGGCTCCTCCTTTAGCCAGGTTAAGGGCTCAAAGTATAACGATACTAGCCTACTTAGATGATCTACTCTTGATAGATCAATCGGTAGCCTGTTTAAACCAAAGTCTGGTCACCGCAGTCAGCTACCTGGAATACTTTTGGTTGGATCCTCAACCTAGAAAAATCCTCCTTAAAATCATCAAGGAGATTACAGTACTTAGGGCTGATCATAGATACAGCCCAGAAAAGGGGTATTTTTGCCCCAGGAAAGAATCGGTTCCTTATGTGCAGTTTCATTCAAGACTGCTGCAAAACAGTATCCTGTCAACTTGGAACAAGAAGGTCCAAACTGTGGACTTCCCTATGCGTTTATCCGCCAAAGTGTGTCAGAGCCTCAATTGGTGGTTAATATCCAAAAATCTTAAAAAAAAAAAATCCTTTCTACCGGTTACCTGGAAAGTAGTAACTACAGATGCCAGCCTTTTGTGCTGGGGAGCAGTCCCGGAAGAAGCGTCTGTCCAAGGGAAGTGGTCCTAATCAGAGTTGACCTTGCCCATCAATATTCTAGAGATTTGGGCAGTACGCCTGACCCAAAAGGCCTGGACGCTCAGACTACGGAATTATCCTGTCAGGATCCAATCCGACAATGCCACAGCTGTGGCTTATATCAATCACCAAAGGGGCATGAGAAGTCATGCAGCCCAGAGAGAGGTGAATCATATTCTGTCTTGTGCAGAAAACATCACTTGCCTATCAACAGTTTTCATTCCAGGGATGGGGAATTGGCAGGCGCGGACTACTTGAGTCTCCAACAATTGTTCCCGGGAGAATGGTCCCTTCACCCCGACATTTTTCTGTCAATATGCCAAAAATGGGGTGTTCTGGACGTGGATCTGTTTGCGTCTAGGTTCAACAACAAGATCGACAACTTTTGTGTCAAGGACAAGGGATCTGATGGCATATGGAACAGATGGTAAATAAGTGAACAATATAAAGTAAAAGTGTAGCCATTATTATAGCAAATTAATCACTCACAAAAATGTGAACAAGCAATAAATGTGAAATTGTGCAAAAAAAAAATCAGTGTTATTAACATAAAAAAAAAAGTTCAAAATTAATGAAAAATCCGTGTTGCTAACACCAAGAAAAGTTCATAGAAATATAGATAGTAGTAATCCCAAATCTCTCATTTATTTCTAAAACTGCCCAAAGTGGTAAGAAGGTAATCAAATGGTATTCTTCCCAATGATCTCAAACAATAAAGAAGATGGGGTACTCTTACCAGCAATGGTGGACTCGCAAGCCATGAGCGGTGAGTCAAAAACGCTTAGATTGCCATGTAATGAGTGACAGTATGGATATGGTCTGCAGAGATGAGATGTTCCTGCTGGGATGAGGACCTAGGCGGTCCTCAGGTTAATAACACTGATTTTTTTTTTTTTTTTTTTGCACAATTTCACATTTATTGCTTGTTCACATTTTTATGTGCGAGTGATTTGATTTGCTATAATAATGGCTACATATTTTCTTTAATCCATATTTTTCTTTTTTTGGTGTGTTTTCATATTTACATATGATGTTACATCTTGCTAATATAATGGTTATATATTCATTTTTACCTAATTGGATAAATATTTTCATTATTATTGGTGCACTTTTACATCTATATATGAGGTTGCACGTTTTACCCTGTAGGTGATTAGTGTGATTTGAGACCCCAGTTCAGTCGCATAGTGCTGATTAGTATACACTTTAATATATATTCACCTTTGAATTTTGAGGTGTTATTTTTAGGTTGCCTCTATTGTCTTTAGGCACTTGTACATTATTTTTCATATATTTTAGCGCTACACTTTTACTTTATAATTTTGCATAATTTGTCTGATTGTTGTGTTGGCTGCTCCTGACCTTTGGGATTGGCACGGTACTATTACCCTATTAATAAGTGAACAATAAACTGCGCTACAAACAAGTGAAAATATATTTAAAAAATATATAAAAAATTTCCCTGAAGGACAAATATATGTAACAAAGTAATCTAATTGATTGATTGTGAGGTAGAAAAAAATCAAAAGTCCCAGCATTGAGTAAAAGTCTGAAAGAAAACCAAATAATATCCAATAAGGGTGCAATAGAGCTTAACAACTCATCAGATGATGCCATGTGAGGAATCCACCACCAGAAAGATTACATGCTTACCAGAAGCAAGCTGTGAATCAGCTTGTAAAAGAATCAGATGTCTGTTCAATGAAAATGTCCTAATCCCACCTCACCACAAAGAGAAAGGCAAACAGGATGGCTCCGTCCGGTAGGTAAATGAACAGTCAGCAGGGAGGACCCCAAAAAAATGAAAAAACGGCTCTCCATAGTGTAAATCAGTCATAATATACTGTATTCATTGGCGTATAACACACACAGGTGTATAACACGCACATTAATTTTAAGAGGGAAGTTTCAGGGAAAAAAAAAAAAATTTAAATAAGGAACTTTGAAGCAAAATAAGGGTCAGTGCCCATCTGCAGTCTCACCATTGCCATCAATGCCCATCTGCAGTCTCACAAGTGCCATCAATGTGACCTCATCAGTCCACATCAATGCAGCAGCCTCATCATTGCCATCAATGCAGCAGCCTCAGCATTGCCATCAGTGCAGCCTGATCGATGCCCATTTGCAGCCTAGAGGGGACAGGGAGGGGGACGGGACAAGCGCCAAAAGATTATATACAGTGAGAATCTCCTATGATAGACAGAACAGTGGTCCAATGGCGGCCCAGGAGCCGGGACTTCCTATTACAGAGGCCGCCAAGTAAACAGGAGATTCTCACTGTATGTAATCTGACAGCGCTCATCCCGCCCCCCTCCCTGTCCCCTCTGAGGCATCTAAAATTGAAGTATTGGCGTATAACACGCGTGTGCTATTTGCACCCAATTTTTAGGGTGAAAACGTGAGTGTTATAAATACAATAAATACAGTAGTTTATTAGATTAAAGGTTACACTTACGTAAAACGCAGAATTAAAAACAAGGAAACTAAGGTAAAATACAGCAGCTGGCCGGCCTGCAGACACCCGTTCAGGACGAGGTACTCGGCGATGACGTCAGCGCGTCAACCATCCGACGTACGTTTCGTTTTAGAAAGACATCGTCTAGGGAACGGGCGACGCACTGACTCATTGCTCTAAGAAGACACAAAAAAACCATACCTCATTGTGAAACATGAGTGGCAGCACCAAGTCTCCTACTCGGAAACAGGAAATAAAATTACATTACATTTATAATTAAATAAATTACATTTAGTACCCAAAGCCCCACGCACTCCGGTGATTTTATTATTTACCGAAGATTCATAAACATCCTACCTGCCCCCCCGGGATGCCCTATTGTAAGTGGCATTGATTCCATCACATCCCGGGTGGGCAGGTATATAGATTTTTACTTACAACCATTGGTTACTAAAATGCCCTCACACATCAAAGACTCACCTCACGTGATTAATTTGCTTGCTGACTATACCCTTAGCCCAGGGTGGTGGGGCTATTTGCAGTGGAATACTTCTTGAGGCGGGATTCTGAACTTTTTGATGAACAAATTTGTTTTATTCAACTTTTCCACTTTGTGGCCACTCGGAATTACTTTTGGTTTGGGGGCCAGTTTTATAGGCAGGATAAAGGGGTCGCCATGGGGGCTAAATATGCCCCCAGCTTGGCGAACCTCTTTATGGCCCTGTGGGAGGAGGATGTCATCTATGCCCACAGGAGGCCCCAGGTGGTATTATGGGCTAGATATATAGATGACATCCTCCTTGTGGGATGGCAGCCGAGAGGATTTGGACTCCTTTATGAGTGAGTTGAATGCCAACGAACGTGGCATTTTACTCCAATTATGAGGCCAGTCAAACTGAGATCAACTTCTTAGACTTGAGAATTGGGGTCAATGATGGCCAGCTCACTACGGCTACCTTTTTTAAGAATACGGATTGTAATTCGTATATACCCACTGACAGTTGTCATCATGAGGCCTGGTTAAGATCTGTGCCAAAAAGCCAACTCATACGTCTGAGGCGTAACTGCTGTGATCACGGAGAGTTTCTACTTCAGGCATACACTCTGATTAAACGCTTTCTTGAGAAGGGCTATCCTGAGGTT
Organism: Aquarana catesbeiana; assembly: GCF_042186555.1. Taxonomy (NCBI): domain Eukaryota; kingdom Metazoa; phylum Chordata; class Amphibia; order Anura; family Ranidae; genus Aquarana; species Aquarana catesbeiana. The sequence goes on from NC_133324.1 coordinate 407,886,794, forward strand.
TCCCTTTAAGAGTACACTTGAAGTTTCATCATTGGATAGGAATGATTTATTGAAAGTCAAAGTGCCTAACTCAGATAGGATACCGTCTATCCCTTTTATAACCACCTATTCCATACAGCACAGAAATGTGGCAAAACTTATTAAGAGACATTGGCATATCCTTACGAATGATCACATATTGGGTAGTGTCCTTCCAGCCAAACCACAGGTGATTTAAAAGGGAGCTCCCTCCCTTAGAGGTAGAGTGGCCCCTAATGTCCTTGACCCCCCTCAAATTAAGAAAGGATTCTTTGAATATCTGACTGTTTTTTTTTCAATGTAGAAGGTGTAAGGTGTGCTCTCTCAGTGGATGTACACACAGAAGAACTCAGATTTGTTTCTACCCGCACTTTGGTAGAATTTGAGATTAAACTGTTCATTACGTGCTCCACTGAACGGGTTATCTACCTCCTCCAATACCCATGTGGGCTACAGTATGTTGGCAGGACCAAGCGCCCCCTCTGTCAGGTTGAACGAGCATGTGACTAATATTTTCACTGGTTTTCCTAAACATCCAGTCTCTAGGCACTATCTCGAGGTTCATAATCGAGATCCTGCCAAGACGATTTTTTTAGGGATTGATAAGTACACCTTCATTGGAGGGGTGGATCTCTAATACGCGGGATCTCGAGATTGGAGGTGGCATGGATATATAAATTTAAAATGCTACACCCCTTTTGGGCTCAGTGTGGAGGTTGACCTCAATGCTTTTATAAATAATTCGTAAATATTTCTGTCCTATTTTTGTACTTGGTGTGAACCTTTTGCGGGTATACCCATTTTTTTTTCTCCCTTTTTATATAGGCCTTTTCCCCTCCCGTAATTCTTAACCTTATTGCATTTTTGGCCAATATTGTTATCTTTTAAATCTTTTAAATTAGTCTGGAGATTGAGGATCCATTAGCTTTACTTCCAAATATAATTTTTATTGAATGTCAGTCACTGTGGCAACCATTAGGAGTAGCACTCTTAGCATACCCCATTAGTGTTTGCTTTATATATACATTCCCATAATTTCTATTTTTTATATATATATATATATATATATATATATATATATATATATATATATATATATATATATATATATATATATATATATATATATATATATATATATATATATATATATATATAAATATATAATTATTCCCTATCTGCCCACTCTATTATGGTTGCCATATACGGATTGAGATTCCATCTGGGTATATATTTAATTTTGGTTTAATTTTTATGTCCTATTTTAATGTTCCACTAGATGGCGCAGTGTGATATTTATCCATCTGGCTGCCTTCTCATGAGCGCCACATTTAGATTGGGAATCCTTTAGATATACCATTCTGATTAGTCCCATGTTATTAATGTTTTATATGGGCTCTCATAATTGGGCATTTTTTACTTTCTTAATTCCATGGATTCTTATCTTTTATCCTTTATCTTTGTTAGTTAGTTCATTTATCACGGTCCAAGTATTTCCTGTTTCCGATTAGTAGACTTGGTGCTGCCTCTCATGTTTCACAACGAGGCGTGGTTTTTTTGTGTCTACTTAGAGCGATGAGTCAGTGTGTCGCCCGTTCCCTAGACAATGTCTTTCTAAGACAAAACGTACGTCGGATGGTTGACGCGCTGACGTCATCGCTGAGTACTTCGTCCTGAATGGGTGTCTGCAGGCCGGCCGGCTGCTGTATTTTACCTTTTGTTTCCTTGTTTTTAATTCTGCGTTTTATGTAAGTGTAACCTTTTAATCCAATAAATTATATTATCTACTGATTTACACTCTGGAGAGCCGTTTTTTCATCCTTTTGGGTTCTCCCTGCTGACTGTTCATTTTCCTACCGGACGGAGCCATCCTGTTTGTCTTTCTCTTTGTGGTGAGGTCAGATTAGGACATTTTCATTGAACGGACATCTGATTCTTTTACAAGCTGATTCACAACTTACTTCTGGTAAGCGTGCACTCTTTCTGGTGATGGATTCCTCACATGGTGTCATCTGATGAGTTGTTAAGCTCTATTGCACCCTTATTTGATATCATTTGGTTTTCTTTCGGACTTTTACTCACTGCTGGGACTTTTTTTGATTTTTTTTTTTTCTACCTCACAATCGATGAGATTACTTTGTTACATATATTTGTCCTTCAGGGATATTTTTTATATATTTTTTTTTTTATATATTTTCACTTGTTTGTAGCGCAGTTTATTTACTTATTTACGATTTGCTTATTTGTGCATGCCTCACAATTTAGAACTGCGGCTTTTTTTCTTGTGTTTATGTTAAGCACGGTAATTTGTCTTTTATGAGCTATATATGGAACAGATGCCTTGGTCTTTCCATGGGATCAGTTTTCACTGATCTATGCGTTCCCTCCTGTTCTGCTGCTTCTGCGTCTCCTACGCAGGATCAAGTAAGAGGGGAAAGAAGGTGATTCTGTTGGCTCCAGCGTGGCCCAGGAGATCTTGGTTTGCTGAGATAATAGGGATGGTGGTTGGGGACCCTTGGACCCTGTCCCTGTGGCCAGACCTTCTCTTGCAAGGTCCGGTGTTCCATCCTACCTTACAAACGCTAAATTTAACGGTTTGGCCATTGTGACCCACATTCTAAAGGACCGTGGGCTGTCAGCTTCAGTAGTTTCTACCTTTTTGTTAATGCTAGGAAGCCGACCTCCAGAATCAAATATTATAGAGTCTGGAAGGCATATGTCTCCTGGTGTGAATCCAGGGGTTGGCCCAGGAAATATATCATGGGTAGGATCCTTGAGTTCCTACAGATGGGATCAGTAATGAAGCTGGCCTTGAGCACTATCAAAGGCCAGGTGTCGGCCTTATCTGTGTTTTTTCAACGACCACTTGCTTGACTTGCTTCGTAACCTTATCCAGGGGGTAACGCGGATTAATCCCCCAGTTAAGTCACCCCTGAACCCTTGGGACTTAATTTTAGTCCTGTCGGCTTTACAAAAACATCCTTTTGAACCGATTCAAGATATTCCTTTGATCCTCTTGACGAGGGAACTAGTTTTCATGGTTGCCATATCTTCTGCAAGGAGAGTATCAGAGTTGGCTTCTCTTTCCTGTAAAGAGCCATATTTGATTATTCATAAGGATAAGGTTGTATTGCGGCCTCATCCTAATTTTATACCGAAGGTTGTGTCAGGTTTTCATTTAAACCAGGATATTGTTCTGCCTTTTTTTTCCAGAACCTCGTTCTGTGGAAGAAAAGTCACTACATTCTCTTGATGTGGTGAGAGCTGTCAAGGTCTAATTAAAAGCGACTGCTCAGATTCATAAAACAGATGTTTTGTTTGTGTTGTCAGACGGTCCTAAAAGAGGACATGCGGCGTCGAAATCTGCCATTTCTAAATGGATTTGTCAAGTGATTGTTCAAGCTTATGGTTTAAAGAGGAAAATTCCTCCTTTTCATATTAAAGCACACTCCACCAGGGCTGTTAGTGTTTCTTGGGCAGTGCGTCACCAAGCCTCCATTGCTCAGCTCTGCGAGGCCACAACTTGGTCTTCAATCCATACATTTGCAGTGCAAATGGGAAGTTTGGGACTTTAGATGAGGCACACAGGGTGCCTCTATCCCTGATTCAATGAAACAAGAAAAGGAAAATGGGACTTTGAATGAAGTGGTTGACTCGTGTAGATGATAATAATCAACTTTAATGGTTGAAGTAAAAAGTATATAAATACATGACCGTGGTATAATTCATATAAAAAGGTCAATAAATGAATGTTACCATATTGGTGCATATGCATAACAATACCATCATAATCCTAAATCCATCATATTCATAAATATATACATGGCCAGCACATAGCAATGGTATATGGTATGGTCAATACACATATCAAAAGGCAGCATGATAGGTAATTCAATGGATAAAAAATTGATGATGTATCCAGATATATATCTTGATAACGCACATAGCTACATCCTCAGAGCCCGACGCGTTTCTGTGTAAAAACACTTCATTAGGGGCGGATGTAGTCGGTATCTATAGAAAAATATAACATAGAGTATAGTAAAAATTAATTCTAATGTAAGGGTAAGTCTTGTCTTGTCTTACTATCTCGTCAACCCTGAGTGCTTACGTGCCACAGATAGCGATGGTGTGAATCCGGGATGGAGGCACCCTGTGTGCCTCATCTAAAGTCCCAAACTCCCCATTTGCACTGCAATTGCTATAGGGATGGAGGTGGTTGACTTTGTTTGGCAGTGCTCCCCTGCCATCGATGTGTAGTTTTGATCCTTGATGACGAGATAGTGATCATATATATGCCTATTAAATTGGCAGCAGTCATCTTATTAGGCCAGAAGTTCCGGCGGTGACTGCTGTTGTCGCAGTCCCGGGCCTTTGATTTTGTCCAATTTCCGGGAGCTGCGAGGTGCTCTGCGCGCTCCCCCTCCCAATCTGTTTTCGAGGGGGTTGGGGGCATCGGCGGCACGCACCGCGGCTCCATGTGTGGCGCCATGAAATGGCGCCACGTGCGACCACGCAATGTTCTACTCGGCCGACAGTAGGGGATTTGGCGTTCTGCCATGGGCGACGCATGCTATGCGTGCATTGGCCCCTCCCTACATCTGTCGTCATTTATTATAGAGTCTAGAAGGCATATGTTTCTTGGTGTGAATCCAGGGGTTGGCATCCTAGGAAGTATGTCATAGGTAGAATTCTTGTCCTTCTGCAAATGGGGCTAGAGATGAAACTGGCCTTGAGTACTATCAAGGGCCAGGTCTTGGCCTTTATTAGTATTGCTTCAGCGTCCGCTTGCTTCACATTCTTTGATCCGAAGCTTTATACAGGGGGTAACGCTGCGTAATCCACCAGTTAGGGCACCCCTGAACCCTTGGGACTTGAATTTAGTTCTGTCGGCATTACAGAAAGAGCCTTTTGAGCCGATAAAACATATTCCTTTGGTCCTTTTTGACAAGGAAGCTAGTTTTTCTGGTAGCCATTTCTTCTGCAAGAAGGGTATCAGAGTTGGCGGCTCTTTCTTGTAAAGAGCCATATTTAATCGTTCACAAGGATAGCATAGTATTGCGTCCTCATCCTAGCTTTCTGCCAAAGGTGGTTTCAGGTTTTCACCTAAACCAGGATATTGTTTTACCTTCATTTTTTCCAGAACCCTGTTCTAAGGAAGGAAAGTCACTGCACTCTTTTGGATGTAGTGAGAGCAGTCAAGATCTATTTGAAGGGGACTGCTCAGATTCAGAAAACAGATGTTTTGTTCGTGTTGCCTGAAGGTCCTAGGAAAGGACAGACCGCATCGAAATCCACTATTGCCAAATGGATTCGGCAGGTACTGTAATTTATTCAAACTTATGGCTAGAAGAAGGTTCCACCTTTTCAGGTCAAAGCCCCACCAGGGCTTTTAGTGCTTCGTGGGCAGTGCATCACCAAGCCTCCATGGCTCAAATCTGCAAGGCCGCAGTCTGGTCTTCAGTCCATACATTCACCAGATTCTATCAAGTGGATGTAAGAAGGCATGAGGATATCGCCTTGGGGCGAAGTGTGCTGCAGGCAGCAGTATAGGTCCTCAGGTCTGATTGCACCCTACTTTTGTTTGTGTCCCCCTCCCCTCAGGTGGCATTGCTCTGAGACATCCCATACAGTTATTACTGTGGCTCTGTGTCCCCTGATGTAAGATAAAGAAAATAGGATTTTTATAACCGCTTACCTGTTATCCTTTTCTTGGAGTACATCACAGGACACAGAGGTCCCTCCCCTCTTTCTGGATACACGTGTATTTCTTTGCTGCAAAACTGAGGTACTCCCAGTAAGGGGAGGGGTTATATGGGGAATTGAATTTCCTGTTTTGGGTGTGCCAGTGTCCATCACCTGAAGGTGCCATATAACCCATACAGTTATTACTGTGGCTCGGTGTCCTGTGATGTACTCCAAGAAATGGATTTTACAGGTAAGCTGTTATAAAAATTCAATTTTTTTTTGTAAAAACAACAACTTTATTGTTTTAACATATTCCTTTAGGCAGGTAATTTGTTGGTTAATGTGTGCTTATACTTTTTATACAAGTTTTTTTAAAGTAGAACTATGGCTTCCTGTAAAAAAATAAAAGTGCTGCAGCACATTATTATAAGTCCATCTGCACTTAGTTTTCTCTTGGTCCCCTTGCAAAGTTCCCCAAATGGCTGTTGAACCTGCCCAATGCACCAGAGTGACACTGTACAGTCCCTGACAAATGTCTTGTCGCTTGTGTACAAATTGACCTGAAGTGCCGCTAAAATATATTTCTAATCTAGATTTTGTTACAAGAAATGGGCCATTTTAATCCCAACAGCTTTTGTAATAATGTTTCAGTGCAAAACGAAACTGACAAAGTATTCTAATATTCACAGCTTGGTAAAGCCCATTGAGTCAATTTTTGCCAAGACATAAGTGTTGTCACCTTGTTATATGAGCTTCACCTGTGACTAATAATGGATCAGTTATGTCTCAGGTGTGTATAAAAAGAACACCAGTACACTAGACCTTCTCAACTGCAACTAGACCTCTGCAAACATGCCTAAGATTCACCCGGAGACTAAAGTGTTGATTATCAAGAGGCTGAAGACCAGATCCACTGCTGATGTGGCAGACACCTTCAATGTGTCTCAGCGTCAAGTTCAGAGGATAAAAAAAAGATTTGAAGAGACTGGAGACGTTTTGGACAAGGCCAGGTCAGGCCGACCCCGCAAGACAACTGCTCGAGAGGACCGTTTGTTCGGATCGAAAATCCAAGGCCAGACCATTTTCCACTGCAGCAGAGCTCCACGAAACCTGGTCACCTGAAGTCCCTGTGTCAACCAGAACAGTTTGTCGAAATGGCCTCCATGGTCGAATCAGTGCCCATAAGCCAGCACTAAACAAAAGACAATTGAAAAATCGTGTGGCATTTGCCAAGGGCCACAGCCTGCTAAAAGGATGGACTCTGGAAAAGTGGCAGAAGGTGGATTTTTCAGATGACTCTTCTGTTGAATTACACCACAGTCGCCGCAAATATTGCAGGAGACCTACTGGAACCCGCATGGAGCCGAGATTTACCTAGAAAACAGTGAAGTTTGGTGGAGGCAAAATCATGGTCTGGGGTTACATCCAGTATGGGGGTGTGCGAGGGATCTGCAGGGTGGAAGACAACATCAATAGTCTAAAATACCAAGAAATCTTAGCTACCTCTTTATATTCCCAACCAAAAAAAATTTTGCAGCAGGATGGTGCTCCATCGCATAGTTCCATCTCCACATCAAAGTTCCTTAAGGCAAAGAAGATCAAGATGCTCTAGGATTGGCCAGCCCAGTCACCAGACATGAACATCATTGAGCATATGTGGTATAGGATGTAAGATGAAGCATGGAAGACGAAACCAAAGAATATGAACTCTGAGAGGCATGCAAGACTGTTTTCTTTGCTATTCCTGATGACTTCATCAATAAATTGTATGAATCCTTGCCAAACCGCATGGATGCTGTCCTTCAAGCTCATGGAAGTCATACAATATATTCAATTTGGATCTCACAGCACCACTACTTAATTTGCTGACATTTTTTTGGATTTTCAGTAAAGTTGTTCAATTTCTGTATAGGCGACAAAACTTTTGTCTAGCCAAAATTTGACCTGTCTGTCTTGATTAAATGATAAATCTTTTTTCAGTGAAACTAATTTATTTCAGTGCATTAAACATCATTTGGGAGGACTTTAGCTTTTCATATGAGCTATTTCTAACACCAATTGATTAATTAAAAGTCAGGTTAATAGCAGGAGTTTCTACAAAATAGAGAAGCAACAAGACTTTTGTCAGGGGCTGTGCTGCTCTGGGGAGGTGATCAGGATTTTTTTTTTTTTTTACACGATCATTTCTCATTCCAGTACATATCACTGTATAAGCAATCATTCTTATGAAGGGCATCCATTCATATGCCAATTTGTACATTTTGTGATGGCTGTGATTGGCCACATCTAGCATGATACAGATCCGCTGTAATTGGCCCTGTACCATGCGATCATCGTGATCACAGACATGACAATAGTACACGATGGCTATGAATGACATTTTGTGACCATTGTTTTTAGTCACAGCCATCGCATGGTACCAGGGTTGGCCCAGTACAATGATTGCTTTGTCCACCCCTGTGTGACTCCCACACAAGGCGCGTGAGTGGAAGCTTGTCCTATAAGGTCCTCCCAGGATAATGGTACTCCCGCCCTCCGGTACTATTTTAATAGGCCAGGCAGGAGATGGTTAAGGAATTTATTTTTTTAAATTTATTATTAATTCCCTTTATTTTTTTTTATTTGCTTTTTAAAGGTGATACCACCAAAGGGATGGAAACCCAAGAAGCATTATGACGACATAGATGACCTTGTAATTCCTGCCCCAATCCAGCAGATGGTCACTGGCCAGTCAGGCCTCTTCACGCAATATAATATCCAGAAGAAACCAATGACTGTAAAGGAATTCAGAAGAATGGCAAATAGTGACAAGTATGTGTTGATGCTCTTTGATTTTTGGGATTTTGGATGCTGCAGTGCTGTTTAATAGGAAACAATTCAATCCCTATTCTTTTTATTTACTGAAAGATACCTATGCTTATACAATATAAGAAATACATTTTTATATGATGTGGAAAACATCTGTGCAAAAAACAGCTGTAGCTCAATGTTTATGATGCATTTACAAAAGACTGAGGCAGGTACACCATAGGCGATAAGCAGGTTAAGAATCTAGTAGTACAGTGACAAGAAAAAGTAAGTGAACCGCTTTAGCCATTAACTATTTTTTCTGCAGTAATTTGCCATATAATGTGATCTGATCCTTGTCTAAGTCACAAGAATAGACAAACATAATGTGCTTTAACTGATGACACACAAACCATTCTAATTTCTTGTGTCTTTATCGAACACTCCTATTAAACATGCACAGTGCTGGAGGAAAAAGTAAGTGAGCCCATAGCCAAATCACTTCTACAAAAGATAATTGGAGAAATTAGATTGCACACCTGGAGTCCAGTTAACAAAATAAGTTTAGAGGTGTGGTTTACAGTTACTTTGATAAGAGACGGTCAAACATTTTAAGATTGTGGTTTATAATAAGCATCAGCTGATGTGAACCATACCTGCCAAAAAGGCGCTCTTTGAAGGCATATGATCAAGAGCAGTTCATCTGCATAAGACTAGAAAGGGTTACAGGGCAATATCAAAATGTTTAGGAATCTATCAGTAGACAGTTGGACAAATTGTCTATATTAATTGAGCATTTAGTACTGTGCCCACTTTTTCTGGAAGTGGGTTCCCAGCCAAGGTGACTCCCAAGGTACAATGCAGAGTCCTCAATGAGGTAAAGAAGAACCTACGAGTAACCTCCTAAAGGCTTGAAGACATCACTGGAACTGGCAAACCTCTCTGTTCATGAGTCTACCATAAAGAAGTCTTTGAAGACTATGGACTTATCTTTTCTTGGGGTTCATATGTGATCGGGCCCTTTTTGGGCGGAGGAGGCTTGACAGAATGATTCCCTCGGATGATCAAAGGCCCTGGCTGGGTATATAGCCACAAGCAGGAAGGACCTCCCGTTACAGGAGGTCATAAGTAGCTGGTAAGCAACCATTCTCAAGAGGTGGAGGCTTTTCTTTTGAAATTCACGCACCATTCTGGTGAAAGTTTAAAGCACTGAGGGATTCATTGGATTTCATATAACATAAAGGGGTTTGTAAACCCTCAGGGTTTTTCACCTTTAATGCATTCTATGCATTAAGGTGAAAAACCTCCCTGTGATGCAGCTGCTCCCCAGTGCCCCCCTTTTACTTGCCTGAATCCAGTCTTTCCAGTGACAGGGACGAGCACACCAGCTCCATCCGGTGTCTCGGGTCCTGATTGGAAAGATTGATAGCAGCGCAGCCATTGGCCCCCGCTGCTTTCAATCAAATGCAATGACATGGGAGCCGGGGGGTGGGACAGAGTCCTGCTGTCTGTCATTAGACACAGCAGCATGACACGTGAGCGTGCCCTGAGGGAGAGCGGCTCTCCAATGGGCCACTCGAGAAAAGGAGGAGCTGGGAGCACCCCTAAGGGACCCCAGAAGAGAAGAATTGGGGCCACTCTGTGCAAAACCAACTTCACAGATAAGGTAAGTATAACGTTTAAATGACCCTTAAGATAGCCTAATATTAATTACCTACTGGGTTATATTCCATCTCCAGGTGAATGGACACTGGTAGACCAAAGGTCTTCAGACAGGAAGTGATCCCCTATATAACCCCTCCCACAAAGGAAGCACTTCAGTTTTTTTACCAGTATCTGCAAGGTGGATGGCACGGTTTGTTTGAGCTCTCTGAGCTCCAGGTCTCTAGTCCCACAAATGGTTCTTAAATTAATCAAGGGATTGACTGATCGGATCCATTTGACACGGGCTTTATATGCTTAGTTAAATGGTACCCGAGCCTTGCAAAGAAGAATCAAAATCCTGCGAGGTTTTGCCTGTAATGCGGCCTCCGGACGCTGGACCCTGCGAAGTGTAATCCTGTTACACTTAGGCTAAGGCTTACACACGCTAAGGGTTTCCAACAGGATGCTGTATAGGTCCAAGGGAGTGGATCTTAAACATGAAAAAAACATGTCCTTGAAGGTCCTCAAGTGACAGGAACCCACCATGAAGGGTGAAGATTGGGCTCTTAGTTTCTAAGCTGCCCTGCGCCTGGACGGGTAAGTGAAACCCCTTTACTTATTTTTGTGGAATGTCCCAGTGATTGTAACAATCATTCAAGCTAGCTAGAGACTGGACACCTGTGTGTGGTGACCAGACAGGGGAGTTTTGGGCTAGCTGTGGGTGTGTGCAAAGTGTACCTTTTTTTTTTTTTTTTGCTTGTGTCTGGCTGTTTTTTACCTGTATGATGGCGTACAATGGTGTGGCATTTCGCATTGGTTCACCAGGACGCACGTATGTTCGCAAGAGTGCTGCTATACTCAGCAGTTTGGCGGCCGTTGCGCACGCGGCTTCGCCGCACATGTGCAGTGGCCTTTTATCTGGGCGCACGAGGATTCGCATCATATGCGAATACAGCCATGCCTGTTTGCCGGGACCACGCGCGGGAGTTGCCTTCATCCCGCAGGGTAGCAGGAAGCGTGACAGATACCCCTCTACGGAGCCTCCTAGTCTGGAGCAGGAATGGGTTGAGGATGGGGAAGAGCTTAAATCTCAGGACTCTGTGGAGGACCCGGCAGATGAGTCTACTTCCGAGCAATCTGGACAAGAAGATATCCAGTTGATGTCTGCCTCTTAGTTGCAGAGGCTTTTGATCCTGACTCTGACTGTAATGGTTCGTTCTGCCTTTGCAGTTGCCTCCTGCAGAAGTGACTGAACCCCCCTGGACCTCTTTGGGATCCCTGAGGCCTCTTCAGGCTGCACAGGCTTTCCCTCTACACCCCCTGTTGAAACAGGCGGTGTATGCTGATTGGGAAAAGCCTGGCAGGATTTTTGTTCCTCCTAAGAGGTTTTACCTTTTATACACCATGAATGAAAAATTAATTAAAAAAAATGGCGTATGCCAGCAGTAGATGCAGCAGTCTCTCTTCCTTTAAACAAGAACTTAACATGTCCGGTAGATAACAAGAAATTAAAGGCTTCCTTTTATTTGGCCAGTTATGCTATTCAGCCAGCTGTTGCAGCAATTGGTATCTGCCAATCATTAAAGGATCAGGTCAAACGGCCTGAAAAGTGTAACCAGGAGGATGCTCTGCCTGACAGTAAGACAGATATTTCTCGAGCGCTGTGTTTTGCTATTGACACCTTTTAAAGGATTCAATACAGCAGTTTTCTCGTTTGCCTCTCTCGTCTGTACATATGCGCAGACTCTTGTGGCTTTAGAACTGGTTAGCTGAGCTTCCTTGTAAAAAGTTATTGGCAGGTTTCCATTTTCATGGGGAATGTTTTATTTGGTGATCATTTGGACAAATATATCCAAAAGATTTCCGGAGGAAAGAGTTCTCTACTTCCTTTGAAGAAAAGCACCAGACATCCCTTGTTTAAAACCTCAGGGACTGCTTCCCCAAATGTCTCAGCGTCAAGACGATTCTGCCGCCAACGGGGCACTAGGGCCAGAAGAAGCCCTGGGTCCAAGATTCTTCTAAATGCAGCACCAAGCCCTCCTCTTGCAGTTACAAGCTGGAGTTGCGGGGGGGTTCCCCCTCAGAGGGTTTTAAGATCCAGCGTTCCCTCGGATCCTCCAAAAAGAAACTTAATGCTTCAGGCACTACATCATTTAGTACATCAAGGAGTGATTGTAGAGGTTCCAGTTTCAGAAAGGTGCACAGGGTTTTACTCAAACCTGTTTATGGTCCAGAAACCAAATGGTGACACAAGGCCCACTTTGGACCTAAAACCTAAGTATCTACTGATACAGTCCTTTCGGATTGAGTCTGCCTGCTCAGTAGTAGCCTCACTCCAGAGGGGAGACTTTCTAGCCTCCATGGACATAAGACGCCTATTTACACATACTGTAGCTCTCAAGTTTAGAGTCGACGGGGGGGGAAGCACAGTGACGCTGCAGTAAGAGGTTGCGTGGCTGCAAGGTAGCCAGCATGTTAATGAATGTACAAGCGATTGCCAGGCAGCATGTTTTGTTCCTAGATCCAGCCCCCTGATGACTATTAATGTAATCCACAAATCTGAGGAAGAAGCAGGTGGCATTTGGCTCAGAAGAAGTAAAAACATCTGCTAGGTACTTTGACACTAAAAGAAAGGAGAATGCCTATGCTTCTAATTGTATAACAAATATACCTTTTTTTTTTTTTTTTTCTTTTTTTTTTTTCTTTCTGATCAGTTTGCGATATTAAAGTTGTATTAAAGAACATGTTCACCTTTCCAGAAAAAATAATGAATGCACATATTTTTTCAGAAAAAAAAAGTTGATTTATTATTTATTTATTTTTTGTTCCCTGCAGGAGCCTGGAAAGCATTGCACCCGTGATCAGGGGTGCAGTGTCAGGCTTCTGCAGCCCTGCAGCTTTCTGCCCATACCTTTCATACAGGATGTCTGTTTATAAGCTGCAGAGCTTGTGAATGAACTAAGGGAGCCCCAGCAGTTCATTCAGATCTACAAGCCATCGGCCACAGTGGACAATAGTACTTGTAGTTCATTCATTCAATGGAAACTGTGAATCAATGCAAAGCCCGTGTGAGTGGAGCCTCACATGGTTGTGCTTTTGTATAAAAGTGACAGCAGGTCCAGGGAGAAGTTTCCCCGCCAGCTGTTAAACTGAGGTGGAGATTGGGGGAACTGGCGGCAAGAGCTGGAACATGTTACATGTTCCATCCTAAATGCATGTTGAACATGTAACCTGTTCCAAAAGGCGAGCTTAGCCTTTAAACCCAAAAGCAAACTTTTATGACATTTCAGCTAACAATTTCTTTGATGTGATAGTTGCATTTATTTTCTTTTTTTTTAGATGGTCTTCTATTTTCATCTGGTGATCCAGCCAGTAAATCTGTTTTTCAAAATAAGCTATTTGGTAGAATGTACCAGTCACAGAGATGAGACAAACCATTTTACACTAGAAGGGGTGCTTATGGGGTTCAGCTTTTATTTATGTAAAACTTTATCCCAAAAGAAAAAAAACTGTTGCCGCTTATAAAGTATTTGCTAGAGTTTGGTTTCAATTTGTTACTGTAAGAGTAAAGGGAGGGGAAAAAGGAGCAAGAGCCACTCCAATTAGGCCTTGCCTCCCCACAGGGGGGTTGGATGGACTATAGCGGTACCTGATTAAACCAACAGAGTATAAACATTAATTCAAAATTTTTTGAGATACAATAATAAAATGTATAAACACAGTATACAACAAGTCGATTGGGAGTTGTTGCAACAAAAAATTATACAAAACAAGCATAATAAATACAGCCCACATGTGTATTGAAGGCACAGTGATGTATTAGCGGACGTTTGCCTCAACAGTTTCGCGGCAATAGCCGCTTCTTCAGGAGATGTCCCTATGTAACATCTAAGAAGACAAATAATTATAATTAAATTCACAAAGTAATTAAATTAAATTAAAGTACGGTATAACATTGGAGTGGTTAAACAGTATATACAACACTCACCAGTGACTGCCCCACAAGGATGGGGAGCGAAAAAGCTGAGGTGCCCGTAAGGGCGTTCCCCCTTGGGCGGACACGGGGGGCTGATTTGGACGGACTAATCTATAGAGATAACAGTTAATTCAAGAATTGATTGGAATTGTAAATAAAAACCATCCAGGTGCGGGGAAGGGAATAATGAAAGGAGGGGAAAAGGAGAGGGAAAAAGGGGAGGAATGGGAAGAACACAGAGGGGGGGAGGGGAGAGAGAGGGAGGAGGAAAAAAAAAGGGGGGGGTTGGGGGGGAAAAAAGGAGGGGGGAACAGAGGGGGAGGAGATGGGGGAAGGAAAGGGATGGAAAAGGAGAGGAAGAGAGAATAGGAAGTTGAGATTGGAAGGGGGGGAAGAAGAAAAGAAAAAGAGGGGGGAAGAAAGGAAAGGGGAGGGGGGGAAAGGAGGGGAAGGAGAAGAAAGTAGGGGGGAAGAAGGAAAGTGGGGGTGGGGAGGAGAAAAGTGGGAAAAATAAATAGGAAACCACCAAGATTGCCCCGGGAGTGGTGCATAGTCCAATAATATAATTAGTGGCACCCACCGATTAAAGGGTCAATAGTGTTTTAAGTATTGACACCCAGGAGAGGAAACAACATCCAACACTAACTTAGAGGTATCTGTAGGATATAGTAGCATAAAAACAACAGTCATTAAGTGGGATCAGAGCTGGGATTATACGGACAATATCTTAACTCCGTCCGTGATGCACTGCAGGGACAGAGCCCAAGCAGCGGCTGCACACGAAATCCCGGAGGGAGAAGCAAACAAGCAGTCCATGGGGGTTAATAGGAGGAATACACTTACGAGTCTGTACTGGTAAATTTCATTCCTGGGTGTCGCCGTCCACATTGCAGCGGCCAAGCGGCTGCTTTAAAGACCCCCAACCCGGGACGGCGTCCAATGCCGAATGGCATGGACGCCAAAGAACCGGGTCCGCCTATCACCTAGTGCGCATGCGTGAACAATAGGTGTGCGGCGCAAAGCCCCATCTTGAGATGCCAAGCATCGTCACAGGGAATAAGGGAAGAGACTGCCCATTGGGGGAGCTCGTCCGAAGTTGGATAGGTGCATGCCCGCCGTCAGGAGAGAATAAATCTCAAGCCGTTCGCTATTCAGATGGAGAGTGATGTTAGTTAAACAAAAGCACAGATCAGACTAGTGGAGTCAGGAATCGGTGTAGCCGACTGAGGGGGGGGGGAGTAAATGGACCCCTCCACCAGGGGGGACACAAATGCTGACTCCGACATAGATATATCACAATTGAACAATATATAATGTTGCAAAAAAGCAATGTTAAAGTCTAATTGCCAAAACAACATAATAATGACAGTTACATTCAATAGTGACAAACCATGTTTTACATACTACAGCGCGGAGTCATATGCATAGGGGAAACCATACCACAGACATAACAGGGCATATGGCAGTGACTTTGATCAGGCGCATAGATGGAAAATTGGCAGTCTCGGAAAGGAATTGATCTAGATAGTATGCAAAACAGAGAGAGGGAGAGAAACCTCAATATAGAGATGACATTAGTAATGATTACAGTGCAGATTTAAAATGAAACAAATACATTCATATGGGGGGACCCAAACAAATAATAGAAATAATGTTATAGAAAATATTTGTAAGTATGTGCCTCATTGAGGCCTGGGGGCGTGAGGGCGTTGAGCCGTTCAATCCACAAGGACTCCCGCCTTAAGATTTTACGGTCCCAATCACCTCCTCTAGGATGCTTAGGGATTACATCTAAAACGAAAAATTGAACGCATTCAGTGTTAAATCTATGGTGGATGCCAATGTGTCGGCCCACTGTGGTGAGCTTACCATTGGTAGAGGCATACAAGTGGTCCCCCAGTCTCTGCCGCAATTCCCTGATGGTTTTGCCAACATAAAAGGCCTTGCAGGCACAGACCATTAAGTAGATAACCCCTCTGGTGCCACAGTTGGCAAAATGGCGGGGTACAAAAGTCTCACCATTAGGAAGGACACATTGTTGTCTTTCCTGGATCCACGGGCAATGTGGACATTCTCCACATTTAAATGTACCTCGCAAGTTCATTGGTGCAGATGGAAGAGCTGTATAATGACTACGGGTGAACTTGTCCCTGAGGGAAGTAGCCATCCTAAAGACCAATTCTGGAGTGGACCTGATATATTTATGTAGAATATGATGATCAGTGAGTAAGTGCCAATGTTGGGATAATAGGTTGCGCAACTGATTGTGGTGAACTGAAAATTTCGTGACAATTTTTACTGTTGGAGATTGCTTGATACGTGGGGGGCCATACAAGAGCTGTTGTCTATCTTGAGCAAAGGCTCTATTAAAGGCCTTTCTCAAATTAGTACGGCTGTAGCCCCGAGCTAAAAGACGTGTACGTAAGGTATCAGCTTGTGCATGGAAGTCCCCGTCCTCTGTGCAGTTCCGTCTTAGTCTCAAGTACTGTGCATAGGGGATACTGCGTATCGGAGGTTGGGGATGGGACCTGGAAGCATGCAGGAGTGTATTGCCTGCTGTGGGTTTACGGAATAAATCCGTGGTTAGTTTACCCAAGGAGTTCTTGATAATTTTCACGTCTAAGAAGGAAATGCTTTGAGTATCATAAGAGAAGGTAAAGTGAAGGTTGAATTGATTGATATTTAGCCGTTCAATGAAATCAATAAGGAGTTGCTCAGTGCCTGTCCAGATGACCAGCAGGTCATCTATATACCTATGCCAACACAGTACATGATTTAAGAATGGTTCTAAAGATTCATCTCCGAAAATGGTCCTTTCCCAACCCCCCAAATATAAGTTGGCGTAAGTCGGGGCACAAGCTGTGCCCATGGCTACGCCTTGGGTTTGTAGGTAAAGTTGATCCATAAAAGTAAAATAATTCCTAGTGAGGATAAACTTAACGAGTTAAGGAAGGTGCCGGCCGTCCGGATGCCCTGCTCGTGGGGGATGCTCGAGTAGAGAGCCTCGACATCGATGGCCACGAGGAGGGCGTCTGGAGGGACCTGGACCCCCTCAACATGTCGCAATAAATCTGTAGTGTCCTGGATATAGGAGGGCAGCCTTGAAACATGTGGCATAAGGAATGTGTTGACCAATTTACTAGCGTTTTAAGTTAAAGATCCCTTGCCGGAAACAATGGGATGCCAAGCTTTTATGAGTTTTAGGGAGGGCATAAAACGTAGGTGTTCGGGGCATCTGAGTATTGATGAATTTTAAAGTGTCTCCATCAATGAGGCCCTCCCAAAAAGCCTCAGTGATTAATTTTCTAAATTCGCCCATGAAGGTTTGAATGGAATTAGAATTAATGAGGGAATACCAAGTGGCATTGTGTAATATTTTTAGACACATAGTTTGATACTGTTGATGGGTCATCAATACCAGGTTGTGCCCCCCTTGTCTGACTGTTTAATAATCAGATCCGGGTTCTTTTGTAATTGACTAACAGCCCTACTTTGTCTTTTTGTTAAATTATTAGAAGATGATATTGACCATTGTTGTTTTTTGAGGGTTTGAATAGATTCACAAAAGAAGGCCCAAATAGCGGGGCACGTCATTAGGTCAGGAAATGCGCAAGACTTAAGTTTCAATTTTGAATTGTGGCAAGGCTTAGTATTCTCAATCTGAGGGGTAGGACTGTTGTCCTGGGATAGATTAGAGGGGCCGATGGTTGTATCTGGTGAATCTACTGCTCCCTCATCATAGAGGAGCATTAGATCACGCAGAGCTCTAAACTCCGCCATGGTGAAGTTCTTAGTTCTCTCAGCTAATTCCTTTTCAAGGTTCAATTTTTTTGCGATCCTGATCAAAGATGAAACTTTAAGTCAAATTCCTGGCAAAAAGGTACAGGTCTTTTATGGTTTCATAAATATCAATAGGTTCTGAGGGGCAAAAGCCCAGATCTAAATCTGCGAATACAATTAACATAACCCCCCAGACTGACAATGCTGCTGCCCAACGGTACCGCTTGTGCTCCTTCACTCAGAGTAGAGGCACTCTGAAACGGGAGGTGTGTTACTGCCAAAATCATCAGGTGAAAACAAAGGGGTGCAATATATTACACATGGTGTTTTGGGTTTAATACCACTTTAAAATGTAACTAAAGGTAAAACTTTTTTTTTTTTTTTTTAATTTATAATTAAAAATAAAACAAATCCTATGTTTTTACATAAAATCCCAACTAACAAAAATACTGGCATAATAGTGTTTACCTGTGTCTACAAGGGTTAATGCGTTTTGCAGATACCCCTCTTTATCAGGATTGGGACACATAGGTAATTGTCATCAGATTACAGCCATCTACGGAATATGCAATAGATTTTAAGTATAATATCACTTCAAATTAGGGTTGTCCCCGATACCACTTTTCTAAGACCGAGTACAAGTACCGATACATTTTTTTTTCAAGTACTCGCCAATACCAATACTTTATTTTAATGTCATGTGACAGTGGCACTAGTATACACTACTGATAATGCATGGACTGTGTCATTAGTTTTTTATTTAATTTTTTTAATTTTTACCATGCTCTATTTTTTTTTTTTTTTTTTGGGGGGGGGGGAGTGGACGGTGTCAGTGTACAAATATCATGACATTACCGCACATCATTTATCTCAAAACCGAAAAGAGCTCTCTGTGATATGTGATGCCCCAGAGGGGATACTAGGGCCCCAGATGTAAAGGCCAATATGAGATTGAACAGAGAATGATGACAAATCCATAAAAGAGGGGGGGATATGCCTGCTGAGAATAGCCTCAAGGTTGGTGTCAGAGAAGGGAGGGCTTGTGGACAGACTCTAGGATATAAAATCGACCATTGTATATTTAAGCATATACTCCTCCCCCCCCCCTTTTTTTTTTCCTTCCCTTTCTCTTTCAAGATATATTGGAGCAGGCAACATGTGGTACTTCCAGCAAGACCGTGTAAAATACATAGACAAGAAGGGAGAAGAACACCCTCCCCAACACACTAGTGTGTTTATATTTGCACCAGAGTTACCTTTTAAGATACTTTAGGTAAAGACTAAAAAAAAGGGCACAGGCAGGATATTTAATGCAGAAGAGACATGCTTTGTCTCTTCTGCATCAGTTATCTGCCCCTGTACAGTCAACTGCGCAGGCCATACTATTAATGTAATATCCTGCCCCCATTGTCCTTAGCTGGTTGGGGGGATGGAGGAGGGAGGGAGTGGGCTGTCATTTTCCGCTGTGTCTATGCCCATATGTGTGACTATAGTCACATGGGCTGCTCAGAATTGATAGGAAGGGAATGCTCAGCATAGAAAATCATTGAAAACTGAGCATGTGCAGAGTTGCCACTACAGGTGCAAAATACCTAGCTGAAGTGGGGACATGAACAGAAGGGAGGATAGAGAGCAGCAGGATCAACAATTTTTTTTTTTTTGCAGAATCAGTGTGAGTTAGTATGAACAGCATGTAATGCCGCAATTGTTGATCGTATTTAATGATGTGGGTTTAGTAACACTTTAAATAGGAAGTAAACTTCCGTGGAGTGTTTGTACCTAAATTTAAGGTTTACACTTATTGGTACTGTAAGAAGTTCCTAAATGCGCACCGTTTAGGAGATATTTACTGTATACGCTGTCGATGTCAATGGCACATGCGCTCTGAAGGAACGGCCACCCATGCCGTTTCTTCAGAGCCCTGTGCTGTGACTGCCAGAGTCCGCGGACCCGGAAGGAAGGCGGGCGAAGATGGATGCGGCCTCAAGCGGTGACCACAAGGGCTTCGTTTGCAGGGAAGTTTCACATGATGTGCTAGTATGCGATGCATACAAGCGCATTATGCCTTTTACTTTGCAGGTCAGGAAAAAGGAAAAAAAGGCATCGTTTTACTTCCTCTTTAAGATTATCTAATTACCTTCATTGCTCAATACTTGTGGGAACTCAAGAGAGAAAACCCACTATGTTGATTAGACTTCCTCTGATCAAGTCTACATCAGAGAATCATTCTAAAGCAGCATCAGTGAAAACATCTCAACCCAGTACTGATATCAACAAGACTAAACTTTCAATAGGTGCCCAGAAATCCTGCACCATAATAATAATCATCAGTTTTATGAACTTTGTAACTAGTGACTCAAAATTCACTACCTATTTTAGTAGATACTACAAAGTTGCCCACAGTGAACCAGCTGCAACCTCAAGCTAGTCCTGTCATCTTATACTATTCCTGGCAACTGCAAAACACTAATGTCCCTTCACATAGAAAATCCCAATGAGAGCCCCAGAAACTTGATTCCTCATTCCTACTACATGAACTTGGCCTAAGCTGCAGTTCTGCTGCATATCGGCTCAAGTAACACCCGAGGAATCTTGCTTGCAGTCAGCAGCCTAAGACATTCAGCCACATATTTTACCCTAGTCTTCAAACTGGAACAGTCTTTAATTCATAGGTTGTGAACAGAGCCTCCTGAGGACCAATCTTTTAGAAGTTGTACAGGACAACATGAGACCTCTCAAATTTTATGTGATGCTTTTGAATTTTTGCCTACACGTGTACATGCGTTTTTGAGTCCTCTAGGTCCAGAGGACTAAGCTTCCGTATTTATGGACTTTTAATATGTTACAAAAGCTAAAGATTTCTGGCAGGCAGTTTTCTGTCCCATCTTGTTGCAGCACCTACTAGAAACTGTAGGAAGTGCTAGAAGTATGAAAGTCATAAAGTATTCTGGATGCCAGGGTTAAGAACATATGAAATCTCAAATTGCCAGATTTTTGTCAGAGATCTGTGTTGGTATAATAACTTATATCATCAAATATTTAACCACCTAAAGACAGACCTGTTAAACACCTTTCCTGTCCAGGCCATTTTTCAGTTTTCTGCCGTGTTACTTTGACAATTACTCGGTCATGCAACACTGTACCCTAATTAATTTTTTGTTAAGCCAGAGCTTTATTTGGGTGATATTCACTACTACTTTTTTTTTTTTTGTAATCTATAAAGGAAAAAAAATGGTTTTCTTAGTTTCTGATAAAAAAAAAAAATGTGCAAATACAGTAAATATTTCCTTGTGAATTTAAGCTAAATGTGTTCTGCCACATTCCTTTGGTAAAAAAAACCCCAACAAAACAAGTGTATATAACTTTTGTGAAAGTTATAGTGTCTTCTAACTATGGTGTGTATATACAGTGCTGTGTGTGTGTGTGTGTGTGTGTGTGTGTTTTGTTTTTTTTTTGTTTTTTTCACAGACAAGATAATAATAAGCTTTTTCTCACACACAGCATGGGCATACTTAGAATTACACCCCGAAACACTCTCTGCTATTCCTTCTGAGTTTGGGGATATCACATATGTGAGCCTTTTTTTTTTTTTACAGCCTAGCCATATAGAGGGGCCCACAGTCCAAAAAACGTTTCTCTTTCGTTCGGACACAGCGCCTCCTTAATCTTGACCATTGGGTTATATCGCCTCCGCGGGAGTAGGACTAGACAGAACAAATAACACCTGGCTATGCCAATGGGCTGTCCTCAGTCAGTATATAACCCCCTCCCTGCTCTAGGTATTCAGTTTATTTCTGTCTAGTCAGGAGTAAGGACCTAGCTCCTTGCTGGGATCTTTTGGTCCTAGCAAATTTTAGCTTTTTGTCTTTCTAACATGCATTTGCTCCTAGAAAATCTACAATCAACTGCTGGGCGACGGGCTGGATCATCTACATTCAGTGGTCTCCCTAGTCCAGCCAGCGAGCATGTGCAGACTGAAACTACGCGCTAGGTCAGCCGCGACATAGCCTCAGCAGACGGAGGCTGGCCTGCGAGTTAAATGTCTCGCAGGGTCGCATACGAACGTACCCTCCAGGGATGGTCGGACGTGCCTGCAGGATCCCTCCTCCCATCCTAAAGTCCCTTGGTTGAACTGGGCTTCCCCCTCCCCCCCCACGGATTGGTGGTAGTCCCAGGGCAGGCAGTAGAGACCCCTGGGGGTCTCCCCCGCCATTTCCCTTCAAGTGGTGTGTCCTGCCCTGCCGGTATGGGGAGGGGGTTCCAGTGCAGCGGAGACCCCTAGGTGCATGCCCTGCTGTGTGTGCAGTGTGAGGTAGTGTGCATGTTGGGGGTCCCAGTGCAGAGAGCGCAGCGGTACCCCATTAAATGTTCACCCTGCCTGGTGGAGTACAGTCCCTTTTTTCCTTGCAGCATGCTTCAGTATGTCAAATGGCCAGTGGGAGGTCCGATGACATCATGGCGGCCTTTTTCCCTTGGTTTGGCTGGTCTCCGGCCGGCGGCCATGTTTGTGTAGCTGAAGACATCACGGCGGCCATTTTTCCTTAGTCTTGTGAGATGCTGGAGCCTCATGGAGATGCCAGGACTCCTCTTCCTGCCCGGGATGGATGAAATGGATGCTTACCATTGGTGTTTGCTGGGTCCCAATTACGTCACTATTCCGGCTGGGAGGGTGAGTTTTTGAGGGATCCTTGTGTATCTCCCTCTCTGCTGGTAGGTACCTTGGCCATTGGGGAGTACCTTGGTGGTACCAAAGATTCCTTTCCTATGGAGCCTCAGGGTCCCATCTCACCCACTGATCCCCTCATGGAGTTGGCAGGTCCCTCGGAACCCCAGCTTCCCATTGTTGCGCTGATGGCGGTCCTTGAGTCATTGGTATCTCGGGTGGAAGTAGCCTGTGGGTGCCTTCCCCTGCTCAGTCTGTCTTCTCTGATTCTGAGCCTGATGCCGCTGGGGAAGCGGCCTGTCCAGGGAAGTAATATCTTGCCCCTTGACCCGTCCTCCATCATCTCTGCAGCGAGTGAAAAAGCGTTGGTAGACGCACTTGTTACTGTGGTGTGGGAGACTCTAAAGATGGAGGATGCGGCTGACAGGGCCACAGATGTGGCTGTGTCCTTTGGTAAGCATAAGGCACCTCGCACACCAAATGTGTTTCCTTAACTTCCTTATTTTGATAGGTTTACCTATAAGGAATAGGAACAACCAAAATCACCCTTTGGTGGTCCCCAACCGTTTCTCAGTACGCTACCCCATTGAAGAATCACTTTAAAAAAAGTGGACTAACCCACTAGTGGTGGACCCTCCTGTTTCCAGGTTGAATAAAGCAATCGTGACCCCAGTAGAGGAATCCCTGTTCTTTAAGGCCCCGGCTGACAGGAAAGCGGAGGCTGTGGCACGCAGCATGTTTACTATCGCTGGTTTGGCATTGCGTCCAGTCTTGGCCTCAGCCCTGGTGTCGCAGACCCTATATGAATGGGCCAAGCTTTTGCGACAGGGTCTGGGTAGTGAGCAGGTTTCCGCTGCTTCTGTTGATTTGTCTGACCAGTTGGTCCATGGGCTGCAGTATATTTGTGATGCAACCTTGGATGCAGCTCCTGTGCTGTCCAAGCTTTCTGTTTCAGCGGTGGTGATTAGACCTGTGCTGTGGCTTAAGAATTGGTCGGCAGACCAAGCCTTTAAGAAAACTCTCATTGATCTGCCCTTTCAAGGTGATTGATCGCCTGTTTGGGGCTACCTTGGATGACATCATTAAGGGTGTTACAGGGGAAAAGAGTACCTTCCTGCCTCAATCTAGAAAAGGGAAGGAGCCTCGTCCCATATCTACGGGACTGTAGATAAAGGAAACAAGTCTTCCCGGGAAGTTCCAAGCAATCTTTGTCTGGTAAGCCTAGAGCAGGCTTCTCCGGATCCACTGACAAGACTCCTTCAGGATGAAGGTCTGCCCTTACCCATTGCTGGGATGGGGGAACATCTTTTCTGGTTTCCAGATTCATGGACTTCCTTCGTGAGTGTCAAGGGGGTCCACTAATTGAACCTTTTTGGGGGTACAAAAGAAGGGGGACAGAGTTTGTCCACTTCAGGGGGCCCTGTGTCTCCTTGTGCGGGTATAATTCTTATAAAGGTTCAGGCGACGGCCGAACTACTCAAGGTCCCCTCTAGCCCCATCCAGGAAATTGGGTTACCTGGGTCTGACTCTGGAGTGAATGTTGACCAGGGTAGTCGTTTTTCTTCTCAAATGTCAGCCTCTTCAGCAGGTTCAGTTCAACAGCAAGTAACTGAGGCTCGTGACAATCTCGCGGGTTCCTCTGGTAGATGCCGCAGTTGTCCTAGTGCCACTGCAGGGCCAACACCTTCCTCTTCTGCGGTGCCTGCGAAGGACCAAAGGCGAACGTCTTCTGCTCATTCTGGTGGCCGTAAAGGTCCCTTGGGAGCTACCTCTCAGAGAGGACCAGTTGTACCGAGGGCTGAGCTTCCATCCTGCTTTACAGTTACTGGTTTTAATGGCCTAGCCATTGAAAGCCCGGTATTGAGAGATAGAAGTCTGTCGGGATCAGTGATAACTACTATGGTGAAGGTGAGGAAGTCGACTTCTAGTAAAAGATATACCATCGTACATGGAAAGCGTACATTTCTTGGTGTGAGTCGATTGGCGTTCATCCTCGATCCTTTTCTGTGGCTCAGATCTTCGGTGTTCTTCAATGGGGCTTTGAGCGCCATCAAGGGCTGGGTGTCTGCCTTAGCAGTCTTCTTTCAGCGACCCCTAGCCACTCACTCTTTTTAGTTCGTACCTTCATTCACGGCGTATATTCAGGAGATTCCCTTACCTACGTTGTCCCAGAACGTGGCATGCTTAGTGGCTATTAACTCTGCCCGCAGTGTTTTGTAGTTGACGGCATTATCCTGTTGTCCCTATTTAGTACTCCATAGGGATAAAGTTTTTCGTCCTTGCCCATCATTTCTGCCCAAGGTTGTCTGACTTCCATTTGAATGAGAACATTGTGTCGCCGTCATCCCCCTGATGAAGACACGTGACTCCCTGTGTCGAAGACGCGTAGGGGAGGGGCCAGGACGGAGCGATCAGCACAGAGCTGGGTTGTGGAGCTCTCACACCCCGCAGCACGCCGCACAGCCGTTTTTTCCTATGTTATGTTTGGTGCACGTGAGCACCTTATAAATGTGAGTACCCCATGTGGGGATTGGATGTGATTTTAATAAAAGTATCCTACGGTATTATACTATATTAGCCTTTTTCTTTTATATGGTCTGATGTGAGTGGAGCCGTAAAGAATCCAGTGTGGGAATCAGCTGTACCTAATACTGAGCCCAGGGGTGGCTCCAAAAGCGTGTATTGACACAATTAAAACCTGTGTCACACGCTCCAAGGTGAGCGCAATCACATTGGGGGTCACCAAGGCACTTCACAGCATGTTTTTCTTTGGGCACGTTTGATTCAAAACTGGAACTTTTTCTTTGAACCATCACCATTACACTGACTTTTATTTGAACTTGGTCTCTTTATGTTACTGGATTGGAAGATTTTTTCACGGATGTGATTTGAACACCTTTATTAGGGCGATTATAGTTTCAATTCGCCCACGCATGTGATTGATTTACTCTGTTTGTGTTTTACGAATATATATATTGTTTTATTTAATTTTTTTCTTTTTCATTTTAATCACAGTGGATCTACATATGTGTAACATTTTTTAGCATATACACCTTATTAGGAATGATTATATTTTAATCACTGTGGATTGTATATTTATCTTATTACGTTTTTCTATGCACATTGCACTTTGTGATTTATTGCACTAGATATTTTTTAGTGTGTTTGGTCATAGGATTCACACAGCAGGTGATCTTAGTAAGTGATCAGAGCTTTAGGATTCACACAGCAGGTGATCTTAGTAAGTGATCAGAGCTTTAGGCTCTATTTGATTTGCACGCTTTATTATCTATGATTTGTACTTAGATTTACAGTTATTCAGTTACATCCCTAGGCGCGGCGCATTTTTTTCATATATCATTTATCGCACGGTCATGAATACGTGATCTGCGCCTGCAGCCGGGTAGCTGTTTGGTTGAATTTCCATTAAGGCACTGGATAATTGTGGCTCGCAAGATTTTTTTCCATAATCCTGTTGTCCCTATTTAGTACTCCATAGGGATAAAGTTTTTCGTCCTTGCCCATCATTTCTGCCCAAGGTTGTCTGACTTCCATTTGAATGAGAACATTGTGTCGCCGTCCTTGTGTCCCATGCCGGCTCGTCCCAAGGAATTTGCTTTGCATACCTCAGATGTGGTTCATGTGATTTGGGGTATATCTGGCAGCCACTTCTGGAGGTCAGACTCACTTTTTTTTGGTTACACAGGGACCAAGGAAAGGTCTGGCTCTTTCCTTGGCTACCATCTTCAGATGGATCAGACAGACTGTGACTAAGGCCTATTCTATTAAGGGTCGGGTTCCTCCTTTCCCTGTCTCGGCACATTCTACTCGGGCGCTTGGTACTTCTTGGGCCTTCCGTCATCAAGCGTCAATATCACAGGTTTGCAAGGCGGCCACCTGGTCATCAGTTCATACCTTCGCTAAATTGTATAAAGTAGATATTTTGGCATCTGCGGATGCTTCTTTTGGCTGCAAGGTTTTGCAGTCTGCTGTTTAAAGAGGGATGGTTCCCTCTTGAGGAGTGTTTGTGTGTGTTTTTTTTTTTTTTTTCTTCAGATTGGGCTCCTGCGTCCTGGTTAGCGCTCTTGTGGTTAGCCTTGGGTTATTTGCCTACCTCTCATTTTTCTTTGGCACTGCTTTTGGACGTCCCAATGGTCAAGATTAAGGAGGCGCAAACGAAAGAGAAAATGGGATTTTTGTACTCGATTTTTGTAAAATCTATTTCTCTGAGTACGGACACAGCAACCACCCCTCTATGGAGTTTTTGATACTTCTATTACTGCTTGCTACTAAACTGAATACCTAGAGCAGGAAGGGGGTTATATACTGACTGCCAATGGGCGTAGCCATGTGTTTTGTTCTGCCTAGTCTTACTCCTGCAGAGGCGATATAACCCAATGGTCAAGATTAAGGAGGAGCTGTGTCCGTCGATGAACTCGGAGAAATGGATTTTACGGTGAGTACAAAAATCCATTTTTTCAGGCTTTTAAAGGTCATAGATTGGGTATCTAAATTCCTAACTATCACTTTTTGGCAGCTCTGGAGTGCCATGACAATAGAAACGCCCACAAAATGACCACCCCAAGGTATTGTAAGAGGCATGGTGAGTCTTTTGAAGGAATTTTTTTTTTTTTTTTTTGTTGCCACAAATTTTTAGAACGTGCAGAAAGAAAATGACACAAAGGTGAAAAGTGGGATATTTTCAACACAGCATGGGCATACTTATGCTGCACAGTGCTGGATGGTGGTCTGAGGGATGTAATCCACAGTGCCCTGGATGCCACTGCCAGTGGTCAGAGGAGGCCTGTATGCACACACAGTACTCTGGATGGTGGTGAGGGGAGGCCTCAGGCCTACTGTAATTTGTAATGTACTACACAACTGTTACTGTACACACTCGATCTGCTCTAGGCGCTTGGCGGCACAGTCGTTCCATGAGTCGGGACTTGGGAGTGGGACAGTCTGTCTTGTCAGGAGGTCTGACTGGCCTGTAATGCACAGTGCTGCTTTCTCTGGTCTTTGGCAGTCGTCACGGTGCAGTCAAATGCGCTTGCTTGCAGGGAGCAGATTGCGGAAGCAGGCAGAGCTCCGTGAAAAAACGGAAGTTAGTTCACCAGGGTAAACGTCCCTGCCTCACATTTTGGTTCTTTAACGAAAACAGATTTGATTTTCCTCATAGTGTTCGTCAGTGGACTAAAATGTGCTGTACTTTTTGTTTCATTTTCATCACTGTAAAAATAAAAATGCAGCTGACGAAAACTTTGACAAAATTAACTTAGCTGTAACTTGAGGAAATAAGGAGTTAACTCTTCCAATACACTTAAGTCAGGTTTATTTGGTAAAAGAGTAAAGTTTCTGATAACATTTTAGGAAGGTTGTGTATATTTTATCGGTGCAAGAAGTAACTTGACATGAATTTAAGGTAAATCTTATAGATGCTGTTTAATTTTTTTTTTTCTTCATCCATCATTTTGAAAACCAAAAGTTTAACTTGGGTCTGTCTTAGGGGTCTTAAATAGCCACTAAGAATTGCAATACTAATTAGGAGTTGTGTCTGCCTATCTTTTTTTATATATTTATTTTCAACACCTTATGCATTTACCACACCCAGGAGGGGTTAGCGTTGCTCTTTTGTTTTAATTTGGCTCCAGAGAGCTAACTTAAATGTTTTATATAGGATGTCTCGTGTTATACAGGCAGCTGGATCTTGGACCAATCTTCACTGCAACAATGTCCTGTCCTCAGTCTGCTCCTGAGCTTCCAGTGCTGGACCTGCTGTGAAAAAACTAATGGTGAGGACCCTCCCCTTTCTCCTCCTTTGAGAAATGGGGTTTCATTGCTTTCACTGCCTGTAAAGACTGGTACACGCGGGCGGAATATCGTTCGGTTCAACAGAAACCGGGCGACATTCAGCCAGTGTGTACAGCAGCCTGTCCAACAGAATACGGCCTAATGTCCGATGCAACAAATGCAAAAAAAAAGTTCTAAATAGAGGAGGTGATGAGTCCTTATCGGGAACTTTTTCACAGCAGCTACACAGAGGACCCGAGGTTATTAACTCCCACGGTACTGAAGGTTCAGAGACAGGAAGAGGATCCCTGCACAGATGATTTCTACAGGATTCAGCTGCCTGCAAAACATTGAACATACTTCATTAAAGGTAAGTTGGCTTGCTAAAATTACAGAGATTTTTTTTAAAACTACATTTTAGCTTTAAAAGCAAACAAAAAATGTTTTTAATTCAGCAGCAGTATCTTTCAGTGTTTACTCTAGTGTAAGGGTGTCGCCCCATTTAAGACTTACTGTGTTGGTGTGGCTTGCACTGTGAAAAAAAGATTTTGGAAGATAACCACTAGGGGAAATTGTCAGTTTCTGGTAGAGCTAGGTAAGCACCTGAGTATAGGGTTAGATTATGTTGGGGGCAAGGAAGGTGCTGGTGTGTGTGTTTTGTGCATTTATGCTATTTATTAGTGTGATGTCTCCTCATATACTGTAGTTATGTTTAGCAATCTGATTTAGCTTGAAATTTTATCTTCCATATATTTTTTTTATTTAAATATCCAGGTACTGCACTCCAAGATACTTAGATTATGAAGATTTGGAACGTAAATACTGGAAAAATTTAACTTTTGTGGCACCAATTTATGGAGCAGATGTCAATGGAAGCC
Source organism: Aquarana catesbeiana (assembly GCF_042186555.1). Classification (NCBI taxonomy): domain Eukaryota; kingdom Metazoa; phylum Chordata; class Amphibia; order Anura; family Ranidae; genus Aquarana; species Aquarana catesbeiana. The sequence continues at coordinate 407,916,018 of NC_133324.1, forward strand.
TGTATGATGAAGTAAGTTTTTTTTTTTTTTTTTTTTTTTTTTTTTTTTTTTTTTATTGCTTTTTGTAAATAAGAGAAGAACAAAAAGAAACCAGAATATTACTGAAAGGCCTAAAACCCTTTTCACACTGGGGCGTTTTCAGGGGCTTTTGGGCTAAAAATAGCGCCTGTAAAGTGCCTGAAAAACACTTCCCCCTGCAGTCCCAGTTTAAAATCCAGAGTGCTTTCAAACTGTGACGCTGCGCTGGCAGTATGTTAAAAAAAAATCCTGCAAGCAGCATCTTTGGAGCGGTGAAGGAGTGGTGTACGCACCGCTCCTGCCTATTAAAATAAATGGGCACCGCTGCGGAAGCGCCTGCAAAGAGATTCGGCAGCGGCGCTATACACGCGCATTTAACCCTTTTATCAAATAGGGTTAAAATGACGGTAAAGTGCCGCTAAAAAAAAGGGGACCAGTGTGGTGCGTGTGTGTGTGTGTGTGTGTGTGTGTTTGGTTTATTTTGTTTTGTTTTTTTCGCATAAAATTTTGTTTAGTTTGTGTTATGTACATATATGCAGCGATTTATTTTATTTATGAAATTCATGTTTAGGAAGGAAAGAGGATTAATATGTGATCAATTAATTGGTATACAGTTGTGCTCAAAAGTTTGCAAACCCTGGCATAAATTGTGAAATTTTTGCATTAATATGAATATGAAAATATGACTGATCATGCCAATTGACACTGAGCCATGAGGAGGTAGAAAAGAACAGTCAAAAGACCTGCGTAACAAGGTAATGAAACTTTACAAAGGTGGAAAAGGATATAAAAAGATATCCAAAGCCTTGAATATGCCAGTCAGTACTGTTCAAACACTTAAGAAGAAGTGGAAAATTTGGGGATCTCTTGATACCAAGCCAAGGTCAGGTAGATCAAGAAAGATTTCAGCCACAACTGCCACAAGAACTGTTCGGGCTACAAAGAAAAACCCATAGGTAACCTAAGGAGAAATGCAGGCTGCTCTGGAAAAATATGGTGTGGTTGCTTTTAAGGAGCACAATACGATGATACTTGAACAAAAAAGAGCTGCATGGTCAAGTTGCCAGAAAGAAGCCTTTTACTGTATAAGTTCCACAAAAAAGCCTGGTTACAATATGCCCAACAGCACCTCAACACCTTGACACGCCTCATTGGCTTTTTTGTAGCATAGGCGCAGTAAAGGCTTCCTTCTGGCAGCTCAACCATGCAGCTCTTTTTTGTTCAAGTATCGTTGAATTGTGCTCCTTTAAAAACAACCACACCATCTTTTTGGAGAGCAGCCTGTATTTCTCCTGCGGTTACCTGTGGGTTTTTCTTTGTATCCTGAGCAGTTCTTCCGCCAGTTGTGGCTGCAGTCCTTCTTGGTCTACCTGACCGTGGCTTGGTATCAAAAGAGCCCCTAATTTTCCACTTCTTAATAAATGTTTAACCACTTCCTGCCCGGCCTATAGCAGATTGACGGCAGGGAAGTGGTTCTCTTATCCTGACTGGGAGTCATGACAACCAGCAGGATAACATGCCAGCGTGCAGCGTGGCGATCACAACGTGTCAGTCTGACACACTGCATCTCCGATTGTGGAAGGAGCCTCTGACAGAGGCTTCTTACCACGTGATCAGGTGTGACCAATAACAGCTGATCACCGTGTGAACCAGCAAGTGCCGGTAAATGGCATACATTGGTTCGCGCTGAAAGGGAGAGCCAATCTGGGGGTCTTGTCAGATGTGCCCATGAGCTGCCAGTCAGTGCCTCCTCAAAGACTCTCAGAGCCCACCACAGTCCCAACCAGTGCCCAGCAGTAACACCTGTCAGTACTTCATCAATGCTGCCCATCAGTGCCATCTGTCAGTGCTGCCCATCAGTTCCGCCTATTGGTGCCCATCAGTGCTGCCTTATCAGCCCCCGTCAGTGAAGGAAAAAACAAAATTTTATGGCAAACTAAGAGAAACTTTTTTTTTTTTCAAAAATGTCGGTCTTTTTTAGTTCAGCAAAATATAAAAACCCCAGAGGTAACCAAATACCACCAAAAGAAAGCTCTATTTGTGGGAAGTAAATGGTAAAAAAATTTAGTTTGGGTAAAGTGTTGCATGACCGCGCAATTCTCATTCAAAGTGCAACAGCGCTGAAAGCTGAAAATTGTCCCGGGCAGGAAGGGGCGAAAGTGCCTGGTATTGACGTGGTTAAACAGTACTGACCCTATATCTCTTTAAATCCTTTATCCATCTTTGTAAGTTTCATTACCTTGTTACGCAGGTCTTTTGACAGTTCTTTTCTACCTCCTCATGGCTCAGTGTCTAGCCTGCTTAGTGTATCCATATGAGAGCTAACAAACACATTGACTATTTATACACAGACACTAATTGTGGTTTAAAAAGCCACAAATTTGGGAAATTAACCTTTTTTAATTGCCGTTTTAAACTGTGTGTGCCACCTTCTGTGTCTGTACCAAGGCCAAACATTCCAGGGTATGTAAATTTTTCATCAGAGCCGTTTAGGTGATTTCTGTTATGATTTAAAAATGATTAAAAAAACTATGTGATAATTAAGGGCTTCATGCGATTGCTATCCTTAAACAAAAGACAGTTTTTTGGCATGATCCATCATAATTTTCAATATTGAACACTTCACGCAAATCGCTGTATCCGTCTGTTGGTACTTTGACGCTAATGTTGGGGTTATGGCAGCAGCTAGCTCAGGCCTTAAGTGGTTAATGCCGAAATGTCACGATTTCTGCCAGGGTATGCTAACTTTTAAGCACGACTGTATGTACAGGCATCTGACTTACAAACAACTCCTACTTACAAACGGAGGGAGACAACAGAACGTGAGTGGAAATCTACCCATAGGAAGGGAAATTAAATCCTGTAATGCCTCGTACACACGGTCGGATTTTCCGATGGAAAATGTGTGATAGGACCTTGTTGTCGGAAATTCCGACCGTGTGTAGGCTCCATCGCACATTTTCCATCGGAATTTCTGACACACAAAGTTTGAGAGCTTGCTATAAAATTTTCCGACAACAAAATCCGTTGTCGGAAGTTCCGATCGTGTGTACACAAATCCGACACAAAGTGCCACGCGTGCTCAGAATAAATTAAGAGACGAAAGCTATTGGCTACTGCCCCGTTTATAGTCCCGACGTACGTGTTTTACGTCACCGCGTTCAGAACGATCGGATTTTCCACCAACTTTGTGTGACCGTGTGTATGCAAGATAAGTTTGAGCCAACATCCGTCGGAAAAAATCCATGGATTTTGTTGTCGGAATGTCCGATCAATGTCCGACCGTGTGTACAGGGCATAAGAGTTATCATGGGGGAAAAAAGTGTCTTCACTAAAGATTTCTCACAAGCCCTGTTTCCACAACAACCTGAAATTTTCGAAATTCAATTGTCACAGGGACAGAAAGTGAGGTCAAATCTAATGAACAGGAGCACAGACAGAAAAACAAATGTTACAGGGGTGATAACCTCTGCCCTATGCTATCCAAAAAACTTAAAAATGATGATGTTTTGGCCAGCGTTCCACTTAAAATTTGTACCTGTTCCAACTTGCATACAAATTCAACTTAAAGGAGTTGTAAAGGCAGAAGATTTTTTATTCTATGCATTAAGATAAAAAAAAAAACCTTTTGTGTGTAGCAGCCAATCCAGTACCCCCCTAATTACTTACATGAACTCCATGTCTCTCCAGCGATGTCCACGCCATCTGGGACACTCCTCCTGATTGGCTGAGACAAAGCAGCGGCGCCATTGACTCCTGTGGCTGTGTATCAGTCATTCAGCCAATCAGGGGCTGGGTCGAGGCTCCGTGTCTGAATGGACACTCTGAGCTTTGACTCGGCTCCAGTGCCACCATAGGAAGCTGCTGACTAGGGAGGCATTCGATAGGAGGGAGGGGCCAGGAGCACCATAGAGGGACCCGAGAAGAGGAAGATCCGGGCTGCTCTGTGCAAAACCAACTGCACAGAGGTGGTAAGTATAACATGTCTGGTATTTAAAAAAAAACAAAGCAAAAAACAAGACTTTACAATCACTTTAAGAACAAACCTACAGAACCTTGTTTGTAAGCCGGGGACTACCTGTATATGTATTTATATGCATATGAGTTGTTCCATTGATATGTTTATACAGTATACTGTCATATAGGATTTAATGTAGATATTTATTTTTAATATATGGTGCGGTTTATAAGAACAAGGCTTACTCCGGTGAAAGATCTAAATGACCAAACACCATAAAGGCGGTAGAGCAGTTTTAGACCTGAATGTAGAGTAAGGTCTATCATATTTGGTGAGTTTGATTTAACACTGGTGTGGGGAGAGCATTAAGCGTATTCTTTTGATCATGGATGTGAAAGAAAATATAGACTATACTGTGTTGCTGTTCTTTAAAAGCGTGCGCTACCATGCGTTTTAGCAGGCTCCAACGGGCCCCCCCCCCCCCCCTTCCATCACAAATTCTCTCATCCCACCACATCCCTCATCACTACAGGAGTAGTAACAGCAGCGAAGAGAAGACCCGGAGGAATGGGCTGTGTGCTTTTCCCCCCACCCCAGCTCCTCTCCCACCTGTCTATATATCAAACCCCTGTACAGTTTGTTCAGAGAGCGATCCTGTGTTAACTGCTTTGTACAGACAGGAGGGGTAGGGCACACCCCGTACCTCTTCCCGGCTCTCTCCTCCTCCCTGCTGCTATCTGTATCCTTGGGGGGGAGGGGGGGGGTAATTTTCCCATATGGAAATACACCTTGTTAGGATATCCATTCCCTATCATTGCTTGGATGGATTCCTTACCTTTCTCTTGAAATATTGTATAATGTTGGAAGTATAGGTGAGGTCAAGTAGGTCCTAGTTCTGCTCTACGCAGATGGGTTACATGTTGTGGGATAGTCGGACCATCTCCTGTTAAGACCAGTCCTCCCAATCCCTGTCAGCAGTGTCCAGCAACTAATGCAGACCCTGCAGGGAATTGCCAACCTTCAAAAGTAGTCACTGGAACGGACTCGCTGATTAGAGTACCTGGGTCTGTGATTGATCAGCCCTCCTCAGGATCTCTTTGCCCCACGACAAATTTTTGTTCCTCTACTCACATACTCGGGTCCTTCTGTCCCATGGTCAGCCCACGATTCATGCCTGATAGTAGCATCCTTCAAGAATATACCGTACTACCTGTTTCACTGCAGACTGTTGCAACTCAACATTCTGGCATTGTGGGACAAATGGGTTCCCTCTTTGGACCACCCCATGCACCTGAACTGCAATGTCAGACTCCCTGATGTGGTAGATTTCCAGGCTGGTCCTGAAGTCAGGGTTGGGGAGGAGTCCTAGATGAAAATACCTCCCAAAGCTATTTAGAAGCAGTGCATAAAAAACAGTGCTGAGACAGAGATGTCTCCAAAGAGATAGCAGTTATGAGGATCAACCACAGTGTATCAAAAATTAGAAAAACTTTATTGAAAAATCAACAATGAGATTACTCCACTATAGGTTGGATAGCACCATTGTAGTGGAGACGTTCCCCCAGTACACCCAGATAAAAACACATACAAAAAAAATGACAACGTTGTCACAATATGGCGCCAATCTCAGGGCCACACACACACTCATAGCTTGCAATGGAAGGACTGAAGCTGCTGGAATGACTAGTCCAGTATACACCCTACACCTGGCATTCCATTGATGGGGCTTGTGCAGTACTTGTGTAGATTAATTAGGTGGGTAAGTATATAGATCACTCAGGATTGTGAGGCGCACAAGGGTAGGGAATCGTAGACCGGTTATGCGGGATACATAAGTCAGCATGTAACCATTGACTGAGCTCTAGATTTACCAGTGTCCGTACAACATAAGAAGAGAGGGTCTCTCAATCTACGTAGGATAGTTCAGTCCAAACATATATGAAGGTAGCTGTCAGTATGGTATACTTAATACGCCTTAGTGAACTTCGCAGTCCAATGTTGAAGGGTATGACATATATCACTGGGAGCTCGACTGAGGAGTTTTATCAAGGAAGAGAGAAGAGGGGGGTTGCCCAAGGGCTTTCACCACTTCATGGTATTGACTGAGATAAAGATGGTATGTAAATAGTCTTCCCTCATGGGCACTGCGGTCAGCGTGTAGGCAAGTCCTTGAGGTGTCCTTGTGGTGTTGCGTCAGGTCTATGTCGAGTGACAGCTAGACGCTAGACATCCGGTCAGATGTGGATACGCCAAGTCAGGACACCAATAGGTGTGTGTGCAGTAGGCTCGTCCAGTCAGTCCATGCGGAACAGGTGGCTTGACCCACCCTTGTGTGCCTCACAATCCTGAGTGATCTATAAAACTACTGTGACAGAACCCACTGTCACTGTGTTTTGGAGGGGGCTGTGGGGTGGCCTCCTACCCACAGACTATGGCCCAGCAGAGATCGAGAGACCTGGGGACAAAATGGCATTGGGATAATGTAATTCTGTCTCTATATACGTTTAATTTCTTCTCCCCCATCCTCCCCCTCTTGTTATTGTGTTTAACCACTTCCCACCCGGCCTATAGCAGATTGACGGCCGGGCGGTGGTTCAGTTATCCTGACTGGGCGTCATATGACGTCCAGCGGGATAACATGCCGCCGCGCATCGCAGCGAACGGTGGAACGGTGTGTCAGTCTGACACACCGCTACACCGATCTTGGTAAAGAGCCTCCGGGGGAGGCTCTTTACCACGTGATCAGCCGTGTCCAATCACGGCTGATCACGATGTCAATAGGAAGAGCCGTTGATTGGCGTTTCCTCACTCGTGTCTCACAGACACGAGTAGAGGAGAGCCGATCGGTGGCTCTCCTGATGGGGGGGGTCCCCCCTCAGATGACCACACTGGACCACTAGGGATCGCCACTAGGACCACCAGGGAAGGGGCAACCTGTGGATGGCCAGGTATGTACCTCATGGCCATCCACATGTGCCCAATCTATGCCAATTAGTGCCCACAAATGGGCACTGATTGGCACCATTATGTTTCAGTTCTGCCCAGCAATGCCACCAGTTTTATCAGTGTCACCAATCAGTGTCATCAGTGCCACCTGTCAGTGCCCACCTATCAGTGCCCATCAGTGCCACCCATAAGTACCCATCAGTGCCACCCATAAGTACCAATCAATGCCACCTACGAGTGCCCATCAGTGCTGCCTATGAGTGCCCATCAGTGCCGCATACCAGTGCCGCCTATCAGTGCCCATCATCAGTGCCACCTCATCAGTGCCCATCAGCGCAGCCATCTCAGTGCTCGTCATTGAAGAAGAAAACGTACTTATTTACAAAAAATTTTAACAGAAACAAAAACTTTTTTTTAATTTTCGGTCTTTTATTTGTTGCGCAAAAAATAAAATAAAAACCGCTGAGGTGATCAAATACCACCAAAAGAAAGCTTTATTTGTGGGAACAAAATGATAAAAAATGTGTTTGGGTACAGTGTAGCATGACCGCGCAATTGTCATTCAAGTTGCGACAGCGCTGAAAGCTGAAAATTGGCCTGGGCGGGAAGGTGTCTAAGTGCCTGGTATTGAAGTGGTTAATTATGTTAGGTCATGGCACGTAGACAAATGGTGTGGAGGCACATCCCAGCAAGAGATGTGTGAGGAGGGGCTGCCTGCTTATCATACACCCCTTTATGTGTTTCAACTGTAGTTTGTTTGAATGTACAAGTGTCGAGTTCCCATTCTTTCTTGTCCCCTACCCCCTCTATGACAAGGTTAAGGGGAGTGTCCCTAACTGTGTTTGTTTAAAAGAGTATGTTCTGTACTTAATAAACCATTTATGCTCTGCATGTTGAACCCTCAACATCTGTGTGGTTTGCCTCGTGATTGGGGGGGTTAAGGGCTGGTTATGGCGAGTCTGCCGGCTGCAGATGCGTTTGTAGAACAGGAGACACGGGTCTGGCGGAGGTGCCCAGCCGAGGTATCAGGGATCCATCACATCTACCCACCTAATTAAGCTGCACAAGTACTGTACAAGCCCTATCAATGGACATGCCAGGTGTAGCGTGTATACTGGATTAGTCGTTCGAGCAGCTCCAGTCCTTCCATAGCAGGCTGTGTGTGTGGCCCTGAGATTGGCGCTATATTGTGACAACGTTGTAATTATTTTTTTTTGTATGTGTTTTTTTTAATCTGGGTGTACCGGGGGGATGTCTCCACTACAATGGTGCCATCCAACCTATGGTGGACTAATCCCATTGTTGATTTTTCAGTAAAGTTTTTGTATTTTTTAATACACTGTGGTTGATCCTCATAACTGCTATCTCTTTGGAGACGTCTTTGTCTCAGCACTGTTTTTTATGCAAGGAGTCCTAGATGCCCTCTTTGCAAGGGACTTGGTCTTTGGGGAAATCCTGTCCATCCCATCAATATTCTTGAACACGGTACAAATTAATTTGTTCCTTTTTAACACTGGACCTTTCAGCTGCAAGATCACCTGAAAAGAATCCATTCTGACTATGACATAGCCTTACATAAACCATCAAGGATGCACCAGGAACCAGCCCTACTCAAAGAGGAGCAGACTTGACTTATGCTTGGGCAGAGCTTCATGTTCTAGGCCTGTTCGCTGTCCACATCCCCGGCGTGAAAGAATGGCAAGTACATTTTCTTAGCTGTCAGCACCTGGGTCTCCACCTGTGGTGTTCCAAGCCTTTTGCCACAAATGGAAGACCCCGGATGTGAATCTTCTTGAATCCAAATTCAACAACATGCTGGACAGGTCCAGCCACGTCCAGAGACCTCTGGGCCTTTGCAGTGGTTGCGTCAACAACTCAGTGAGATCAGTTCGACCTGATTCATGCCTTTCCTCCTCTACAGCTTCTCCCTCATGCTCTGCATGATCGAGATGGAGGGCATTTTAAGTCATTCTCATTTAAGAAAACTGACTCCTGGCAGATTCTCTGTGGACCAGTCCACCTTTTCTATATCGTACATCACGGGACACAGAGCCATAGTAGTTACTATGTGGGTTATAGGCCACCTTCAGGTGATTGACACTGGCACACCCTAAGATAAGAAGTCCACTCCCTATATAACCCCTCCCACTATTGGGAGTGCCTCAGTTTTTTCGCCAGTGTCTTGGGTATTGGTCATGAGTAAAGATGTGCAGTGCTGAGCTCCACTGGAATATTCCTTGCTGGGGCAGCCTGTGCAACCGGATCCATTCAAAGTGTCTTTTCAGGCCGAATTGAATGGTGCCCGGGCCTTTTGGAGGATGAAACGAGGTTCAGCCCGTAATGCTTCTCTTTTTAGAGAGCTGGACCCCGGGATCCATTGCTTTTTGTTTTTTTTCAGCCATAGTTTCCTGGCGGGGTGTTTTACGGGTCCAGGAGTGTGCATCCCCCGATTAAAAATCCTCCTCCGCTCCCCCTCGTTCCCCGCAGCCGCTTACCTCTCCTCTACAATCCTCTCCTCTATCGCGGGCTGCGAGGGGCGCGCGGTGGAATCTGTCAGAATGGAGAGCGGAGAAAGGGGCCGGTATATCAATTACCGGCCCTTTTCTTTTCTGAATGGGACACAGAGCGTTTGTTACCGATCGATCTGTGTCCTGTGATAACTGAGCAGAGTAACCTGTGTGTTACTCTGCTCAGTTTATGAATGGAGAAGAGCCTCTGTCTTCCCTCCATTCATCTTCAATGCAGAGAAAAGGACTGGGGAACCTGTATCCTCTGTCCGTTTCTCTGTCTCAAATGGGAGATGTCAGGGGTCTCGGTTTAGACCCCTGACATGTCACCAAAGCCCCCCAACAGGGCTGAAATAAAAAATATATAAAGATATAAAAATAAAATTGTAAAAAAAAAAAAAAAAGATAAAAAAATGAAATTTGAAAATAAAAAACGACTGACACCACATTATAAATAGATAATTGCGCTAATATTAACCTACTAATATTGCACAGTGTACCAGCAAATATGTGAATAATTGTGAGCATCTATTGAAGCATACAAAATAAATACAATTAATAATTTCATTCTGTGTAATGATAGCAATAGAGCAAACTTTTGCCACAGGTAAAGAAAATCACATATGCAGGAATATATATATCTATATCTATATCTATCTCTGTGTCCAGGAGCAAATCCCCCCCATCAGACCAGTGGAGTGTCTGCAGCCAGGGCTGAGATTATGCTGAGGTGTGGAACATCCAATCCTGGCAGAGCAGCAGAAGAAAGGAGTGGGAGGGAATTAAAAAATAATGCATGTCTCTTAGGCTAGTGCACTAGATATGTAAATCACCTGTCACTCACAGCAAGGGGGAGGATTTGACAAAGTTTTTCTCTTTGTCAAAATTTATCTCACTGAACAATAAAAGAGGATTGCTTAGAGCTGGATTAACTCTTTCTGGCAAGACTGGGCTCAAATAATAGGAAATCGTATACTCTACATTATGACATAAAAGCCTCCTTGCCGCCTCCCCCCCCCACGCCGATTCCGTCGGATCGCAGGCCCACGCTCGCGAGGAAAATGCTCCTTTAAAAAGAGGAGGGGCGCGGTATACGAGGGGGCGTGGCTTGGTGCGGCGTTGACGTGCAGCAACGTCCAGCGTGGGAGAACTTTTAAAAGCTCCATTAGGCTGGCTGCAAGCTGTCGGAGGGACACAAGACCAAAAAGGGGCATGTAAGTGGTGACACAGGCATTCCCTTGGCACATTTACTAAAGCACCAGGCTGAGCACTAATAGCAGCGACAGTTGCTGGACTATTTGCTCAAGCAGTGGGTGCGATTTCTTCTGGTAGTACCTCTGCATTTGTGCAATGGGCTGTGGTCAGAAGGGGAGGTACAAACACCCCAAAAAAGGGCTCAAGAGGGACTCCTTCAAGCTCTAAAAAGCCTAAACTCATCTCTACAATGGCATCCTCCCCTGAGAGTTCTGAGGTGGCTGGTCAGAGTGAGCCATCAGGGCCGTCAAGTGTTGCAACTGTTTCCAACACTGCAGCCCCTGTCTATATTACTGAAGAAGTTTTTTCTGCAGCCATGATAGGTTTAGAAGATAGGTTAGCGGCTTTAATCGCATCCCAGTGTGGGACAAAACGCGACAGGTCCCCTTCCATTACCCAGGACCCTCAAACTGAGGATCTCGGGGTGGGGGAAGATGTATTTCCTTCAGGGGACCATGAAGAGGCTGATGACTCCTCTTCTGAGGGGTCAAATGCAGAAGGATCAGCTTCACAATCTGATAGATTGTTGGTGCAATCTCTCATTGTGATGGTCCGTTCCACATTTATGCTACCCTTAACTGAGTCGGTTAATAAGCCCACTTATTGTTTGGGTTCGCTAAAGCCTCCTCAAGCCGTGCATGCCTTTCCTGTCCATTCATTGCTGGAAAAACGTATTTATTCTGAGTGGGATCACCCAGATAAGCATTTTTTTTTCCCTCCTAAAAAGTTTTCAACACTTTATCCTATGGAGGAAAAATTCACTAAGAAGTGGGAGATACCAGCAATTGACGCTGCTATATCCTCTGTTTGACTTGTCCGGTAGACAATGCTCATATGCTTAGGGATCCAACGGACAAAAAGTTGGAATTTCTTTTAAAAATACTTTCTCTGGCAGGTTCAGTGACTCAGCCTGCGCTGGCAGCAATTGGTTTATGTCAATCCTTGAGAGACCAGTTTAAACAGGTGCTCAAGGTTATTCCTGATCAGCAGGCCCAGGATTTAGCCGAACCACCAGCGGCGTTATGTTTTGCAATAGACGCCATGAGAGGTTCTATTCTTCAGGCCTCAGGCCTTGTGCTTGGGCTGGTGCATATGCGTAGAATCTTATGGTTGAAAAATTGGTGAGCTGAGGCTCCATGCAAAAAGCTCCTGGCTAGTTTTCCTTTTCACGGTGAACGGCTGTTTGGGATGATTTGGATAAATATATCCAAAGAATTTCTGCTGGAAAAAGTACTCTTTTGCCAGTTAGGAAGAGGAGTAAACCTGTTTTATTTAAATGAACTCCTTCTCCAGTGCCAGGGGCATCAGCCTCCAGGCAGTCACGACGGCCTCCGCCGTCGGGTTCAAGAGGTAAACCTCAGGGTCAACCCCTGGGAGAGAAAACCTATGTAGCGCTGGTAGATTTGCAATCTACCGCATGTTAGGTAAATTTAGTAAATTGTGTGTTAGCTTGGCTGACGTTGCAGGTGTTTCCGTGCTGACCGGTGGGTGTCACTGTTACCACTTGTCAAAGTTGGAAAGGCAACGTGTTGAAGCGTATGGATGCTCCTCTGTCCCGGAGGCACGCTCGGTGGAGGTGGTCCTCCGAGTTGCATTCTGGGCGAGGGTATTTATGGGACAGACGCCATATTTTGGGGTTAGTTTTGCAGCCACCTGCTGGCCCTCCTGACCGACAGGTATGCGTTAAGGAGCTACCTCGTAGTCCTCCATCCGGGAAGCCCACGATACTGCGGCGCAGCGGTGGGTTCAGAGGCTTGTCTGGAGCCTGCCACCGCGGCCGAGGAATGGTCCTGAGCTGTCGGTCCTGTGTGACAAAGCTGGACAACCAAGGAGATCCCAGGGCAGGACCCGTCTTGGAGAGATCACGCCGCATGCTGGTCTATAGAGGGGCCTGGTGACTCGGTTGAAGGACGTATCCAGAAGTAACTATACAGCATAGTGTTGCCAGCTCGGCTTAAAGGTTCAAGCACTGTGACTGACTTTCACTACCACAAATCTATACATCCTGTGGCAGAGGATCGTACGGATTTTATTCCCAAACAAGTCTGTGGCAGAGACTTTGATTCGTGCTGCGTACTGGCTGCTAGACCGTTGAGAGAGGCCTATCCAGACGAGCAAGGAGTGTGTCCCACAAGGGGAGCGCATTTCAACTAGTATTTGAATTATACCAAGACCTTTCGCCAAGAGAACCCTTTCAGAGAATATTTGAGTTTCTTCTGCGAGTTTCCTTTCTACCTCTTTCCTGCTGCTTCCTAAGTCGTTTGTTTAATAAAGCATTGAAAACATACTCCAGTGTTGGTGCGTGTGTCGTCCAGAAGAAACTCAACGGAACCCTAGACCCGGTGCCGGTGAAACAGAGGGAAGCAGAGTGAAGGTAACAGACCCGCTTAAACCAGCAGCTCCAGCTCCACCGTGAGTTAGTGCTACACCTACAAAACAAAACACTAAAGCCTCTTTATGAAGGGGCACCCCCGCTAACTCGAGTGGGGGGAAGACTTCTGCCGTTCTCAAGGATCTGGCAGGAAGAGTGTCGAGTGTACAGCCCAGAAAAAGGTATTCTTGCCCCAGGCAAAGATCAGTTCCATAAAGGAACTGATTCAGGTGGTCAAGGCAAAGAAGAATCCTTCCATTCGACTTTGCATGAGGTTGTTGGGAAAGATGGTGGCTTCATTCGAGGCCGTTCCTTATGTTCAGTTTCATTCGAGGCTGCTGCAGAACAGTATCCTATTGGCTTGGAACAAGAAGGTCCAAGCGCTAGATTTCCCAATGCGTCTACCTGCAAGGGTGCGGCGGAGCCTCAGTTAGTGGTTAATAACCAAGAATCTGCAGTAGGGAAAATCCTTCCTACCAGTTACCTGGAAGGTGGTAACAGATGCCAGCCTTTCAGGTTGGGGAGCAGTCCTGGAAGAAGCGACTGTCCAAGGGAAATGGTCCAGATCAGAAATGAACTTGCCTATCAACATTCTAGAGATTCGGGCAGCACGCTTGGCCCTGAGGGCCTGGACGCTCAGGTTACGGAATTGTCCTGTCAGAATCCAATCCGACAATGCCACAGCAGTGGCTTATATCAATCACCAAGGGGGCACGAGAAGTCGTCCGGCCCAGAGAGAGGTGAATCATATCTTAACTTGGGCAGAAAACAATGTACCTTGCCTATCGGCAGCCTTCATTCCAGGAATAGAAAATTGGCAGGTGGACTACTTGAGTCGCCAGCAGTTGTTCCCGGGAGAATGGGTCCTTTACCCCGATGTCTTCCTGGCAATATGCCGGAGATGGGGGGATCCTGGACGTAGATCTGTTTGCGCCCAGGTTCAACAAAAAGATCGACAACTTTGTGTCAAGAACAAGGGATCCACTAGCATGCGGAACAGATGCCTTGGTGTTCCCGTGGAATCAGTTCTCACTGATTTTTATGCATTCCCTCCTGTTTTGCTGCTCCGCGATTTCTTCGCAGGGTTAAGCAGGAAGGGAAGTCAGTGATTCTTGTGGCCCAGAAGATCCTGGTATGCAGAGATCATAAGAATGGCAGTAGGGGAACCATGGACCCTACCACCACGTCCAGACCTTCTCTCGCAAGGTCTGGTATTCCATCCTACCTTACAAAAGCTAAATTTAATGGTTTGGCTATTGAGACCCACATTCTGAAAAGGCGTGGGCTATCAGGTTCTGTGGTATCTACCTTGATTACTGCAAGGAAGCTGGCCTCCAGAATCATATATTATAGCGTCTGGAAGGCATATGTCTCCTGGTGTGAATCCAGGGGTTGGCATCCCAGGAAGTATGTCATAGGTAGAATCCTTGACTTTCTGCAGATGGGGTTAGAGATGAAGCTGGCCTTGAATACTATCAAAGGTCAGGTCTCTGCCTTATCGGTATTGTTCCAACGACCACTTGCTTCGCATTCTTTGGTTCGTGGTTTTATTCAGGGTGTAACACTCCTTAATCCTCCGGTTAGGTCACCCCTGAAACCTTGGGACTTGAATTTAATTCTGTTGTTGTTGCAGAAACAGCCTTTTGAGCCGATACGGCATATTCCCTTGGTCCTTTTGACAAGGAAACTCATTTTTCTGGTAACCATATCTTCTGCAAAAAGGGTATCAGAGTTGGCTGCTCTTTCTTGTAAAGAGCCATATTTAATTATTCACAAGGATAAGGTAGTATTGCGTCCGCATCCTAATTTTCTACCGAAGGTAATGTCAAGTTTTCATTTAAACCAGGATATTATTCTGCCTTCATTCTTTCCAGAACCCTGTTCTACGGAAGAGAAATCGCTACATTCTTTGGATGTGGTGAGAGCAGTCAAAGTCTACTTCAAGGCGATTGCTCAGATTAGAAAAACAGATATTTTGTTTGTGTTGCCTTAACGTCCTAAGAGGACAGGCAGCATCAAAATCTACTATTTCTAAATGGATTTGGCAATTCATTGTTCAAACATATGGTTTGAAGAGGAAGATTCCACCCGCTCAAATCAAAGTGCACTCCACTGTTAGTGCTTCGTGGGCAGTGCATCACCAAGCCTCCATGGCTCAAATCTGCAAGTCCACAACTTGGTCTTCAGTCCATACATTTACCAGACTCTGTCAGGTGGATGTAAAAAAGTGTGAGGATATTGCCTTTGGGCGTAGTGTGCTGTAGGCAGCAGTATAAGTCCTCTAGTCTCATGGTGCCCTACTTTTGTTGTGTCTCCCTCCCCTCAGTTGGCATTGCTCTGGGACATCCCATATAGTAACTACTGTGGCTCTGTTTTCAGTGATGTACGATAAAGAAAATAGGATTTTTATAACCGCTTTCCTGTAAAACCCTTTTCTTGGAGTACATCACGGGACACAAGGTCCCTCCCCTCTTCTAATACATGTATATTGCTTTACTACAAAACTGAGGTACTCCCAGTAGTGGGAGGGGTTATACAGGGAGTGGACTTCTTGTCTTGGGGTGTGCCAGTGTCCATCACCTGAAGGTGGCCTATAACCCACATAGTAACTACTATGGCTCTGTGTCCCATGATGTACGCCAAGAAAAGGATTTTACAGGTAAGCTGTTATAAAAATCCTATTTTTGCTTTCTTGGTCCCTGTCTTTAATGGTATAGCAGCTGAAGCCCAGATCCTGAGGGGCAGGATCCCAAAGGATGTGGCCATCCCTTCCCATCTTGGAAAGTCTACCATCGCACCTGGAAAGCCTATTTTGCGTGGTGTGAGACCAGGAAATTTTCATCCCTGTAATTAGTGGCAGGCATCCTGTCCTTCCTCCAGTCCGGTCTAGACCAACATCTGGCCTTGAGTACCATCAAGGGGCAATCTTGGCCCTGGCTGAACTTTTTCAGAAACCTTTGGCCTTTTAATGCTCTATTTTAAGCCTTTCCAGAGGGTTCCTACGGAGGGCTCCCTGGTTCCTACAGAGGGTTCCCTGCTTCTTGCACCTTCATTCCTAGGTGTATTAGAATAAGGTCTAAGGGATAGAGTTCCTCCTTTCCCTGTTAAGACACACACTACTAGATCTGTTGCTTCATGGGTCTTCAGCATGATGCACTTCCTAGATTTGCAGGCTGTCACCTGGTCTTCTGTTCACACATTTGTTCATTTTTACCAGCTACATGTTTAGGCCTCCTCTGACCGTTTCAAGTGTAAGATGCTGCAAGCTGTTCTTGGAGTTCTGTTGGGTCTTTCTTGATTTGTTTATTATATGGGTCAGTTAGTATTTGTTTGCCGTGTTTCCTATCTTTTTGTTGGACTGCTTTTGGACTTCCTATGGTTCAAGACAAAAGATCCTGTGTCCTGTACTGTACGATTTAAGGGCTGCTTCCCGCTGATATGCTGTACTTTGGCTGCAGTGTACCTGCAGTTTTGGTATATGTTAGCTGCTCTTTGCCTTTAGACATATGTTCTACATGCAGGATTTTGGGTGCACTTTCAGAAAACTGACCAAAACCATGGGACATAATAGTCTATGGCAAAATGCAGCTAATACAAACCAATACCATGGGTACACTGTGCTGCACCCATTCTGTGGCCAAAGAGCAGCAGGCCAGTGTGAAGTCGCCCTAAGGAAATAGGATTTTTGATGGAGTACTGTACAGGGCACATGTCTCTCCCCTCTTTTCTTATGATCTTTTTATTGCTACAAAACTGAGGCTAGCTGGCAGTGGAAGGTTTTGTGTAGGGGATGTCACTGCAGCTTTTGTTTTACTGGTAAGTAAGAAACCCTGTTTTTTTAGCACTTGGAATATTTAGTTGAAAGTGAGGCAACAGATGCAGGGAATGCATACTGTAAAATGAGAGACTGTAGCACATTTAAAATTCCCTGTACCGTGTATTTTGTCTTCGCCTGTGATCGCGTTATGTTTTGCTTCATCCACAAGGTGGTGTTCTTGTACAGTTCATTATCTGCACAGCTTTCTGCAGTCTCAAGCTTGCAGGATGCTTTCTATAAATATAGATGCAATGGAAAGTGAACAATCTGCAATGGGCTGTGTTTTTTGTCAACGAACACATACTGTACAGTCTGCTCTGTTGTCTTTTCAGATTAAATGCTGTGAACCTATCAGCTGGTTAGCAGCTTCATAGTGTTAGGATTTTGAGTAGAAACAAATGGCTGCGACAATTGCATGCTGTAAGGTGCACAAGTGATCACATCAGAAGAGACCACCTTTTGTAATGCATTAGACGGGGAGATTTTCTCCGATTTAACTGTCTCTGCCAATAAAGCAGAGATGAATAGAAATAAGCCAGCACTGCACTGAATTGCTAATATGAGGAACTAATGGGCTATTGCCTGATAAGCACAACACAGTATGAGAGGAATTTTTAAGGGATGTGCTTTTATCAGATCTGCACATGTATGGCTAAGATAAAAAAGAGCACATTTTATCTCCCTAGGAGGGTGAGTGTTTTGCAGGATTTGGAAGTGTTTCCTGGGATTGTAGTGCTGCATTTTTGCTAGCTGTAATCAATAGCAGAACCCCTTGCAACATATGATTCTGCAATTAAAATACATATATGTAAATTATTTATTTATATTCCTGGTATAGGCACCCTGGCAATTCGCTACCTCTGCCAACCTGAACTGTGAGGAACTTGATTCCTCCTGTTTCCTGGTTCAGCTTTATAGCTAGCTATGTCACCTGAATTTGCAGTACAGTGATTCATTGTCCTATGAGCAGCCTGGAGGCAGAGAAGTGACATGGAGAAAACTACATGGTGGAATTAGGCGAATGGGAGTAATCTGCTTTGTTGTGTAGTATGCCAGAGGTGTATGTTTTTGCTTAATCTATTCTACTTTGTTGATGCCAAGTACCATTTCTCATGGTGGTTTAAGGAAAGTACAGTAGGTCAAGTACTATCAAAGTACAAAAGCATTTACCCATTGTCAAGTAGTAGGCAAAATGACTAGGTTTTAAGCAGAATTAAAGAATGACCAAATTGCTTTTTAACATCTGATATCAGGGGGTTATAACAAATGTTGCTCTTCCTCATTTGGCTGTGTTCACCTTTTCATACAAGCATGTTTCTGGTACAAATTATGTTCACAATCCAAAGTTTTACTGTATGTGTAACAATATTGTGCAACTTCTACATCTAGAAAAGTGTGTGTGTATATTTTTTTTCTTTTTGCATACATCTAAATAAGTATGTTTTTAAAGACTAGACTGAATAATGCAGAGCAGTGGCAAGTGGAACAATGCAGCCACATATGAGATATGAGAGGTGTCGGCTCAAATTTTAGTCGCATAATCTTAATCGCATAGTTTTGTTTTTATGAAAAAAAAAAAAAAAAAAAAAAAAGCAACTTTGAGATGACATATTGAGGTATTGGACAATTGTCCATAGTAAATGATCACTTGAAAAGCAGCATGGTGGGGTAGCTTGGGAGTGGATGAAATGATACTATCTAAAAAGAAAATGGTGCATCAAAATTGTCCCAACACACGTTTCTTGGTTTCCTGCCACATCATCAGGGGCGAGTGCACCAATGTCTGTAAAAAAGCATAAATAAACGATATGGTCCAAAGTTACACCCAAACACAAGGGAGACTATATATGTAAAGGAGGGGAGAAATAAACGCATCGCGCTAAGTATTTGCATGTCAATTAAGTCTAGACCATGTGAACAGGAGAACTGGTGGCTGCTTGAAATGTTCATCCTGGGAGCTGAGGAAGGGGCCCGCAGGAGAGCCGGATGCACACAATGATCCCCAGAGAAAAGGAAACCAGTGGTCAAAAAAAAAACAATTTGGTCTCCAATGCTGTAAAAGTTAATAAATCAGTTAGACTATGAGTATAAGAAGGTGTATTATATTCTTGAAAAGCATTGAACAGTAAATGGAGCCCAACAACAAGATAAGTGGATAGAAATTAAGTGTGGAAATAGTGAAAAAAAGGGGGCATACCTGCTCAGAGGGAAAGTTAGAGTGCAGAGGATATAGAAAAAATGGACAGCCAATGCAATCAAACACTGAAAAGCATAGGCAGAAAGCCTTTGCTTGATCCACAGATCTGTGCAGTATGCTGCGGGAGGTGCTACCAAGAGAGCTAGCAGAGTAAAATGGGCCTGTACCATCTTTTACCCTTTACACGGTTGGTAGTCTCAGATTTTGAGCTCCTCCCATTACAATTTTGCCATATTAACATTTTGCCATGCGTGCTGTTTAATTGTTCTCCTCTGGATGCCCAAGGATTATCCTCCCAGGAAATAGTAGGGTGGCATAGATATGTGGTGTACTCTTCAAGTAAAATGAGTGTGCTGAAGACCCTGCTGCCAGATTCCCAGACAAATCCATTAAAGTGTTTGTTAACCCAAAAAAAAATAAAAATCCTGTTCCTTTTAAAGTATGCTATGCAGCACAGTGCTTGTGCTGTGTAATTTGTATATTGCCTAAAAAACCTGGCTGATCCTGCCTGGCTATACCCTCCCCCCTGTAAACTGACCACAGTTTACCATGGCTGCTGAGCCCTGACACCGTGGTCAGTTTACGTGCCTCCATCATCCGCTGCTATCTGCAGCTCTCCGGTGTTCTCCTCCCTCCTCCCCTCCCTGCCTGTCAGCTCTGTGTCAGGGCCTGCTCCCCTCCTGCTGCTAAAATTACTTTTATTGTTTCATATAATCATCTCTGGGTTCTAATGACAGGTGCTCCTGTCTGTGTTTTATACAAAAAAAAAAAAATGCCGCCTTTACCGTATTTCAGTGTCTACTGACGATCTTGTGACCAGCTGGTGCTCTCTCTCTTTTCCTCCCCTTGTCCCGACTAACATCAGCGGGGGAGTCTCGACCCTGCCCGCTGCAGCTGTCAGACAGGGAGAGGAGAGAGCCAGCCAGTCATGTGATCGCCGGGAGACACTGTGAAATACGGTAAAGAAGGCATTTTTTTAAAATAAATCAGACAGGAGCACCTGTCATTAGGACACAGCAGATTATATTAAGTAGTCAAAGTGGGTTAACAACCACTTTAACCTTTTGGGGGGCAAGAACCAGACTGCTATTACCTTCTGTGGAGAAGTTCTTTTTGGCCTGTTGCTAAAATACGCTTATAAAAAAATACCCTTATATTGAAGCTGAAGCCTTCTGCGTGTGTCTGGTCAGTACCACCACCTACCTGTGACATTTCTCGACGAGGTTGTTTAGTTCAGCTCCCAAGGCTGGTTTTAAACTAAACAAACAAGTTCTTGAGCATAGAGTATAGATGGTGCAGTATTGGGTCTTGTTCACGTTCAGCAGATCTCAACTGTCCAGGGACACTGTATAACATGTGGATTATAAAAACTACTGTACCACCAAAAAAGTTGGCAAGCTGCTAGCACTACAAAGGCATAAGGTGCAGCGCTAAATGGATGTGTGTGCAAGTATGCAAACAAAGTGACAGTGCAACGCTGAATATGGCCAATGGCTGGCACCTACAACATATGTAAAATAATGGTGATATAAAAAAATGTAACAAAGCAATAAAGACTCTCAATGTCCATCATACTGAATCTAAAAAAGATGTGAGTCTAAACAAAAAGAGTGACCTCAAGTGAAAAACAGTTCATGAACGGTGAAAGATGTTCTGCCTTTGTGAATTTGAGCCACCGTGGAAAGGGTTAGCTGTACCCCTTGGAAAGGGAAACCACCATGGATAGAATTCACCATCCAATGTGCAGCCACCACCAGACAGGATGATCGGGTACTCTTACCACATAATGTGGGCCCTCTGCCAACAGCAAGGAGCCAGACAGGCAAGAACACTGGAGAGACTTGGACTTCACAGGAACCAGCATACAAGTATGCACAGCAGCACAGATCCAGCGTCCAGAAAGTCTTGGGCTTCCACCATCAGAAGGAGGATCATAGAAGGAAGAAATCGCCACATAGTGTAAAATCCTTAACTAATGTTTTATTGAATAAAGTAATGCACTTAAATCAATGTAGACAAATACAGGCACTGTATATAACGTGATCACAAGGCATGGAATAGAACGCAGTGTGATGGAGCCAGCACAGTATGGGCTGACGCGTTTCATTCACTTTAATTGTTTGCATACTTGCACACACATCCATTTAGCGCTGCACCTTACACTGTATAACATGCCACAGGTATAAAAAAAAAATGGCTTACACCCCCCCCAAAAAATGCCTTTTGGGGTCTTTTTTTTAATGTATATTTGCTGTGTACAACAATGCAGAATTAAAAGTGTTCGTAGAGTTTACACTTTCATTTTATAAACATTCGCAACATAATAACAATACAAAAAATAGTTCTATTTGACAAGCTAATATTAAACTTACTTGAAAAATCTCCTTTCATGCTGAGAGTTCTCCTTGTCTGCTGGCCATCTCTTTCTTCAGTCTTTGGATTCCCTGCATGCGTTTCAGCTTCTCCTTTGGTTTACGTTTGATTTCTAAAGATTACTGTACATATCCCATGGTATCTGCTGCCTGCAAGCTATGATTCCATACTGCATAGAACAGTGCAAATGACCGCAACTAACATGCGCTGCTGGTTCCAAACAAGCAGAAGTGATGAGAGAAAAAGAGGTTCGGGAGCTCACTGATGATGTTACAAGGAGGCAGAAAAAAATACCTTTTAAAGGAGACGTATGGGAATGCAAAAATAGGTAGTACATGCCACCCTCATATCTGCATTCCATTTCTTTCTTTCCTCAGCCCTTTAATTTTTGCAGAATTAGTCTTTTGAAGATCCCAGAATCAGCCTCCAACTGTTCTTTTTTCAGTTCAAAAGTTTCCAGAGGGTGGAAACATCTCCACAATCCAGCCACTCCTTCACTCCCTCCCTCTGGAGGACATGTGGGTATGTTTGGTGAAGAGGTGCACACCCAGGCTGCTATCTAGAACAGCATGTTCTTCACATGGCTCTGTTTCCATGGCAGCATATCCCCAGCTGAAACCCAGAAGCAGAGACTGTGTGATACAAGCAGTGAAGACTCCACCTTTCCCTGGCTGTTATCTGCAAACTCTCCTCTGAGAGACTCAAACACCTCTCCCCTGGGAATTGATGTTCCTTCCTGCATCTTCCGAATTCCCTGCCCCCCTCTCCCCTCACTCATTCAAAGTCTGTATCAGTGTCTCCTCCAGTCGATGAGCGGAGGGGGGAGAGTCACTTCTCATGTTCAGCAATAAACAAAGGTAAGTTCTGTACACACAGCACTGTGTTATATCAGAAGAGGAGACATGGTGAGGAGCATAGTGACCTGTGTCCTGTGTCTGTTCTCTGAAATTAATATTTGCTATGTGTATAGAGCGTACATGTGTACAGTACATAGGAGAGGAGACTGACAACTCCCCCACATCTAAAGTGACCTCCCAATACATGCCCAGAGTCACCTTTTATTGTACATCCAAATCTTCCCTCTGTCACTGTACTTCCTATAGAGTCCCATCATCCCTATCCCCGTACGGCATGCGATGGCACTGTACGGCATGTGATGGCACTTTACGGCATGTGGTGACTCTGTACGGCGTGTGATGCCTCTGTACGGCATGTGATCCTGTAATACTCTATTTACAATGAAGGGAACATTATTGCTATAGGGGTACTAGGTAATACACCAATTATAGGGGAGCAAAGCTCTGTCCATTTCTGAGGAGCTCTGGGCTCCAGTATGAAAATACAAGTAGATGTGAATGGAAGGTTTCATTATCTCAGATAAAAATAGTCAATAAAAGGATTCATTCACAATTTTAGCTCTGATTTTATTTCATTTTACTATACCAGTAATACATGGAATGCCTATGTGCTGTCACATCCATATGTGTATTCTGCTTTACAAATATATTGTTTTCACTCTGGTAGATAGTGTTGTGTATGTAAATAACCTCTACATATTACTATCGGTCACTTCTCCTACCTTAGTCACTGACTGAAGTGCTCTTATCTCTGCCGACTCTTCTGACCATTGAAACATGCTGTGGGGGAGAAGGGAGGGGGAGGAGCTACGCTCTAAAGTCTCGGGAACGAGCAGGGAGCCGACATCAATCAAGCAAAATGACAGGAAAGGTGGTGAATCCAGACTCCAGAGCCAGTCCATTGTTGGTATTACACTGTATGAAAGTCTTTAGCCCCTCCCACAGGTATTTGGCTCGATTTTAACAGAATGGGGGCACTTCTAAGAGGGCTGGGAAGATTTTTAGATATCAGCAGCTCACGTAGAATAGATGTAAGGAAAAAATAGGATTTTTATTACAACTTACCTGTAAAATTCTTTTCTTGGAGTACATCATGGGACACAGAGCCTTAAGTAATTAATGGGTTATAGGCTACCTTCAGGTGTTGACACTGGTAAACCCAATCAAGGAAGTTTATTCCCTATATAACCCCTCCTCCTTCCAGGAGCACATCATTTTTTGTAGCAAAGCAATATACTTAAATCCCAAAAAAGAGGGGAGGGACCTCTGTGTCCCATGATGTACTCCAAGAAAAGGATTTTACCGGTAAGCTGTAATAAAAATCCTATTTTCTTTATCGTACATCATGGGACACCGAGCCTTAAGTAATTACTTAATGGGACGTCCCATAGCAATGCCACTTGAAGGGTGGGAGAAAAAACCCAAAGGGTACACCCAGACTTGAGGATCTATACTGCTGCTTGCAGCACACTGCGCCCGAAGGTGATATCCTAATACCTCCTTGCATCCACCTGATAAAATTTTGTGAATGTATGCACTGAAGACCAAGTTGCGGCCTTACAGATCTGAGCAGTGGAGGCCCGATGACGCACTGCCTAAGAAGCACTAACCGGCCTGGTAGAATGCGCCTTAAAGTGGAGTTCCAGCTAAAAAAAAAAAAAAATTAGTAATGTGTTTGTCACGGAACGCCCCACACTCCGCTTGAGTGCTTCCGTCATATACCGCTTCCTAAGTTCTGGAACACGAGTCCAATGGATCTGGCTATAGGAACCCCAAGAACTAGACAACACCAGTCTTGGAGTACATCAGAACTACCTTTATTTTGAGATCTCACAGACCTTTATACAGCAGGGATGACTCAAAGCTAACCTAATTAACATGACCTAATTTACTACAAAATGTACCCAGACCAGATGACAGTCTTGTGGGCACCGAGCTTCACACATTAATACAATTAACAATACAAACAACAATCTCCCCCCTCCTCAGCCTAGACCATTCGTCTATTAGCCAGGGCTGGTGGCTAATGTGATCAGCTCTCTCAATTAACATAAACACATGTTGATAACACCAGCATCTCCTCACAGGATGTGTCCCAGCAGAATGAATCAGTCTTATCAGCAGGGGGCTGCTGGAGGAATCCCCCCTCCCTCTTCAGGGACACAAATATACAGTAAGGAGTCCCCATACAATATATACATGACTGAGTCCGATTAATACAGTTCAGACTGGATTTCTCATTCACCTCAAATGCTAGGGCCCATAATCGGTGGGCAACAGGCTTGCACACAGTCCTCTCCAACAGCCTCCGCTCTGGCCATGCCCGTGACATTTCTCCCCTTTCGGCAGGAGACTAACACAGGAGGAGACCCCAGACGGGTTGACTCCGAAGTTAGTCCACAGCTCCAGTCCTCTACTGCCTGTACCCACACAGTACCCCAAACAAATCATCCCAAACAGTGCATTACTCACCCAGCCATCCTCTGCCTCTCTCAGAGAACATATCTGCCGCTGGGGAGAGGCCCGGACTGGCCCTTCTCCCTGGAATCCTTTCTGCCGCTGGAGAGAAGACAGGGTGACTGGGCTCACTCCATCCTGCTGTTGGGGATCTGGGCCGACTGCCCAGCATCCCTGGGGTATACAGGTGGGGACTGAAGCCCCATCAACCGACACCAGATCAAGCTGCAGTTGTGAGGTGATGACTGCATTCTCTCCTTGGATCCTGATCTGCAGCTCGCGATAGACTGCAACCTCCTCACCTTGGGCCTCCACAATTGCTGCAGGTGTGGGGCAGAGGTCTTGGACCCTCTGTCCGGTTGCCAGCACTTCTGCTGGGGGTTTGCCAGGTGGTTCCTCCTCTACAGAAACGTCTATTAAATCCCCAGTCTCTGGAAGTGTGGGACAGAGGTCTTGGACCCTCTGTTCAGTTACCAGATCTTCAGCTGGAGAAGTTTGTTTTAACTCCATAGATGCCGCTGGCAGAAAATCACATGTCCCTGTCAGTGTTGTGGGAGAAAGGCTGACTACCTCTTCTCTCAGGAAGGCTGAAGCCACTGTTGGTGCTGGGCAGAACACAGTGAACTTTGGCCCTGATAGCAGCTCTTCTGCTGGAGGCTCATCAGGTTGTTCTTCCTCAGCAGAAAAGTCTATTAAATCCTCTACCTCTATAACTGGTGTCTGTGGATAGAGGTTCACCATCTCCTGTCCGTGGAACTCAGAAGATGCCATCAGTGCTGGGCAGAGGTTAGCAGAGCTCTGCCCTGTTGTCAGCACTTCAGTTTTGGGGATGGCAATCTCCAGATTTTCCACTGCCGATTCTCTGGCATGCTGCTGAACTTGTTCTAGCAGTTTCCTGTATGCCCTTTCCAGATGCTGTTCCTTCCTTAGCAAATGGTCCAGATCAGGTTTGAGCTCTGAGACCCCTGCAAGACCGAGCATAGACTCTCTATAGTCTCTCATGTCCTCAAGGTCAGGTTCCCCTTCATCGCCAAACATAAAAAGATCTGTAAGGTTCTCCCACAGCAATCCAGGGCCGCCAAAGTCATATCCCTCCGGAGAGCATTCTGTTGTCTCCCCTAAATATCCCTCCTCTGCGTGCCATTGCAGAGCCCGATATCGATTGTCCAGCTCTATCTCCTGCTGGACCAACCTGTCCAACTCAGTCACCCATTGCTTCTGGGGCTGCTCTCCCAGGAATGCCATCCGCAATGCCCGTTGGTCACTGGCCCGTTGCTCTTGGGTTGGAAAGCACTTGCCCTGTTTTATACCAGCGAGACGGAGGGCTGCAATCCAGAGCTCCACCCGAATCAGCTGCCTGAGCTCCAGGTATTCATCCTCAGACACAGTCCTGGTGTACGTTGAAAGGATGATCCGCAGCAGCCCCGGGAATTCTGATGCCAGGTCCATATCTCCGCTGGGGTGACTGAAGTCTGCTATGCTGATCTTGGATCCAGTTGGAGGTTTGGATGTCCCAGACTTCAGACTTCAGGAAGCTTTCCCGCTGCTTGCCACCAATGTCACGGAACGCCCCACACTCCGCTTGAGTGCTTCCGTCATATACCGCTTCCTAAGTTCTGGAACACGAGTCCAATGGATCTGGCTATAGGAACCCCAAGAACTAGACAACACCAGTCTTGGAGTACATCAGAACTACCTTTATTTTGAGATCTCACAGACCTTTATACAGCAGGGATGACTCAAAGCTGACCTAATTAACATGACCTAATTTACTACAAAATGTACCCAGACCAGATGACAGTCTTGTGGGCACCGAGCTTCACACAATAATACAATTAACAATACAAACAACAATCTCCCCCCTCCTCAGCCTAGACCATTCGTCTATTAGCCAGGGCTGGTGGCTAATGTGATCAGCTCTCTCAATTAACATAAACACATGTTGATAACACCAGCATCTCCTCACAGGATGTGTCCCAGCAGAATGAATCAGTCTTATCAGCAGGGGGCTGCTGGAGGAATCCCCCCTCCCTCTTCAGGGACACAAATATACAGTAAGGAGTCCCCATACAATATATACATGACTGAGTCCGATTAATACAGTTCAGACTGGATTTCTCATTCACCTCAAATGCTAGGGCCCATAATCGGTGGGCAACAGGCTTGCACACAGTCCTCTCCAACAGCCTCCGCTCTGGCCATGCCCGTGACAGTGTTTAAAAAAAAAAAAAAAAATTTTTTTTTACTCACCTCTAAATGCCTGTTGCTAGGGGGTCCCTCGTAGTCTACCTCCTTCGGTGCCTGGGCTCCTGACGTCACTTCCCTCAGCGCAGGAAGGGAGATCGCCTCTCTTCCCTCCCTCTTGTCAATCATCTGGGAGACGTGACCGGTCCCAGATGATTGCGGGGCCAGTGACAGCGTGCGGCTTGTGCATGCGCAGTGGCCAATATAAATCTGCCCTCCAAAAATACAATTCCAGCCTCCTCTCTGCCAAGCAGACCTATTTTACCACTCATTAGCAACTTATCATCCTGTCCCCGTCAACTCTTCTCCACCTTCAACTCTCTACTTCGTCCTCCACCCGCCAACTCACTCACTGCCCAGGAGATCGCCAATCGCTTCAAACAGAAGATTGATACTATTCGCGCTGAGATCTCTACTGTGCCGACACCTTCCACGCTTTACACTTCATGCCCACAGGCACAATGATTATTTCCCTCTTTCAACCCCACCACTACAGACGAAGTTGCTAAACTACTTGCTAATGTCCACCTTACCACCTGCCCTCTGGATCCTGTTCCCTCACAAATGCTACGTTCATCCTCTGGCCCTATGATACACTCTCTAACCCACATCTTCAATCTCTCCCTCTCTTCTGGCATCTTCCCTAACTCTCTGTAAAATATGCACTTGTCAGACCCATACTTAAAAAGCCCTCACTGGACCCATCCAATCTTAACAACCTGCTCCCCTTCTTATCCAAACTCCTCGAACGTCTGGTCTACAACCCACTGAGCGTCCACCTCGCTGATAATGGCCTTCTTGATCCCCTTCAGTCTGGATTTTGTCCTCAACACTCCACAGAAGCTGCTCTCCTAAAACTAACAAATGATCTACTAACGGCCAAAACCAATCGACACTATTCTGTACTCCTACTCCTGGACCTCTCTGCTGCCTTTGATACGGTTGACCACCCCCTTCTCCTCAAAAAACGACACGCCTTTGGTCTCCGTGACTGTACACTTCGCTGGTTCTCTTCCTACTTATCCAACCGCACCTTTAGCGTTTCTTATAACTCTACCTCCTCCTCTCCTCTTCCTTTCTCTGTTGGGGTCCCCCAAGGTTCTGTTCTTGGACCTCTACTATTTTCAATCTACACCGCCTCCCTGGGTCAACTGATAGCCTCCCATGGCTTCCAATACCACCTCTACGCTGACGACACCCAAATCTATTTCTCTACCCCTCAGCTCACTCCCTCTGTCTCCTCACGTATCACTAATTTACTCTCCGATATATCGGTCTGGATGTCACACCACTTCCTCAAAGTCAATCTAGCCAAAACCAAATTTATAATCCCCCCCCCCCCCCATATGCCTCTTCCCCTGATCTCTCTGTCAAAATCGATGGCACAACTATAAGCCCTTCCCCACATACCAAGGTTCTAGGTGTAGTCCTAGACGCTGAACTCTCCTTCAAGCAACACATCCAATCACTGTCCAAATCCTGCCGCCTCAACCTCCGCAACATCTCCAAAATACGCCCCTTTCTAACCAATGGCACAACAAAGCTCTTAATTCACTCCCTGGTCATCTCTCGCCTCGACTACTGCAACTCCCTTCTCATTGGCTTACCTCTACATAGTCTATCACCTCTTCAATCCATTATGAATGCCGCTGCCAGACTCCTCCACCTTACCAATTGCTCTGTGTCTGCCACTCCTCTCTGTCAATCCCTCCACTGGCTTCCGCTCGGCCAAAGAATTAAATTCAAAATTCTAACAACTACGTACAAAGCCATCCACAATTTCGCCCCCAGCTACATCACTAGCTTACTCTCTAAATACCAACCTACTCGCTCTCTTCCTTCCTCTCAAGACCTCCTGCTCTCTAGCTCCCCCTTTACCTCCTCCCATGCTCGCCTCCAGGCCTTTTCCAAAGCCTCTCCAATCCTATGGAATGCCCTACCCCAATCTGTCCGCTTATCTCCTACTTTATTAGCTTTCAGACGATCCCTGAAAACCCTTCTCTTCAGAGAAGCCTATCCTACCCACACCTAACAACTGTATTTTCATTTTTTCCATCAGCTCATCCCCCACAGTTATTACCTTTTTGTTTCCACTTGACCCTTCCTTCTAGATTGTAAGCTCTAACGAGCAGGGCCCTCTGATCCCTCCTGTATTGATTTGTATTGTAAGTGTACTGTCTGGCCCCATGTTGTAAAGCGCTGCGCAAACTGTTGGCGCTATATAAATCCTGTATTATAATAATAATAACTGACCCGGAGAGCCCACGTTTCTTCAGAATGTGGGTTTCAATAGCCAAGCCATTAAATTTAGAGACTGTAAGGAAGGATGGAATATCGGTCCCTGTGAGAGCAGATCTGGCCGTAGTGGGAGGGACCATGGGCCCTCCACTGTCATTTTTACGATTTCTGCTTACCATGACCTTCTGGGCCATGCTGGTGCCACCAGAATTACCGGCTTTCTTTCCAGTTTTATCCTGCAAAGAAGTCAACGCAGCAACTGAATAGGGGGGAATGCATAGATCAGTGAGAACTGATCCCATGGGGTCACCAACGCACCCGTTACGCATGCGAGTGGATCCCTTATTCTGGCCACAAAGTTGACTAACTTCATGTTGAACCTGGACGCTAGAAGATCTACGTCCTGAGACCCCCATTTTTGGCAAAGAGCCTGAAATATGTCGGAGTGAAGAGACCATTCCCCTTGGAATAACTGCTGGCGACTTAAGTAGTCCACCTGCCAATTTTCTACTCCCGGAATGAAAACTGCCGAAAGGCACGGAACATTCCTTTCTGCCCAAGTTAGAATTGGTTCACCTCTATCTGTGCTGAGAGACTTCTGGCGCCCCCTTGGTGATTGATATAGGCCACAGCTGTGGCGTTGTTGGATGGAATCCTGACAGGGGAATCCCGTAACCTGAAAGTCCAGGCCTTTAGAGCCAGACGTACTGCCCGAATCTGTAGGATATTGATGGGCAAAGTTCTTTCATGTCTTGACCACTGTCCCTGCACAGTTGTCTTTTCTAGTACTGCTCCCCAGCCTGAAAGGCTGCTTTCCGTGATTACCACTTTCCAGATGACTGGTCTGAAGGATTTTCCTTTCAGCAGATTTTGGGTTAGTAACCACCAAGAGAGGCTTTGGGACACTCTTGGGGACAGCTGCATTGGTAAGTCTAAAGCTTGAATTTTTGTTCTAAGCAACAGTCTTGAATGAAACTGGTCATAGGGAACTGGTTCGAATGAAGCCACCATGGTTCCTAGTAACCTCATGCAAAGGCGAATGGAGAGGTCGCCCTTTGACCTGACCATCCGCACCAGCTCCTTTTTATGGAGTTGATCTTTGCCTGAGGCAAGAACACCCTTTACTGGCCTGTGTCTATGATCAGACCCAAGTACTCCAGTCTCTTTAGCAGTATTAAGGAAGATTTCTCTAAGTTGAGAATCCAACCCAAACTTTTCAGATAGTTGGTTGTGGTGCGTACGCTTTGCTCCAAACGAGCCACCGATTGATCTATTAGCAATAGATAGTCTAGGTACGCTACAACTGTTATGCCCTGTGCCCTTAACCTGGCTAGAGGTGGGGCCAGCACCTTGGTGAACACCGGGGTGCTGTGGCTAGCCCGAAGGGCAGGGCTACAAATTGAAAATGCTGCTGTTCTAACTCGAACCGCAGAAACTTTTGATGAGCGGGAAATATAGGGACCTGCAGATATGCATTCCTGATGTCGATTGATGCCAGAAGTTCTTCTTCTAGAAGGTTAGAAACTACCGACCTGATCGTCTCCATGCGAAAGGAGCGGATCTTCAGGAACTGATTTAGATCTCTTAGATCTAGAATTGGTCTGACGTCTCCATTTTGCTTTTGGTACCATGAAAAGATTTGAATAAATCCCCAGACCTTGCTCTTTTGTGGTGATCTGTATGATCACCCTTTGAGATGTTAATCGGTCTAGTGCCTGAAACAGAGACTGTCTCTTCTCTGGATCTTTGGGAACGCTTGACCTCAGGAAGCCAGGCGGTGGAAAGTCCCGAAATTCCAGCTTGTACCCCAGCGTTACCGTGGAGATGACCCATCTGTCCTGAATCTCCTTTTTCCAGACTTCTGAAAACTGCAGAAGTCTTTCCTCCACCTCGGTGAGGGGGGTTGCCTCTTCATGATGAGGCTTTAGGATTCTGCTTTGCAGGTTTCCGACCCCAGGACTTCTTTTGAGCCTGGGTCTGACCCTGTCGCCACTGCCTAGAGGCGGAAGCCCCTGGTGCAGGGGAAAGAGCCGTTTAAATGAAGGGCGTTTATACTTTCTTTTTACTGGCAAGAGAGTACTTTTTCCCACTAGAAATTATTTGGATATATTTATCCAAGTCTTCTAAAAAATAATCGCTGCCCATGAAAGGGGAACCCAGTTAGGAGGTTTTTACATGGTGCTTCAGCTGACCAATTTTTTAACCACAGGATTCAATGCATATGCACAAACATAAGCGTAAGGTGGGACGCCTGGTGAATAGAATCTTTAATGGCATCTATGGCAAAGCATAATGCCTTTGATAGTTCAGCCAAATCCCAAGCTTGTTGTGCAGGAAGCTCTCTAAGGACCTGTTTAAATTGGTCCTTTAGGGATTGGCAGACGCCTAACACAGCGACTGCAGGCTGAGTAACGGCACCTGCCAAGGAAAAGGCAGACTTTAGCAGAGATTCCAACTTTTTATCTGTTGGATCCTTAAGCATCTGCGCATTGTCTACAGGACAAGTTAGGCTATTATTCACATTGGAAATTGCAGCGTCAATTGCTGGTACTTTCCATTTTTTTGGAAAATTTCTCCTCCAGAGGATAGAGAATTGAAAATCTCTTAGGAGGCAGAAAATGCTTATCCGTGTGATTCCATTCAGCAAAAATAAGCTTTTCTAGTAATGCATGTGCAGGAAACGCATGCAAAGGATGAGAAGGTTTTAAGGAACTGGGCGGCACAGAGGTGTAGTGGGTAGTACTCTCGCCTAGCAGTAAAAAGGGTTGCTGGTTCGAATCCCAACCACGACACTACCTGCCTGGAGTTTGCATGTTCTCCCTGTGCCTGCGTGGGTTTCCTCCGAGTACTCCGGTTTCCTCCCACACTCCAAAGACATGCTGGTAGGTTAATTGGCTTCTGTCCAAAATTGGCCCTAGTATTTGAATGTGAGTTTGGGACTTTGGATTGTGGGCTCCTTGAGGGTAGGGGCCAATGTGAGTGTGCAATTGTATTTGTAAATTGATGGTGCTATATGGGTACCTTAATAATATAATAGATGAGCATCTTAATAAGATGCAATGTACAGGGATAGGGATAATTGTAGACACACTCACTCAGGTTGAACTGGATGGACTGGTGTCTTTATTCAACCTTACTAACTATGTAACTATGTAAGGAAGAAGCTGAGCTTTCAGGAGACTCTGTTAGGGGTAGCATGGAAGTAGAACGAACCATCCGTAAGAGTTTGTATCAGCAATTTCTCAGATTGAGAGGCTGAAAAAGGTTCATCTATCATTGTTTCCTCCACAGAGGAATCATTGGTTTGCTTTTCCTCCTGATCGACTGAGGGTAACACCTCACCCTGTGCCCATTGTTTCCCTTGCAAAGGTTCTGAAGTGGGAGAAGGGGGATCTAGCACGCTTCCTATCCATTTGAATGGAGGATGCAATTAAAGCCGCTAATCTTCCTTCCAGACCCTGCAGGGAGGAGGAAAGGACATCTTCAGTCACGTATACAGGGGCTGAGATGTGAGAAGCAGCTGCACCATCAATTTGTTCCAATGGCTCACCCTGGCTTGCCATAACTGGTAATTCAGGCGAGGATGACAGCATGGAAATGCGACTCAAGATCCTAATATATGGAGGTGAAACCGTTAGTATCTTTTTGGTTTTTGTGGTGTCTTTTTTTGGCAGGCATAGTCCTAAGTACAAAAACAGAGGCACTAAACAAATTTGCACTTAATTGCTGAGAATAGTCATGACTTTTAAAGCCGCTATACAGTTCAGTCTAGTGCTGGAAAAAGAGTGTTGTTCCTGTATTAGGAATGCCAGTTTTGCAACCCATACATGTCCCACAGCTCCTGTGTCCTTGTGTTGCAGGCTGCTTGTCTGTTCCTCATCTGCCGAGGCAAGACTGTCACAACTGTGGTAGTTATCTGTTTTTAGCCTGCCGTGCGTCCTTGTGGACGTTCATGGCGCCGCGATTAGGCCCCACCCCCTCAAAAAAAATTCCAGCCCTTTTTTCTATTTAAATTTTCCGGCGCCTGTGTGTGGCGTTTTTCGACTTCTAGAACCGACATGGGGGGAGGGAGGGGAGGCAGAGACCATCCAGCAGCAGCAGGTAGAAACTTAATCTAAAACAGTCACAGTAAAAGCGGTATTAGCGGGGCCCCCGCACCCCCCGGGGGTAATGTAAGGGGGTACAGCGCTGCTGTCCCCCTAACCCTCTGGTCTCATCAGGGGGGAGAGAAAACACGTTTGCAGCTTTCTCTTACCTTGCAGAGTCCCCCTCTACACGCTTCTGAAATCAGGCACGAACTGAGCTTACAGTGAAGACAACAGAGTAAGGTATGTGCAGAGACTCCCTCTAGTGGAGAATTAAGGCATGACAACATTTTTTTCCAAATGGAAGAAATATATAGATATATTTAATACCGAAGTTTCTTCCCTTACCTTATCCTCACCGCAGGATTTGCTGAATTAACAAATAATCCAGTCTTCACCCATCACGGTGGGCTGCGTAGCATCAGGAAGTTTAGGTAATGTAACAAGACCTAAGCCTTGGGTTCCTGGGGTCCAGCCCTTCAAAGAGAGGTGTTACAGGCAAAACCTTGTGCTTCCGATACGAGGCCCCAGGTACCATCCTTTTAGGCCTCCATGGCACTTTGGATGTATCTGGTGTATGGAGGCTAAATCCAGCATGGATCTCTCCTGGAGCTCCTCAGAGCACATCTTCACTCGTGACCAACACCTTAGACACTGGCGAAAAATCTGATGTGCTCCTGGAAGGAGGAGGGGTTATATTGGGAGTAAACTTCCTTGATTGGGTTTACCGGTGTCAACACCTCAAGGTAGCCTATAACCCATTAAGTAATTTATGTAAGGCTCTGTGTCCCATAATGTACGATAAAGAAAAAAGGAAACCCATACTTCTCTTTTAAACAACAAAATTATCAGAGGGCCATTAAATAGTGGATGTACTGTATATGGATTTTTTTTGGAGAATAAGGATATTGTTTAGTGTCACTTTAAGTTTATACATATACAATGGTATCTATAGTCTGGAATTTAAAGTTGGTGCAATGAGCAGCAGCATGGGTTTTATGTAAAAAAAATGATGTATATAAATGATATGTACTGTCATACTAGCCTCTCTCTCTCTCTCCCTCTCCCTCTCCCTCTCCCCCCCTCTCTCTCTCTCTCTCTCTCTCTCTCTCTCTCTCTCTCTCTCTCTCTCCCTCTCCCTCTCCCTCTCCCTCTCCCTCTCCCTCTCCCTCTCCCTCTCCCTCTCCCTCTCCCTCTCCCTCTCCCTCTCCCTCTCCCTCTCCCTCTCCCTCTCCCTCTCCCTCTCCCTCTCCCTCTCCCTCTCCCTCTCCCTCTCCCTCTCCCTCTCCCTCTCTCTCTCTCTCTCCCTCTCTCCCTCTCTCCCTCTCTCCCTCTCCATCTATTAATGGCTGTATTTGTTTATGCCGAATAACGTGACAGCATGTGCTGGTCACTGGAAACTTTTTATCAACTTGTTTTTAAGGCTCTTGCACCCAGCCGCCTGAAATACGTTCAGCATAATTCCCAGTGTATTTTCTCCAACCAGGCAGCCTAGGTGCAGCATACAGTCTGTCATTACCATGAATGGCTGTACTTGTGTATATGGTGGTGCTATCATCAACACGAGTGCGGGCATACGAGCAATTGCAAAAAATAGAAAATGTTCTATTTTTTTAAATTCTTATAGTCTGCACTGGTGTTTTAAGATGTATGCATGTACACACAGGAACAGCGGTGCACAGCCATTCATATTAATGAGAGACTGTATGCTGCACCTGGGTGGAGGAAATCAATATGCTGAACGGGCGTAGATGGCCTGGGTGTAAGAGCCCGAAAACAACTTGATAAAAGGTTTCCAGGCGTGGCTGGCCCATGTGAATGAGCCCGTACAAAGCCTTGTTCCAGTTTGTCCATTATGGCACCTGTCTGAGAAGGTCCCTCCCTGAGGTGAGACAATAGTGTCTTTCATATTGGAGATGATGCCACTTTATAAATAAATATTACTAAAAAAATCATATTTTCTACTTTTGTTCCCTTTATTTCTTTTGATATGGTTATATCTTTGTATTTGTAATATCTATAAAACATTTGGAAAAATTAAGTAGAAATCAGCGATTATGTCTTCTTTAACAGGTTACACCTATATTCCATTTCACAGAAATAGGAAAGGTCTAGTATATCAATTTGATACGTTTTTATTTAACACACAAAAAGGCCAGTTGCATATAAATTAATGTCATCATAATGTTTTTTGTTTCACTTTGAATGCAAGAGCTGCCTTGTGTCAGATAAGGTAAAATGAAAGAATGCCTGTAAGCAGTGCATTGGGGACTTCAGTATTGATATGTTCGCTGCATGCCCTACAATTTATTTCCTGAGATAAGAAACAGTCTGTGGTTTCTGAAAGGTCAGAGAGTAGATAGTAGGAGTCTCAGTATGTGATAAATGTCATGGCAAGCAGTATCAAACCCAACATGAGTGTATCATTGTACGTTCTCTGCGGAACAGTCTCCTGCTACAGCGCTTATCTGGCTCAACATTAATTATACCTTTTATCTAATACATCACGTATATTATCTCCCTTTTGGGATTTACCAGCTCTTTATCTTGCATTGAGTAAACTGATAGGCAGTGGCCTGAAGTGTTATCATTGATTTTAGTTGTGCTAAAACAAGACAATGGTATGCTGAATTTACCTTTTTGGACTGTTATGTGTTTGTAATGTTTTCTGTGGCAATATTAACATTTTTCACAAACAGGGTTACATGTCAGTGTACATTTTTATCCCTGGAGAACTAAATGGCTAAATGGCTTGCATTTAATTTTGTTACAGGATATAAATGAATGGAAAATTTCTCGCTTAAATACCATCTTGGATGTTGTAGAAGAAGAATGTGGCATCTCTATTGAAGGTGTAAATACTCCTTACCTCTACTTTGGCATGTGGAAGACCACATTTGCATGGCATACAGAAGATATGGATCTTTATAGCATCAACTACCTCCACTTTGGGGAGCCCAAGTCATGGTAATATTTTACTATCTTCATCCATTGTTTAACTAATACTTATTGGACTATAACTATCTGTTTGAGTTGGCATCTCTTTTGCTTGGATTTGTATAAAATAAGTGAAGATGTGCTAACATCAGATGTTCAAATCTGAGTAAAAACCACTGTGCCCAAAATAGAGTATGCATGTGGATATAGTGATGGGAGACTGATGAAGGTATTGGTCAGGGTACCAGCACTGATTTGAGAAGTAATAGAGCATGGTGCAAATGCACAAATCTGTAACCTCTACATTTGTGATGTCCTCAGTTGTGGGGTTCATTGGCCATTTTGACAACCAACTCTGTGTGCCGACAACCCGACTGAAGCAAGGCTTGTCTACAATGTATAATTTTACTGTACAATTTTTCTTAGATTTACCCAAAACTATCTAATATTTATTTATTACAGGTACTTATATAGCACTGTAAATTTACGCAGCGCCTTACACATGTATTGTACATTCACATCAGTCCCTGCCCTCAAGGAGCTTACAATCTAAGGTCCCTAACTCACATTCATACATACAGTACATATACTAGGGCCGTTTTAGACAGGAGCCAATTAACCTACCAGCATATCTTTGGAGTGTGGGAGGAAACCGGAGTACCCGGAGGAAATCCACGCAGGCACAGGGAGAACATGCAAACTCCAGGCAGGTAGTTCCATGGTTGGCATTTGAGCTGACAACCTTTTATGAGGTCAAACCTAAATACTTTCAATTTGTCTGCAATCAGGCAGGCCTCTGCACTACATAGTTAAAGGTAAATCTAAGGAAAATTGAATAAGAAAATTCTATAATTTATTGCCAGCTTAAGGGAGATTACCTTCTATTCAGGGTGTTAAACCACCAGTGATCTGAAGAAACAGAATTCTAGTGAGGCTTGCTGCAAAATTAATGATTTCTTTATCCTGACTGTCATAAATCCTAAGCTTACGTGAAAGATTTCATAGAAATAATTAGTTGCACGATTAATCGTCAAGAATGGTTAATATCGTTAACACAATTTTTTCCCCCGTTGCAATCTTGACAAAAGTGATTCACGATTCTTTCTATGCAAAGAATTCTCTCTGCTCTTCTGAAGCCACAGCCGTCAAAAAGGAAGAAAAAAAACGGGAAGTCTGCCAAGTATCACAACATTGTTTAGCAGTGGAAATTAAGTATAAACGTTGTAACAATTTGTCAAAGGAATAGACTATGTGTGTAAATGAGGAAAGTTTAACCACTTAAACCAGTGTTTCTCAACCTTTTTGCCTTCGGGAACCCTTGGCCAAAAGTAGTGGATCTCGGGGAGAAAAAAATTCAGATCTAAAGCTCACGGATCATTGGATCTGATCAGGGAGCTGTAGATACAACAGCAGTAAAGAGACAGTATCAAATAATAGAATAGATATTGTGAAAACACTTACCTCCTTAATGCGAAACTTGGGCTAGCTTTTTTCTGCACAGATGCTCAATTCTGGGTCGAACCTGAAATAAGCGCACACGGATTTCTTCTTCAACTGAAAGTAAACGATTTCGCTCCTTGCTCTCGATGATTGTCAACCACTTACCGGCCACTGTATATATACGTCATTACTTTAAAGATGGATATCTCGGTAACGGCAGCAGCTGCTGCCACAACTGAGGTATCCATCTTTAGGGCTGGCGGTTCTGTACACGATAACGGTGGTCTCTGCGGCGGATGCACCGCAAGATCACTGTTGGCGGCGGGAGAGGTGCCACCCCCCCTCCCGCCGCTCTCCCGCGCCCTCCGCCGCTTACCGGAGCCGTTGGTAGCGGCGGAGGCGATCGGGTCCTTTCCCTTCCTCAGTATGGATACGAGTGAGGCTAAGATGGCGCCCACCCGTCTCCATACCATAGGACGGCCGGAGCGACGTCATGACGCCAGCTCCGCCCGCTTCTCTTTTTAAACGACTTTTTTTTTTTTTTTTTGCATTAAAGTCTAAATATGAGATCTGAGGTCTTTTTGACCCTAGATCTCATATTTAAGAGGTCCTGTCATGCTTTTTTCTATTACAAGGGATGTTTACATTCCTTGTAATAGGAAAAAAAGTGATCCAATTTATTATTATTTTTTTTTAAACAGTGAAAAAATAAATAAAATAAAGTAAAATAAATAATAAAAAAAAAAAAAAATTTTTTTTAGAGCTCCCTGTCCTGACGAGCTTGCATACGTTAGTAGCGCCCGCATATGAAAACGGTGGTCAAACCACACATGTGAGGTGTCGCCGCGACCGGTAGAGCGAGAGCAATAATTCTAGCCCTAGACCTCCTCTGTAATGCAAAACATGCAACCTGTAGAATTTTTTTAAATGTCGCCTATGGAGATTTTTAAGGGTAAAAGTTTGACGCCATTCCACGAGCGGGCGCAATTTTGAAGCGTGACATGTTGGGTATCAATTTACTTGGCGTAACATTATATTTCACAATATAAAAATAAATTTGGCTAACTTTACTTTTGTCATATTTTTTTATTCAAAAAAGTGATTTTTTTTCCAAAAAAAGTGCGCTTATAAGACCGCTGTGCAAATATGGTGCAAAAAAAAGTATTGCAATGACCGCCATTTTATTCTCTAGGGTGTTAGAAAAAAAAATATATAATGTTTGGGGGTTCTAAGTAATTTTCTGGCAAAAAAAACAGTTTTAAACATGTAAACACCTATAATCCAAAACGAGGCTGGTCTTTAAGTGGTTAAACAGGAAAAAGCTTGCTCACACATGTAGGAAGTAGAAAACTGCAGCAAAACATTCAATGCCTTTCTGTAAATGGCAGGATAATCTTCTTTGAAATCCAGAATTTGTCCAAGGATACATCATCAAACCTCATCCTGAGGGTACGATCAGATTGCAAATTGCAAATTTCTTCCTGTTCTTTTGAATTCAAGTTCTCTGACTGAACAGGAGACTCACAGTTCCTCACCCAAACATATATTTGTGTTGAAAGAGAAGGAAAATAATATTCCATTTTGCTCTGCAATACATCCAGTTGGCTTTCAATTAAACTTGAAACTTGCTGGTATCCTTCCTCACTTCCAAGGCCAAGCAACAGAGGAAACATCTCCAGATTTCCTTTCACAACATGGCTTTTCCAAAGATTCAATTTTCTTTTGAATCCAAGTATCTTGTCACTTGAAGTCAGGATATTTTCTCCAGAACCTTGCATAGACTTGTTCAGCAGGTTCATATGATTAAAAATGTCCACTAAGTATGCCAGTTTCTGCAGCCATTCTTTATCTT
The DNA here is from genome assembly GCF_042186555.1 of Aquarana catesbeiana. Classification (NCBI taxonomy): domain Eukaryota; kingdom Metazoa; phylum Chordata; class Amphibia; order Anura; family Ranidae; genus Aquarana; species Aquarana catesbeiana. The sequence continues at coordinate 407,955,569 of NC_133324.1, forward strand.
CAAAGCACTCAGCAAAATCTGACCTACACATTTCTTGAAAGTACTTCTTTAGTTGTTCTTTCAGCTCAAACACTCTGTGCAGAACTTGTCTTCTGCTAAGCCGCAGGGCGCCTCCCGTGCCACAAAGCACCAACCCCCCCATGAGGTAATGCGGCCTGGTACGGTTCAGGAGGGGGGGGGGGGGCGCTCGCTCGTCCCCACCCCCTTTCCTAACCGACAAGGCTGTGTGCTCGGATAAGGGTCTGGTATGGATTTGAGGGGGACCCCCACGTTGTTTTTCGGCTTAGGGGTTCCCCTTAAAATCCATACCAGACCGAAGGGCCTGGTATGCTCTTGGAGGGGAACCCATGCCCTTTTTTTATTTTAAATTTGGCGTGGAGTTCCCCCTCAAGATTCATACCAAACAGTGCCTGGCATTGGCGGGGATCCAAGTCGGATCCCCGTTCAATACGAGTCGGTACCCTGTCGGGTTGCTATGGAAATGGCAAACCAAACGCAGCTAATCGCACTGTACAATGCAGCTGATCGCAGTGCCTGGAGTCTTGAATTCCACAAAAAAAAACATGCTTTTAACTGTGGCAGAATAGCCGTCCGTGTGAAAGGCGCCTATAATGGTTATGGTTTGTAGTAAAGTGTCTTTTCAGTTTTGCTAGAGCCATTGCTTATTTGTAAGTTGTTTGCCACAGATAAGGCACAATGGAATGGGACAATGTGGATCACCTGTCCATGAAAACATTTTTTCCTAAAAAGGACATAAGGCAGAGTACAGCCGGGAGATCACCAGGGCACAGTACAAGGAGTTGCTTTCATCCACATGCAGAGCCGCACAGGTAAGCTGCTGTAATATGCCTTATATCTACTTGATCCCACAGAGGAGCGAAGCGAGTGGGAGCACGTGGCTGGATCAGGAGATGACATCCTGTCAGAGCTAAATGGGGATCAAAGAGCAGGGGCACGTGGTTGGAGGAGACTGATTGTAAAAAGGAGTTGAGATCATAGCATTGCTTTATGACATGTTATTATAATACTATTATGAACTCCCCTTCTGCTAAATTCAGTCTGATCCAGCTGTGCGCTCCCCCTCTCTGCATCACCACTTCCATACACAGGATGTCACCTGTGGCTTCAGTCACATGCTCCATGTCTCTGCTTACCCCCCCCCCCCCCCCCGTCTGTCCATCACATCAGAGCCCCCCTTTACATCAGAGGCCCCCCACCAGTGTCAGATTTCCCCCCCATCACATTACAGTCCTAACTTCACATTAAAATCCCCCCTATATATATGTGAACCCATCAGAGTTGCTCCTTTACATGAATCCCCTCATCACATCAGAGCTTCCACATTACATCAGAGGTCTCCCCATCACATCAGATCCCCCCTTTTATACAATAATTTTCTATCACATCAGAGTCACCCCTATACATCAGAGGCCCCCTTTACACGAGTCTCCCCATCACAGCGGAGTGTCCCCATCACAGCAGAGGTCCTCCCATTACATCAGAGCCCCCCTAGTGTCAGATTTCCCCATCACATTACAGTCCCTCATTCACATCAGAGGCCCACCATTACATCAAAGTTCCTCCTATACACAGGAACCTTTCATCACATCAAAGTCGCCCCTATACATCAGAGACCCCCTTTACATGAGTCTCCCCATCACAGCAGAGAAGTTAAGTGTGTTTCCTAGTGTGTGTTCTAACTGAAGGGGGCATGGGACTTGCTAGGGGAAGAGATAGATCGGTGTTCATACTCTATGAACACACGATCTGTCTCTTCTCCCCTCAGTGAACCGGGATCTGTGTGTTTTCACACAGATCCCAGTTCTCACCATGTCGCGAGCGATCGCGGGAGCCCGGCGGTCATCGCAGCTGCCGCGCGCTCGCATTGGCTCCGGGGGCGAGCAGCGGGCGCACTCACCCCTAATGGCCACATAAAGAAGCAACGTAACATGACGGCGATTCACGCAGCCGAGCCATGTTGCCGCAGTTAAACTGCGGCAGCTGGTCGGCAAGCGGTTAACCTATCAAATTTGGGGAAGATTTCCTTTCTCTTGTCTAGAGATGGAAAGAAGCCGGTATCCACATTAGAGGATTTTTCCTCATCGCTCGCTATGGTAACTCAAAATTTTAGAGATTCCCTCTCTCCAATGATCTCTCTACATGATGGTCACAAGGGCAAATAGAGGAGAGAATCTTCCTGGTGGGGAAATGAAGAGCAATAAATTCTTGACCGAGAGTCTGAAGCTGGATATACACTTTTTTTTTTTTTTTTTTTTTAATTCAACCAGCAGGCTGAACAGAAGAACTCTGATTGCTACATCTCCACATGCCATGTGGATGCAGGAATCTCCCCCACTGTGCTATTGGTGAGCCTATTCTGGCTGATTACAGTGATCATTTGCTGCAAGGGCTGATCCAACACTGGTTTTCCAGCAGGACCTTTCGGCAGAAGCTTTTATTGAACAGAGAGGGCTACACACGGATCAGTTCGGCTGGTTCCTCCTAAACCATCCAAATTTCGATAAGTGTATACCCAGCTACAAAATAAATTTGCCTTTTACATACACTTTAATAAAGGTACATTCATCTATTGACATCCTCCTATTGCTATTTATGATTGCCTCTTTACGGTACAATTCCTAGATATATTGCATTGCTGTAACAGTTTTGCATGTATTTTCCTCTGGAAAGAATTGCATTCTTTCTCATTTGCTTCTTTTCTTCAGCTCTTCTTCAGCTCTGCTTGTATGTCTAATGTAATTAATTTGCAAATCTACATTCATAATGTAGATCCCAGGTTTTCTTTAGCTTCGCAAAGCATGGCACTGACTTTCCTTTTGCCATCTGTAGTTTGAGCGTTGACCTGCTTTTACTCACTGTGTTAGTCATTTGATGCAAAGCTTTTTGGGCAAGCATCTGACATGAAATACACTTGAAATTCGTTTTCTTATGTTCAAGTAAAAGCCTGAGTTAAAGATTTATTGAACAGTTCATTAGAGATTTCTTCAATCCATTACAGAATCGTCAATACTTCTTGACACGAGACTCTACCTGGCATTACTTCCTTCTCTGTAAGCATCAGTGAGTGAAGCTTTTAGCTTCACTTTTCTGTGTTAAGTTTATCTCTGCAGAGCATTCTTTCCCTGTACCGTAGATGTGGTCTTTTTTCTTCATCCTTTTCTTACAAGACAGACATCAAATCCCATAGTTACTTACTCATTTGGACGACACTCTGCGTCCCAGTATGTTCAATCTATTGATTTCCCATTTGAAAAATTCAGACAACAACCACACGCTTGAAAAAACATTCCTGTAGGAAAGTGTTTGATTTTATTCAAGGGTAAAATTATTTTGAAATAGGTCGGCGTAGTACTATGCACTCTGTCAACTGAAGGAATGCTTTTTGAGATGTGATGTTAGGGTGCTGTCTGGCTCGCTCATTGTGTGTGCGTTGGAATGCACAAGTGCTAAGATTGATTTTCTATGGTAGCTATGCTTTAACAAGAATACGTTTTTAGAAGGCTTTGAAAAATATATATCTGATATCTTACAGTTTCTGAATTTATCCTCATGTTTTTATGTGGGTGTTTTGACAGGGTATTGTATAAAAAAAAAAAAAAAAATGACCAGGCTTTAGATATAATTGGTGACAAAGTTACTGACTGTAATGTGTATGTATGGATCACAAAGAAGCAAAATAATTGATTGCTTACCTCACTAGATGATGGGTATAGTGCATCCGGAGCGTATGCACAGCGCTTCACTTTTTCCACATTTTGTTATGTTACAGCTTTATTCCAAAATGCATTCATTTCTACAAACAATACCCCATAATGACAATGTGAAAGAAGTTTGTTTGAAATCTTTGCAAATTTATTAAAAACAAAAAAAAAATCACATGTACGTACAGTATCTCACAAGAGTGAGTACACCCCTCACAGTTTTGTAAATATTATATTCTATCTTTTCAACACTGAAGAAATGACACTTTGCTACAATATAAAGTAGTGAGTGTACTGCTTGTATAACAGTGTAAATTTGCTGTCCCCTCAAAATAACTCAACACACAGCCATTAATGTCTAAACCGCTGGCAACAAAAGTGAGTACACCCCTAAGTGAAAACGTCCAAATTGAGCTCAGTTAGCCATTTTCCCTCCCCGGTGTCATGTGACCCATTAGTGTTACAAGGTCTCAGGTGTGTTAAATTTGGTGTTATCGCTCTCACTCTCTCATACTGGTCAATGGAAGTTCAACATGGCACCTCATGGCAAAGAACTCTCTGAGGATCTGAAAAAAAGAATTGTTGCTCTACATAAAGATGGGCTAGGCTATAAGAAGATTACCAAGACCCTGAAACTGAGCTGCAGCATGACGGCCAAGACCACACAGCAGTTTAACAGGACAGATTCCACTCAGAAAAGGCCTCACTATGGTCGACCAAAGGAGTTGAGTGCACGTGCTCAGTGTCATATCCAGAGATTGTTTTTGAGAAATAGACGTGTGAGTGCTGCCAGCATTGCTGCAGAGGTTGAAGGGGTGGGGGTCAGCTTGTCAGTGCTAAGATCATACACTGCACACTGCATCAAATTGGTCTGCATGGCTGTTGTCACAGAAGGAAGCCTCTTCTAAAGATGATTTCACAAGAAAGCCCACAAACAGTTTGCTGAAGGCAAGCAGACTAAGGACATAGATTACTGGAACCATGTCCTGTGGTCTGATGAGACCATGATAAACATATTTGGTTCAGATGGTGTCAGGCGTGTGTGGCGGCAACCAGGTGAGGAGTACAAAGACAAGTGTGTCTTGCCTACAGTCAAGCATGGTGGTGGGAGTGCCATGGTCTGGGGCTGCATGAGTGCTGCCGGCACTGGGGAGATGCAGTTCATTGAGGGAACCATGAATGCCAACATGTACTGTGACATACTGATGCAGAGCATGATCCCCTCTCTTCGGAGACTGGGCCGCAGGGCAGTATTCCAACATAACGAACCCAAAGACACCTCCAAGACGACCACTCCCTTGCTAAAGAGTAAAGGTGATGGACTGGCCAAGCATGTCTCCAGACCTAAACCCTATTAAGCTTCTGTGGTGCATCCTCAAATGGAAGGTGGAGGAGCGCAAGGTCTCTAACATCTACCAGCTCCGTGATGTCATGGAGGAGTGGAAGAGGACTCCAGTGGCAACCTGTGAAGCTCTGGTGAACTCCATGTCCAAGAGGGTTAAGGTAGTGCAGGAAAATAATGGTGGCCACACAAAATATTGACACTTTGGGCCCAATTTGAACATTTTCTCTTAGGGGTGTACTTACTTTTGTTGCCAGCGGTTTAGACATTAATGGCTGTGTGAGGTATTTTGAGGGGACAGCAAATTTACACTGTTATACAAGCTGCACACTTGCTACTTTACATTGTAGCAAAGTGTCATTTCTTCAGTGTTGTCACATGAAAAGATAGAATATAATATTTACAAAAATGTGAGGAGTGTACTAACTTTTGTGAGATACTGTACGTACATGTGATTTTTTTTTTTTTAAATAAATTTGCAAAGATTTCAAACAAACTTCTTTCACATTGTCATTATGTGGTATTGTTTGTAGAATTGAATCCATTTTGGAATAAGGCTGTAACATAAAAAAATGTGGAAAAAGTGAAGCGCTGTGCATACGCTCTGAATGCACTGTACCCATCATCTAGCGAGGTATGCAATCAATTATTTTGCTTCTTTGTGGTCCATACATACACATTACAGTCAGTAACTTTGTCAACTTTGTACTCACTTTTGTGAGATACTGTAAGTATTCACAGCCTTTGCTCAATACTTTGTTTAACCACTTCAGTCCCGGAAGGATTTACCCCCTTCCTGACCAGAGCACTTTTTCCAATTTGGCACTGCGTCGCTTTAACTGCTAATTGCGCGGTCATGCAATGCTGTACCCAAACGAAATTTGCGTCCTTTTCTTCCCACAAATAGAGCTTTCTTTTGATGGTATTTGATCACCTCTGCCATTTTTATTTTTTGCGCTATACACGGAAAAAGACCGAAAATTTTGAAAAAAAATGATATTTTCTACTTTTTGTTCTAAAAAAAAATCCAATAAACTCAATTTTAGTCATACATTTAGGCCAAAATGTATTTGGCCACATGTCTTTGGTAAAAAAAATGTCAATAAGTGTATATTTATTGGTTTGCGCAAAAGTTATAGCGCCTACAAACTAGGGTACATTTTCTGGAATTTACACAGCCTTTAATTTATGACTGCCTATGTCGTTTCTTGAGGTGCTAAAATGGCAGGGCAGTACAAAACCCCCCCAAATGACCCCATTTTGGAAAGTAGACACCACAAGGAAATTGCTGAGAGGCATGTTGAGCCCATTGAATATTCATTTTTTTTGTCCCAAGTGATTGAATAATGACAAAAAAAAAAAAATTACAAAAAGTTGTCACTAAATGATATATTGCTCACACAGGCCATGGGCATATGTGGAATTGCACCCCAAAATACATTTAGCTGCTTCTCCTGAGTATGGGGATACCACATGTGTGGGACTTTTTGGGAGCCTAGCCGCATACGGGGCCCCGAAAACCAAGCACCGCCTTCAGGATTTCTAAGGGCGTACATTTTTGATTTTACTCCTCACTACCTATCACAGTTTTGAAGGCCATAAAATGCCCAGATGGCACAAACCCCCCCCCCCCCCCCAAATGACCCCATTTTGGAAAGTAGACACCCCAAGCTATTTGCTGAGAGGCATGTTGAGTCCATGGAATATTTTATATTTTGACACAAGTTGCGGGAAAGTGACTATTTATTTATTTATTTTTTTTTGCACAAAGTTGTCACTAAATGATATATTGCTCACACAGGTCATGGGCATATGTGGAATTGCACCCCAAAATACATTCTGCTGCTTCTCTTGAGTACGGGGATACCACATGTGTGGGACTTTTTAGGAGCCTAGCCGCGTACGGGCCCCCGAAAACCAATCACCGCCTTCAGGATTTCTAAGGGTGTACATTTTTGATTTCACTCTTCACTGCCTATCACAGTTTCGGAGGTCATGGAATGCCCAGGTGGCACAAACCCCCCCCCAAATGACCCCATTTTGGAAAGTAGACACCCCAAGCTATTTGCTGAGAGGCATGGTGAGTATTTTGCAGCTCTCATTTGTTTTTGAAAATGAAGAAAGACAAAAAAAAAAAAATTTTTTTTTTCTTTTTTTAATTTTCAAAACTTTGTGACAAAAAGTGAGGTCTGCAAAATACTCACTATACCTCTCAGCAAATAGCTTTGGGTGTCTACTTTCCAAAATGGGGTCATTTGGGGGGGTTTTGTGCCACCTGGGCATTCCATGGCCTCCGAGACTGTGATAGGCAGTGAAGAGTGAAATCAAAAATTTACGCCCTTAGAAAGCCTGAAGGCGGTGCTTGGTTTTCGGGGTCCCATACGCGGCTAGGCTCCCAAAAAGTCTCACACATGTGGTATCCCCGTACTCAGGAGAAGCAACAGAATGTATTTTGGGGTGTAATTTCACATATTCCCATGGCATGTTTGAGCAATATATCATTTAGTGACAACTTTGCAAAAAAAAAAAAAAAAAATTTGTCTCTTTCCCGCAACTTGTGTCACAATATAAAATATTCCATGGACTCGACATGCCTCTCAGCAAATAGCTTGGGGTGTCTACTTTCCAAAATGGGGTCATTTGGGGGGGGGTTTGAACTGTCCTGGCATTTTATGCACAACATTTAGAAGCTTATGTCACACATCACCCACTCTTCTAACCACTTGAAGACAAAGCCCTTTCTGACACTTTTTGATTACATGAAAACATTTTTTTTTTTTGCAAGAAAATTACTTTGAACCCCCACACATTATATATTTTTTTAAAGCAAATGCCCTACAGATTAAAATGGTGGGTGTTTCATTTTTTTTTCACACAGTATTTGCGCAGCGATTTTTCAAACGCATTTTTTGTGGAAAAAACACACTTTTTTACATTTTAATGCACTAAAACACACTATATTGCCCAAATGTTTGATGAAATAAAAAAGATGATCTTAGGCCGAGTACATGGATACCAAACATGACATGCTTTACAATTGCGCACAAACGTGCAGTGGCAACAAAATAAATACATTTTTAAAAGCCTTTAAAAGCCTTTACAGGTTACCACTTTAGATTTACAGAGGAGGTCTACTGCTAAAATTACTGCCCTCGATCTGACCGTCGCGGTGATACCTCACATGCATGGTGCAGTTGCTGTTTACATTTGACGCCAGACCGACGCTTGCGTTCGCCTTAGCGCGAGAGCAGGGGGGACAGGGGTGCTTTTTTTTTTTTTTTTTCTTTATTATTTTTTTGCTTTTTTATCTTATTTTAAAACTGTTCCTTTCATTTTTTTTTTTTTTTTTAATCATTTTTATTGTTATCTCAGGGAATGTAAATATCCCCTATGATAGCAATAGGTAGTGACAGGTACTCTTTTTTTGAAAAAATTGGGGTCTATTAGACCCTAGATTTCTCCTCTGCCCTCAAAGCATCTGACCACACCAAGATCGGTGTGATAAAATGCTTCCCCAATTTCCCAATGGCGCTATTTACATCCGGCGAAATCTAAGTCATAAAATGCTCGTAGCTTCCGGTTTCTTAGGCCATAGAGATGTTTGGAGCCACTCTGGTCTCTGATCAGCTCTATGGTCAGCTGGCTGAATCACCGGCTGCATTCTCAGGTTCCCTGTTGAGACAGGAGAGCCAGAGAAAAACACGGAAGACGGTGGGGGGGCATTCTCTCCCACTGCTTGTAAAAGCAGTCTAGAGGCTAATTAGCCGCTAGGATTGCTTTTACATGAAAGCCGACCGCTGGCTGAAAAGAATGATACCAAGATGATACCTAAACCTGCAAGCATCATTCTGGTATAACCACTCAAAGTCGTGAATGGTGTACCTGAAGACAAAAAAATGGTTAACAATAAAGCACAGTAAACGGTAAAGTATAAAAAATTGCATACCTGAAAAGCAAACATGATAAAACATAATAACAATAAAACATTGCAGAATAGAATACAGTAAAAAAGAGCAGAACAATAGAGAGAGAGAATAGAGAGAGAGAGAGAATAGAGAGAGAACAATAAAACGACAACTATTATTTTTTATTTTATATTTTTGTTTGTGTTTTTTTTTTTGTAACTGTAACTTTTATAACTGTAACCGGTTCCAGGTTCGGGTCTCTCAAAATGCGATGGCATCTTGGGAGACCCTGTGAAAGTGCGTCCTAGTCTGTGCAATGCTGTACCCTACGCTAATACTCAACTAGTGAATGGTAGCGTTCAAAACATTCACCAATGCAAAGACCAGGATTGACAGGAGGGACAATAATAGCGGGTGTCACGCCTATATCCGCGTTTGCTGCAGACACAACATCTTTTTGGGGGGGTTCGTTGGGTAGGGGTACTCGGGAGGACATAAAAATGCCTCTCATGCAGCCGACTGCATTTGGTTGGGGATGTGAATGGGGGAAGTACGGGCGCTGCAGAAGTGGTGGGTTCCCAATTAGGATTGGCGAATGCAGCAGGAAGGGCATTATGGGCACGACGGGCCTGTGTTTGTCTTTTTGGTGGCAGCGGGACACTATTTGTGCTTGCCACCTCACCAGCTTGAACTGCACTTATGGGACTCGCCACGTCACCAAGTGTTACTGCAGTGCTGGTTTGACTACGACCGGGGTGTACTAGGCCGCTGGCGCTTGCCAGTTCACCAAAACGCTACCAAAAAAAACTGTTAGCGATCGCAGGGATCAGGCCTGACTCTGCGAACGCTGCAGTTATGCGTTTAGTGTTTTGTAAGTGACAGTGATCGATCGATACTGCACTTGGGTGGGCTTTGCTGGGCCGGGCGGAGGGGCAAAACGCAGGTGCTAGCAGGTATCTGGGCTGATCCCACTAACACTGCGTTTTTGGGAACCCTAAACTGCTGGGGACGCCAGTATAGATCTGATCGGATCAGATATTGATCAGTTCAGATACTATACCACTAAGGGAGGTGTACGGTGCGTGCGTGGGTGTTAGCGCGACCGGCGCTAACCTGACGCTGCCTGGGGCTGGTGCTTGCCAGTTCACCAAAACGCTACCAAAAAAACTGTTAGCGATCGCAGGGATCAGGCCTGACTCTGCGAACGCTGCAGTTATGCGTTTAGTGTTTTGTAAGTGACAGTGATCGATCGATACTGCACTTGGGTGGGCTTTGCTGGGCCGGGCGGAGGGGCAAAACGCTGGTGCTAGCAGGTATCTGGGCTGATCCCGCTAACACTGTGATCGGGGGGGGGGGGATCGGGGTGTTTTGTGTGCCTGGCATGTTCTACTGTGTGTGTGTGTGTTGTGCACTCACATACCTGTCTTCTCTCCTCGGGCCGGAACGGAAATTACCGAGCCGAGGAGAGATGACATCATTTCCTCTGCCTCTGTGTACACTACAGAGGCAGGGAAATGATCCCATTGGCTGGGAGCGATCGCGAGGGGGGGGCCACGAATGGATGGCCTCCCCCTCACCACCGATCGCCGGGGGAGATTTGCCGACCGCCGCAGGCACCGGGGGGGTCCGATCGGACCCCCCACCCGCGGGCAGGCAAGGACGTACCTGTAAGTCCTTTTGCCTGCCCGTGCCGCTCTGTCGACGTACATCGTCGTGCGGCGGTCGGCAAGTGGTTAAAGCACCTTTTGGCACCAATTACAGCCTCAAGTCTTTTTTAGTATGATGCTACAAGCTTTGCACACCTATTTTTGGGCAGTTTCTCCCATTGTTCTTTGCAGGATCTCTCAAGCTCCATCAGGTTGGATGGGGAGCAGCGGTGCACAGCCATTTTCAGATCTCTCCATAGATGTTCAATCAGGTTCAAGTCTGGGCTCTGGCTGGGCCACTCAAGGACATTCACAGAGTTGTCCCGTAGCCACTCATTTGTTATCTTGGCTGTGTGCTTAGGGTCGTTATCCTGTTGGAAGATGAACCTTCGCCCCAGTCTGAGGTCCAGAGCGTTCTGGAGCAGGTTTTCATCAATGGTGTGTAGATTGCTGCATTCATTTTTCCCTCGATCCCAACTAGTCTCCCAGTTCCTGCCGCTTAAACACATCCCCACGGAATGATGCTGCCACCACCATGCTTTACTGTAGAGATAGTATTGGCCAAGTGATGAGCAGTGCCTGGTTTCCTCCAGACACAACGCTTGCCATTCAGGCCAAAGAATTCAATGTTTGTTTCATCAGACCAGAGAATTTTGTTTCTCATGGTCTGAGAGTCCTTCAGGTGCCTTTTGGCAAACTCCAGATGGGCTGTCATGTGCCTTTTACTGAGGAGTGGCTTCCATCTGGCCACTCTACCATACAAGCCTGCTTGGTGGAGTGCTGAAGAGATGGTTGTTCTTCTGGAAGGTTCTCCTCTCTCCACAAATGCTGGAGCTCAGTCAGAGTCACCATTGGGCTCTTGGGCACCTTCCTGACTAATGGCCCGTACACACAATCCGAATATCGTACAACTTTTTTCACTTAATAGTCGCAAGTAGAAACTGAATAGGTTACTAAAGTCACAAAAATTATTGTATGACAGAAGAAAAAATCGGAAGTGATGTCGTGTGTTGTAATGTATTTGTATTGTATTTTCGGACAACTGTGCTGACTAAACAAAAATCGTACGAGGAAAATTTTCGTGCTTGTCTGGTCGAATAATATCGGATGAATTGTCGTGATTGGCTCTCGAAAGTGTGGTATGTTTCGTCCGATTTTCCCTTCTCCCCTGATCACTCAGTATGGCTAGACGGCCCACTCTGTCCTGGTGGTTCCAAACTTCTTCAATTTATGGATGATGGAGGCCACTGTGTTCATTGGGACCTAAATGCTGCAGAAAGTTTTCTGTACTCCTTCCCAGATCTGTGCCTCGATAAAAATCCTGTCTTGGAGGTCTACAGACAATTTCTTGGACTTCATGGCTTGGTTTGTGCTCTAAGATGCACTGTTAACCGTTGAACCTTTTCTATAGACAGGTGTGTGCCTTTCCAAATCATGTCCAATCAACTGAATTTACCACTGGTGGACTCCAATCAAGTTGTAGAAATCTCAAGGGATGATCAGTGGAAACCGGATGCACCTGAGCTCAATTTTGAGTGTCGTGGCAAAGGCTGTGAATACTTATGTACATGTGATTATTTTCGTTTTTTTATTTTTAATAAATTTGCAAAGATTTCAAACAAACTTCTTTTCATGTTGTCATGATGTGGTATTGTTTGTAGAATTTTAAGGAAAATAATGAATTTTAATCCATTTAGGAATAAGGATGTAACATAACAAAATGTGTAAATAATGAAGCGCTGTGAATACTTTCCAGATGCATTGTATGAATTGTAAGATACTTGAAGGCCCCTTTCACACTGGGGCGGTTTGCAGGCATTATTGCGCTAAAAATAGCGACTGCAAACCGACCTAAAACTGCCGCTACTGTTTTTCCAGTGTGAAAGCCCGAGAGCTTTCACACTGCAGCGGTGCGCTGGCAGGAGAGAAAAAAAACTCCTGCAAACAGCATCTTTGGAGCGGTGTATTCACCGCTGCTAAACCGCTCCTGCCCATTGAAATCAATGGGGCAGCGCGGCCATACCGCCGCTGTAGCGGTACTATGCGAGCGGTTTTAACCCTTTTTCAGCCGCCAGCGGGGGTTAAAACTGCACCGCTAGCGGCCGAATACCGCCGCTAAAATGACGGTACAGTTTTACCGCCGACGCCCCCACCGCCCCAGTGTGAAAGGGGCCTTACTGAGGAAGTATGGCAGCTGCCAGTGTTGACCTTTCCTATTATCATTAGCTGTCATACTGGTTCAGTAGCTTTGGGCACTTTCAGCTACTGACCTGGAATAAATATGCAGGATGGGAGTTTTGGCTTTCTCCTTTTGCATGCTTGTTCCAGGAGCATTGAAGCCAGATAAAGCAAAGCAACTAAAAGGTCAGCAATGGCAGCCTACCTGTTTCCCTTGGTACAGGTTTCTTTTAGGGCTGGTTCACCCCAGATGCAGTCCAGTGCAGTGTGGTCCAGTCAATAAAAGTGGAACATGTTGCATTTTTTCTGTGTGAATCAAAAATGCACTGGAATGCACATGTCCTCAATTTGGATGAGGAAAAGAGGGGAAAAACTCCCTGGAAGGCATCAAAAGTGCATTAATAAACATGCATGCAAAATCGCATCTGAAAAGCAGAAATTGTGGTGTGAACTGGCCCTTAAAATAGAACTCCAGGCAAAGAATTTGGATACTCAGAGGCTCCTTTCACATGGGCAATACATCCATTCTTCATCTGTTGATGGATGAAAAACGGACAGCAAGCATTCCTATGGGCAAATGCCCATAGGAATTGCTCCCTTTCTGATTTTTTATTTTTTTGCATATTTGTCACACTTAACCGCTTCAGCCCCGGATGATTTTACCCCCTCCCTGAGCGTTTTTTTGCGATTCGGCACTGCGTCGCTTTAACTGACAATTGCACGGCCGTGCAACGTGGCTCCCAAACAAAATTGACGTCCTTTTTTTCCCACAAATAGAGCTTTCTTTTGGTGGTATTTGATCGCCTCTGTGATTTTTATTTTTTGCGCTATAAACAATATAAGAGCGACAATTTTGAAAAAAAGCATTATTTTTTTACATTTTGCTATAATAAATATCCCCCAAAAAATATATAAAAAAAAATTTTTTTCCCTCAGTTTAGGCCGATCATATTATTCTACATATTTTTGGTAAAAAAAAATCGCAATAAGCGTTGATTGATTGGTTTGCATAAAAGTTATAGTGTTTACTAAATAGGGGATAGTTTTATAGCATTTTTATTAAAATTTTTTTTTTACTAGTAATGGCGGTGATCAGCGATTTTTATTGTGACTGCGACGTTATGGCGGACATGTCGGACATTTTTGGGACCATTGTCATTTATACAGCGATCAGTGCGGTTAAAAATGCATTGATTACTGTGTAAATGACACTGGCAGCGAAGGGGTTAACCACTAGGGGGCGGGGAGGGGTTAAGTGTGTCCTAGGGGAGTGATTTCTAACTGTCAGGGGGATGCGCTGGTGTGTGTCGTCACTGATGTCTGCTCCCAATGACAGGGAGCAGAGATCGAGTGACACTTGTCACTAGGCAGAACGGGGAGAAGCTGTTTACATCAGCATCTCCCCGTTCGTCCTCTCCATGAGGCGATCACGGGTATCCCCGCGGCGATCGAGTCCGCGGGACCCGCAACCTGACTCACGGAGCTCCTGGCCTGCGTGCGCCGCCGGTGGCGCGCACGCAATGGCACGGCGGGGAATTCAAATGGACGTACAGGTACGCCCATTTGCCCAGCCATGCCATTCTGCCGATGTACATCGGCGTGCGCCGGTCGGGAACCGGTTAAATGACTCAGATCATCAAACAAATTTTATTATTACACAAAAATAACCCAAGTAAATACAAAATGCAGTTTTTAAATGAGGGCTTGGCTTTATGTGAAAAAGTAATTTCTCCCTAAACCTAATAACTGCATGTGCTACCATTGGCTGAAACAATGGCAATCAAGCATTTGCTATAACTGGCAATGAGTCTTTCACATTGCTGTGGAGCAATTTTATCCCACTCTTCTTTGCAGATGTGTTTTAATTCAGCCACATTGGAGAGTTTTCCAGCATGAAAGGCCTGTGTGAGGTCATGATACAGCATCATAATTGGATTTAAGTCTGGACTTTGACTAGGCCACTCCAAAACCTAAATTTTGCTTTGTTTGAACCATCTGGAGGTGGACTTGCTGTTGTGTTTCGGATCATTGTCTTGCTGCATAACCCAAGTGCACCTGAGCTTGAGGCACACCTTCCAAAAAGTAAAATTTTTGTCTCATCAGTCCACAGAATATTTGCCTAAAAGTCTTGGGGATAATCAAGATGTTTTTGGTAAATGTAAGATGAGCCTTTGTGCTCTTTTTGGTCAGCAGTGGCTTTGGCCTTGGAACTCTCCCATGGATGCCATTTTTGCCCAGTCTTTCTTATTGTTGAATCATGCACACTGATCTTACCTGAGGCAAGTGTTCTGGGTTCTTTTATGACCTCCTGGATGAGTTGTCGTCATGCTCTTGGAGTATTTTTTGTAGGCCAGCCTATCCTGGGAATGTTCACCACTGGTCCAAGTTATCTCCATTTGTGGATAATGGCTCTCGCCATGGTTCACTGGAGTTCCAAAGCCTTAGAAATGGCTTTGAAACCCTTCCTAGACCGATACATGTACATTACTTTGTTTCTAATCTGTTGTTGAATTATTTTAGATTGTGGCATAATGTGTGGCTTTTTGTGATCTTTTAGTGTGCCTCACTTTGTCAGTCAGCTTCTATTTATGTGATTTCTTAATTCAACAGGTCTGGCAGTAATCAGGCCTGGGTGTGGCAAGTGAAATTTAACTCAGCTTTCCAAAAAATTGTGGTTAATCACAGTTCAATTATGATTCAGCATGGGAGGGGGCAATTACTTTTTCACATAGGGTCAGGCAGGTTTGAACAGCTTTTTTTCCCTTAATAAATTAATAATTTAAAAACTGCATCTTGGATTTACTTGGGTTATCTTTGTGTAATATTAAAATTTGTTTTATGATCTGAATCATTTAAGTGTGAGAAATATGCAAAAAAATAAAAAATCAGGAAGGGGGCAAATAATTTTTCACACAACTTTATGTAAGCAGATAGGGGGATCTGGACCGCTTTACCCCGGATGCCTACATACTTAGATGTGCCTCTTTTAATCATGAACCATGTGAGTTATAAATGTATCTTCACTAAATGTAACCATATTGCTACACTTAGAGGTGGCTCTCTTCTCTTTTATACTCTCTCTAGCTCCTGCTGCATTTTGCTTCTCAATCCCCTTGTGGAGGCTGTCATTTGTGGATGGACATTTTATGGTTACACAATCACTATATATATATATATATATCTTTTTATATGGACTATAAACTGAAGGACTTATGAATAAATGGTTGTTGAACAAATCATTTGAGTTTCCGTTATTTCTTATGTGGAAATTTGCTTTGATATACAAGTGCTTTGGATTACAAGCATGCTTCTGGAACAAATTATGCTCGCAATCCAAGGTTTTATGGTAGTTGTTAAGCCGGCACCTGCTGGTATCCTAACAACCATGACTCATCCCTGCTGTCAGCAGGGGATTCCCTGCTGTCAACAGAATGTAAACAAAAGTCAAAAATTTAAAAATAAATATGTGAAATAAAATAAAATCCATATCAAGCCCTACGACCTCTATATACGTTTACAGCTGCTCCCTTTACAGAAGCCATTACTACAACTTCTATGAGCGATGCTGGATCTATTAATGGAGGAGGCAGACCTTTTAGTCATCTGCCTCCATTTATAGATTCCGTTTCATTCATAGAAGCTGTAGTATGGCTTCTATGAATTGAGCAGCTGGGCGGAAAGGGTGAGCATAGTTGGACTCTTACCTTGAGTTTGTGAACAACTTCAGCTAAAACTTTCCAGTTTGGGATTAAGTAGGGAGGGGTTAGTACCTGTATCTATTGCTACTTGTATTCCTTTTTTTTTTTTTTTCTGTCAGATAATGTACCACTTCACCCAGAAAATTGTTGCAATTGCAAATGTTTAGGCATTCTCATGTTTATTTCTTTTGTTTGTATTAGTATGACACAAAAAAGTGGAGAAACAAAAAGCCAAATCTGACACATTCACACACAAAATTATTGGCACCTTCTCAAACTTGTAAGAAATACCGTATATACTCGAGTATAAGCCAACCCGAATATAAGCCGAGGCACCTAATTTTTCCACAAAAAACTGGGAAAACTTATTGACTCGAGTATAAGCCTAGGGTGAGAAATGTGCAGCTACTGTAAGTGGAAAAGAGGGTCAACAATGCCCATCTGCAGCCTCACTGTGCCCATTTGCATGCCTCGCTGTGCCCAATTGCAGCCATAGATCCCCCGAACTTCAAACTCTATAGTTAAGGGTTCCTAGATGCCCCCTAGCTGCAGCCAAATTTAGGGGTCTCTGGACCCAAAGGGTCCCGAAATGACATTGTTGCAGATGGACACAGTTGTTTGAATTTGGGGCCCCGTATCTCGGGGCCACTTGGTGTTAGGAACCCCACATTTGGTGTGCAAACCCAGTGGCACTACAACAGATCCAAAGCTGGCATTCCTAGCACTAAGTGGCCTCGAGATACGGGGCCCCAAATTTGGTTCGGAAAATGTCAAGCACTTTTCTGTAGCAGAGAATGACATTTTCCGAACCAACTTTGGGGCCCCCGTATCTCAGGGCCACTTAGTGCTAGGAACCCCAGCTGTGGATATGTTGTAGTGGTAGTTCCACTGGGTTAGCATACCAAATTTGGGACTAGCACCAAGTGGCCCTGAGATACGGGACCCCAAAGTCGGTTCGGAAAATTTTCATTCTCTGCTGCAGAAAAGTGCTTGACTTGAGTATAAGCCGAAGGGGGCACTTTCAGCACAAAAAAAGTGCTGAAAAACTCGGCTTATACTCGAGTATATACGGTAATTGCATTTCAAGTTTGTAATGCTCCTGTAATTTTTATTTAAACTCCTCTGTATCAATTAACAGGGGCTGACAATATCCACAACTCCAAAATGGACTGGACAAAATTATTGGCACCCTCAATTTAATCTTTGGTAGCACACCCCTTGGAAAAAATAACTGAAAACAATTGCTTCCTGTAACCATCAATGAGTTTCTTACACCTCTCTACTAGAATTTTGGACCACGCTTTTGCCAACTGCTCCAGATTGGAAGGGTTCCTTTTCTCAACTGCTGTTTTGAAATCTCTCAACAGGTGCTCTATGGGTTTTAGATATGGACTCATTGCTGGCCAGTTCAGTACTCTCCAGCACTTTGTCTTAAGCCATTTCTGAGTGCTTTTTGACGTGTGCTTTGGGTCATTGTCCAGCTTTCTGACACTGGGCCCTACATTCACCCCAGAATTCTTTGGTAGTCCTTAGATTTCATAATGCCATGCACATGGTGAAGACATCCAGTGCCTGAAACATCCCTGAACCTCCACCATGTATGACTGTAGGGACTGTATTCTTTAAAGGCCATTATTTCTTATTCTGAAAACAGGATTCTCCGAAAAGAATTTTGGCTTCCTCAGGTAAGTTTTGGTAAACTCCAGTCTGGCTTTTTTATGTTTGTATCAGCAGTGGGCTCCTCCTGGGTCTCCCAGCATAGGGTCTCTTTTTTTTCAGATGGTGATTGTTGTAATATGTTCACCGATTTATGTGGGACATTATTATATGTACACACATACAGTCAATATTAACCAGGCCAGAATTGAGTTGACAATGGTTGATTTGTCCAACTCAATTTTAAGATAACAGCTGAAGACCCTTTGATGTGTTAGTCTTATGCAAGTCTACCTAGGGGTGTGAGGTATGGGCTGTTAACCTAATTGAACATTTCAAACGGTACATTGTTTAAAGGACCATAGAAGAAGTATTTATTGATGGTAATTAGACTTGAGGGGGTAACAATGGGATCAAGGAGTGTTTTGGGTTGGCCTAGCGGAGGCTCCCTCCTGTGGGGCTAATATATCAGGGGGGCTTGTTGATATGCAAGAATACAGATTAGGAATGTAGGTATTCCAAGGGCTCAAAAGGGTATTCAGGTGGTATCTGTTAATTTAATCTAATTACACATATCTAAGGACTTGTTGATGTTGATATGCGGGAGTGCAAATTGGGGCGGTTTATGACTACAGCTGTTCACGGTTGGGAGTTGTTGTCTATCTGAAAGACTAAAGTATATAAAAGACCTGAATGGAGACGGCCAATCAAATTGCTCAGCCATTCAATATCTAGGGTATATAACACGGCATTCAGTCTAGAGTTTAAGTATCGTCTGTCTGTGTATGATGCACATACAGACCTAGGAACATGGGGCTCTGAATTATATCTACTCTGTCGGATTTTTTTTGTCACCTGTGGACTTTGGACTTTGTTCTGTGTTGGAAGTCAATAAAGTGCATCTCTCTGGAAGAATTGGGTTGCTGCGGAAGAGTACTTACATCATCATCATTATAATGCCTAAATATTAATTAACTAATTATACCACTATCCATCCGATATTATTAAATCGCTACATTGGTGCCGTGACCCGGATTTGTCCGTGACTTGGACAAATCAACCATTGTCAACTCAATTCTGGCCTGGTTAATATTGACTGTATGTGTGTACATATAATAATGTCCCACATAAATCGGTGAACATATTACAACAGTGATGTATAATGCGAGCTGACACCGTTGTACCTTGTGCCTGAAGGTCAGATTGAATTGGTCTGGAAGTTGATCAAGGTTCTTTATCTACCATTCGAACAATCCTTCATTGCAGTCTTTGATCAATTTTTCTCTTTCGTCCTCGTCCAGGGAGATTAGCTACAGTGCCATGGGTTGTAAACTTCTTGACAATGTTGCACACAGTGGACACAGGAACAACAAGATCTCTGGAGATTGTCCATACTTTTCAACAATTTTTGTTCTCAAATCCTCAAACAATTATTTGCTGCTCCATGCCCTGTGTGGTACACAGACACACAAAAGAAAGGCTGAGTAATTTTTTCACCATTTTAACTGGTTGCTGGTGTGATTTTCTATATTGTCAGCACCTGTCAATTGATATAGGTGAATTTAATTACATACTACAAGGAGCATTATAAACTTGGAATGCCTATATTTCTTAAAATTTTGAGAAGGTGACAATAAGTTTGTCTAGTCGATTTTTGGTGTTTTGCTTGGAATGTGTCAGATTTGGCTTTTTGTTTTTTTTTGTCATACCAATATAAACATGAGAATGCCTAAACATTTGTAATTGCAACAATTTTCTGGCCAAAGTGGTGCATTCTGTCAATATTTTTGACCATGGTCTTTTACAGCCAGCAGATAAGGCATATTTTCACCCACATGGCAGCTGTAGAATACAAATTAGGCAGTATTTTTTTTTTTTTTTTAGTCCAGTGAAAGACAACAACCAAGGCAACTGTATGCATTTTCTCCCTGCGGAGCGGGGTAAGAGAATTCTTCGATCAAATAATTACCATACTATTTTTTGAAAATAGAACCGTGGATGCCATTAGGTGTACTAATGGCATCCAATCTATTTTTATATTCCATTATTGTTTACCATTACAGCTTCATGTGAATGGAATTTACACAGATTAACCTTTTCTAGCATAACAAACCCTTTCCTGTAATGAAAGTAAACTTGTCTTTTCTTCCATACAGAACAGATATCGCTCTGTCCTTTGTACAGTCCTTGGAATAAGAAGCTATTTTTGCTAAACCTTTTTATTTCTCGTACACACACTTTTGCATACATTTCAAAGTTTTACTTGGCTTTGAGTGTTGCTGTTTAATTGTTGTTACCAATCTTATCTTAGCTCTGCATTCCATTTAACGCCTACAGGCAATATGATTGTATCAGCAAGAGTGTTTATCAACCAACATTAAACATTATTTGCAATTTATAGTGTAACTCTAGTTTTAAGAAAAAAAAAAACCCTTTCTCAGTTTTATGTCAATTACAAAGATTTTTTGGCAAGCTTTCTTTTACAGATCTGCAGTAAAGTATAAGCTTGGAGCGCTAGTGTTACTATTAGCACAGCTTCAGCCCCAAAATTGCAGGCGATTGTCAGTGTAGTAAACCAGGCATGATTAGTGATGCTTAAAATATTTGCAATGTTATGTGGGATTAAAGTGGTTCTAAAGCCTCTACATATTTTTTTTTCCATTATTTCTATTGCTTATCTACATTACGCATAACTCCATGATTCTTTTGCCAAAATAATCTACATTGCATCTTGTATTACTCTGTGTTATGGGCTGCATCCTTAGCTTTGTACTATTGCACATGTGCGTTTCCCATTTACTTGTAAACAAACTGACGTCAGGCCAATGACAGTAGATCCTCTGTCAGCAGAGGAAAGCAAGCTTTCTGCTCTGCCTGCCAGGTGCATCCACTCCCTGCCTCCCAGGTACACCCACGCCCCACTTCTCTTCTTGATCACCTTGGCAAAATGCAGCGCTACTGGAAAAATGTTTTGTAGACTAATAAAACAAAAGTCGAATTGTTCGGGAAGAATACTCAGCACTATAAATGGCACAAAAAGGGCACAACTTAAAACATCATCCCAGTGGTGGAGGGAACATCATGATTTTGGCTTGCTTTTCTACCTCAGGGCCTGCACCACTTGCCATCATCGAGGTGAAAAATTATTTCACAAGTTTACCAAAGTTATCTAACAGGAGAATATCAGGGTGGCTGTCCACCAGCTGAAGCTTAGTAGAAGTTGGACAGCACAATGACCCTAAGCCTTTTGGAGTGGTCCAATCAGAGCCCAGACCTTAACCCAATAGAGATGCTGTGAAATGACCCGAAGAGAGGCGTTCACACCAGACATCCTACCGATGTGTCTGAGCTTTGTAAAGCGGAATGATCAAAAATTCCTCCTGAATGTTGTGCAGGTCTGACCCAGAGCTATAGAAAGCGCTTGCTTGAAGTCATTGCTGCCAAAGGAGGTTCAACCAGCTGTTAACTCCAAGGGTTCCGTTACTTTTTCTTCCAGCGCTGTCTAAGTTTAATGGGTGTGTTAGAAATGAGAAATGTTTGTGTGTTTATCAGCTTAAGCACATTGTGTTTTGTCTATTGTTGTGACTTAAAGAGGAAGTAAACTTCACTGGATTGTTTGTACCTATAGGTAAGCCTATAACGAGGCTTACCAATAGGTACGGTAAATATCTCCTAAACTTGCACTGTTTAGGGGACATTTACTGTATACCCCGCCGATGACATCGGCGCATGTGCTCTGAAGGAACGGACGCCCATGACGTTTCTTCCGAGCCCTGTGCCGTGACCAGCAGCTCCCGCACGCGGCTACGGCCAGTCACACAGCCAGAGTCCGTGAACCCCAGAAGAAAGATGAATGAAGATGGATGTGGCCTCCAACGGTGACAACGCATCGGTGGAAGGCTTCATTTGCATCTAAGTTTTGCATAATGTGCTAGTATGCGATGCATACTAGCACATTATGCTTTTACTTTTCAAGTCAGCAGAATGAAAAAAAAGTGGCTTTTCCTCTAAGATGGCCTACATTTATACAATTTACGTCAATCTTTTTTGATTTACCTTTAACCGTGTAGTGCAAAGGCCTGCCTATTTGCCTACAAATTGAAAGTGTTTAGGTTTGACCTCATATTGTATGGTTTTGGTAAATCTAAAGAAAAATGTAATAATGTAAAGCCAGCCTTAGATGAGGATCAGAACATTTTATGTCAAATTACTGCAGAAAGTCAGTTAATTCCAAGGTGTTCACACACTTTACCACTGTGTTAGAAAGAGAAAAATATCTTAATAGGGAAGTTTCTTTTAGGATAACCATAAACTTTGTTGGTATTGCATGCACTCTTAAGCCACGTAAAATTACTTTCATAAAAATTCTCTAGAAATCATTCTGATAAAAGGCTGCCAAGATAAAGAGGACTCAATGTCTTAGAGTCAAAATAAGCATCCTACGTAGGCTGCTTCACATGCCTGGGTCCTCTCCACCAGTCTTTCCGCATTCACACAAGGAACTCCTTCACTCCAGACCAGGTGAATCCCCAAATATACTTGAACTGGTATTGAAACAAAAAGGACTCTCATAGTATAGTATATTTTGTTATCTTGTATAGCCTACTTTTTAATTTTGGCCAAAACCTTATAAATCAGCCCCATTCTCTTTATCTCATGCTAAACAAATTAGGTTTTTAACTTAACCACTTGCCTACTGGGCACTTAAACCCCCCTCCTGCCCAGACCAATTTTTAGCTTTCAGTGCTCTAACACTTTGAATGACAATTAGTCATGTAATACTGTGTACCCAAATTAATTTTTTGTCCTTTTTTTCATACAAATAGAGCTTTCTTTTGGTGGTATTTGATCACCTCTGGGTTTTTTATTCTTTGCGCTATAAATGGAAAAAGACCGAAAATTTTGAAAAAAACCCCAAATTTTTCTTCGTTTCTGTAATAAAATTTTGCAAATTATTAATTTTTCTTCATACATTTTGGCCACAGTTTTATACTGCTACATGTCTTTGGTAAAAATAACCCAAATTAGTGGATATTATTTGGCCTGTGTGAAAGTTAGAGAGTCTACAAGTTGTGGTGCAAATCATAAAAAATTGATCGCACCTAATGTACTGGTGGCTTAATTTCTCATTTTTTGCGACCCGAACAAGCCAGGAAAGTTCAAATAAACCCCCAAATGACCCCTTTTTTGAAAGTAGACATTCCAAGGTATTTAGTAAGATGCATGGTGAGGTTTTTGATGTTGTCATTTTTTCCCACAATTCTTTGCAAAATGAAGATTTTTTTTATTTTATTTAATTTTTCCCACAAAATTGTCAATGTAATTTCTCTCACATGGCATGTGTATACCACAAATGACGCCCCAAAATACATTCTGCTACTCCTCCTGACTAAGGCGATACCACGTGTGAATCTTTTTCACAGCCTAGCCACATAGAGAGAGGCCCAACATGCAGGGAGCACCATCAGGTGTTCTAGGGACACATAGCATGCACATACCAAGAATTACACCCCAAAATACATTCTGTTGAGCAAAGGGTAAACAAAAGATTACCTGTGATTTTATTAGCGCAGTTGTCCACAGGAGCATAGCACTGGTCCAGGCAGCAGGCAGGGACTTGGTCAGCAAAAATGAATGCAATTGTCCAGGCAACAGGCAGGAATACTGTCCATAGTCATTACAGGCAGCAGGCAGGGATACTGTCCATATACAGTCCAGGGTCAGTGCAGGCAGAGATTGTCAGCAGTGCCAAAATATTGGTCCTGGTAGTAGGCAGGAACATGGCCCATGTGGTGTGGTCAGTCCATGCGACAGGCAGAGGCATGATGGCCTACAGGCAGCAGGCAGAAGTAGGGCCTCGTTCAGGACAGAATGGGGACAGGGGTGTAGAGGCTTCTCCCACCCAAATCTCTTTGAAGCCTGAGTCTCCAGACCCTAATCTAGGAATGAGAAAACAAAAAAAATAGTTTTCTTCATCCAGAAAAACAATTCTGGAGCCCCTCACATATCTGAGACTCCTGTTTTATGAATCCCACTAGTCCAGTAGCAGGGTACAAGATCAGTCCAAGAGGCAGGCAAAAAGCATGGTCAAACAGTCCAGGGTCAGTTCCAGATCAGGCAGAGGTATGTACAGAATCGGTAGGCAGAAGCGTGGTCGAATAACAAGCCAGGGTCAGTTACAGAGCAAGCAGAAGCATAAGGGGTGTGAAGGTAAATGGCAGGAAGTGAGGGTTATGTTTACCATACTTCACTAATAATTTATTGAAGCATGGTAACGGCGGAAACAGTCAACTATGCAGAGGCCTGGTTGGGAAGGACATTGGGGACAATAATAAGTGGTGTCTCTTCTAACTCCTCCTCTGGTGCACACCCGGCATTTTTTCTGACGTTTTTAGTCTTGGAAGGATTTTATCGGGAAAGTGGCGTTCGGAGAGTCTGCTAATCACATCGGATTGAATGTTTTCTGGTGGGCTGTTCGGGGAATATAAGGGCAGTGGTGATTTCCTCCTGGTAGCCAAGGAAGGGTTTGGGGCTTTCAGTCGAGTTGTGATAGATAATATAGGTGTTGTATATGGCCAAATTAAACAAATACATTGATACTTTTTTTTATGCCACTGGTATGTTCGTCTTGTTGCAAGGTAGGGTTCAAGCATTTGGTCGTTGAAGTCGACACCCACCATGAACATATTGTATTCGTGGATACATGTTGGCTTTTGGATTCGGCCATTCCTCCTGGTGATCTCCACAAAGGTGTTATTGTGGATCGAAGAAAGCACGTAGACATCCCTTCTGTCCCTCCACTTCGCAGCCAGAATTTCCTCATTACGCAAACTCTCCGTCTCCACTCTTCTTAACTTCTTTGCGAGGCTTTGAGGAAAGCCCTTCCGGTTCGTCCTTTCAATGCCACATGCTGGAGTGTTCTTTCTGTGAAGGTTGCGGAACAGGGGCAAACTCGTATAAAAGTTATCTTTGTACAAATGGTAGCCTTTCTCCAGGAGTGGGTTTAGGAGTTCCCAAACGACTCGCTTGATCCCATGTAGTCTGGGCAATCAGGAGGATGCAACTGGGTGTCCTTCCCTTCATATACGATGAAGGCACATGTATACCCTGTGGCTTGGTTGCACAATTTATACAGCTTCATCCCATAGAGGGCCCTTTTGGTGGAAATAAATTGTTTGAAGCCCAGCCTGCCAGTAAATTTGATAAGTGACTCATCCACGCGTATGTGTTGGTCTGGGGTAAACTACTGGGGGAAGATTTCAGAAAAATAATTTAGTAGTGGCCGAATTTTATAAAGCTTATCATAATTTGGGTCATTTCAGGGAGAGCACTGGGTATTATCATTATAGTGTAGAAACCTCATAATCATGAGATATTTTGGTTCATACAGAATGTGAGGCCCAAAAAAATCTTAACTTCCTCCACTGTTGGGGCTCTCCACTCGTAGGGACGGGCATAATATGACATTGGGTTACTCGCTTTGAATTGTTGTGCACAGAGGTTGCACTGGGCCATAATTTATGCTAGCGTGTCCTCAGTAAAAATTAAATGGGGGAAAAAATCTATCGGGGAAAAGTTTTC
Source organism: Aquarana catesbeiana (assembly GCF_042186555.1). Taxonomy (NCBI): domain Eukaryota; kingdom Metazoa; phylum Chordata; class Amphibia; order Anura; family Ranidae; genus Aquarana; species Aquarana catesbeiana. The sequence continues at coordinate 407,981,297 of NC_133324.1, forward strand.
TGTGTCCACCTGGACTCCTGGCTGGGCAGTGAAAGGGGGAATGTTGGCTTCTCCTGAATTAGGAGGAAGCCACAAGGGGTTCTGAAGGGAATAGGGAAAGCTGGCATGTGACCTAACCCTTTGGGACTGAGGTGACACCCCATTGGTATATGGCCTTTCTTGCCGAGGTACTGCGGTGCTGGTGGATGGCACTGTCTCCTCACCACAACACCTTTATCTGGCGGGCAGTCTATCATCCTTCTCTGAGGTCGTTGGTGTTCCACTGCTTAGGAAAGGCTCGTAGTCAACGTCTGACTCAGAATCTGAATTTGAGGAGGAATCTGAAGTGGAGAGCTCACCATTGCTCTCGTCGACCGCAAGAATATTGTACGCCTCCTCAGCTGAAAATAATTTTCTAGACATTGTTGGTGGGCACTGGTGAAAATGGGACCAATTACACGTGACACTGATGAAAATGTCACTGATGACACGTGACGGTGATGACCGATGGCACTGGTGACACTGATAACAGATGGCACTGATACGTGGCACTGATGACACGTAACACTGACAGATGGCACTAAAGACACAAGACACTGATGTGGCACTGGTGACACGTGACACTGATAGGTACTGTAACACTAACAATGGGCACTGTATTTACTGTGTTTTAACTGTAATTTGTGTTGGCACTCACAGAATCTGCCGCACAGAAGCTCTCCCTCCTCACATGCAGTTTCTGTGTGAGGAGGGAGAGCCAGCAATGAGAGGTGATCTCATATGTTTACATTTGAGATCATCTCTCATTGGACACGCCGATCGAGTGCTAAATGGCTGCTGTGATTGGCCATTTGCCACGATCTGTGGTTGCCCTCCTGGCAGTTAAGCCCCGTGCTGTAGCCGTATTTCGGGTATAGCGTGGGCGGGGAGTGGTTAAAGTGATTGTAAAGTCTTGTTGTTTTTCTTATAAAAATAACAAACGTGTTATACTTACCTGCTCTGCTGCAGTGGATTTGCACAGAGCAGCCCAGATCCTCCTCTTCTCGGCTGTCTCTTCTGTGCTCCTGGCCCCTCTCACCTGTTGAGTTCCCCCACAGCAAGCAGCTTGCTATGGGGGCACCCGAGCTGAGTCACAGCTCCCTGTGTCCATTCAGACACGCCCGACCTGACCCCACCCCATCCCCTCTCTCCCCTGGCTGGCTGGCTGATTTGGCAGCAGTGGCAGCCCATGGCGCCGCTGCTGTGTCTCCGCCAATAAGGAGGGAGAATCTCGGATGGCTAAGACAATTGTGGACATCGCTGGACACAGATGGGGCTCAGGTAAGTGTTAGGGAGGCTGAGGGGGGATGCTGCACACAGAAAATGTTTTATCTTAATGCATAGAATGCATTAAGATAAAAAAACCTTTTGCCTTTACAACTTCTTTAAAATGGTATTCTTTAAAAGTCACATAGTAAAAATCTGTCTATACTGTATGTAGGCATTTTGTAGCATTAAATTCATAATCACTTGAAGTTTTGTGATCAAGTGTTTTTATTTATTTTATTTTTCTGTCTCAAGGTATTCCATACCACCAGAGCACGGAAAAAGACTGGAAAGACTGGCTCAAGGTAAGTGTGCTGAAAAAGTATTCAAATCTTTGATCAACTTTTTATAACTGCTTGTCTCACTGAAATTTGAATCTGATTTTCAAAAAAAAAAAAAAATTAAATTGCTATGTCATCAACATATTATTTTTCTAGTTAACCAGTTGTAGGCTCTGGGCTTGCTACACATGTCCAAAAAGAATAAAAATGAATGGATTTACACCGTGTGTGTTTTGTGTAGTACACCCAGTTGTCCTGTCTTGCTGCCCCCTGCAGTTGCCATCAATGTCCAAAATGTGTAAACGCAGAATCTGTATAAGCTGCTATAATAAAACAGACTGACTCAGTGTTTCTCAACAGAGCTCAGACTGGAGATAGAGATACAAGTAACCTTGTTTTCTTTTGTATCTACTGTTCAAAGGGATGAGCCTTGATCTGCATTTAATGTCCATTAGGTGCATGACCAAAAAAAAAAAATTGTTCCCCAAAAAAAAATTATTAAACTATCTTTTACCCTAATAAATCCTTAGTAACTACCTTTTTCTCATACATATTGATTTCCTAATTATTTTTCCTTTTGTTTATTTCTATTTTTCTGAACATTGATATTTAAATTTTCTTTATATGAATTTTGTTCGGTAATTTTTCTAGTGTTTACATAAAATAGAGCAACATTGAAATAACAGCTTTTATTTCCTTTGTATATAACTTTGCAATGCTTTATACTAGAATATTTTTTTTATTTGATTTGAACACGACAAATGATATACTTTTCATCTACCTTTAAACTCTCTCTCCTCTTTTTTTTTTTTTTTTTTTTTTTTTTTTTTTTTTTAACTTGCACTGATTATGTTAGAAACAGTGTTCTTTTTTTTTTTTTTTTTTTTGTAGTATTTTGTTATCTTAACCACTTGCTTACAGGGCACTTAAACCCCCCTCCTATCCAGACCAATTTTCAGCTTTCAGCGCTGATGCACTTTGAATGACAATTGCGCAAGTCATACAACACTGTACCCAAATGAAATTTTTATCATTTTTTCACCACAAATAGAGCTTTCTTTTGGTGGTATTTGATCACCTCTGCAGTTTTTACTTTTTGTTAAAAAAATGTAAAAAACAGAATTTAAAAAAAAAATTTGTATTTTTTTATATTTTGTTATAAAAAATTTAAAACGGGTAATTTTTCTCCTTCATTGATGTACGCTGATGAGGCGGCAGTGATGGGCACTGATGGGTGGCAGTGATGGGCAGCACTGCCAGGTGGCACTGATTGGCACTACAGGTGGGCATTGATAGGTGGCACTTGTGGACACTGTTAGGTGGCACTTGTGGGCACTGTTAGGTGGCACTATTTGGTGGCACTGATGAGGCAGATGTGCCTCTTCCACTTGGGGACCGATGTCCCTTACATCTGAGCCGGTGATCGGCTTTTTTTTCTACTCACGCTGTCAGCGTGAGTAGAAAAAAAAGTGATTACCGATCTTTTGTTTACATCATGTGATCAGCTGTCATTGGCTGACAGCTGATCACATGGTAAGCGGCCGTGACCGGCCCCTTACTTGGATCGGTGATCAGCCGAGTCTCAGTGACTCTGTGATCACAGCGCGCTCCCTGCAGGGCGCGCGCAGGGAGCGTGCACAGGGGAGGCCATCATATGACGGCCTCCTGGGAATTCAGGTCCACGCTGTGGCAGTCATTCGGCCATAGCGCGGATGTGTAGCGGTTAAATAATGGAAAAGTTCTTGCAGATTAAATTGGTTTGTAGCAGAAATGTAAAAATGCTCTGGTCCATAAGGGGTGTAGAGCTGTAAGGCCCCTTTCACACGATCGGACCGAACGGGTCCACCTGTCCGTTTTTCAGGGAGACCCAATCGGGTCACCCATTGTACTTCATGGGGAGGCGGATGTCAGTGGAAACCAGCTTTAAGCCTCATACACACGGGCAGAATGTCTGGAGACATTTTTGGTTCACCAAAAATGGCCGACATTCTGCCCCGTGTGCATGTCAGCCGTGCATCCTGGAAAACCAGCCACTCCTAATCAGCTTTCTCAGCCAATGGCAGCGCTGATCGGAGATTTCTAGTAGGGGACGGGGGCATCCCTCTGTCAGAACACAACAGCTTAGCGGGGGAGATCGCTGGACTAACCTTTCATGGTTAGAACAGTGTTTCTGACCGGAGCCGTCAGTTTTTTTTTTTTTTTTGTGCAACCTGCAGGATTCCATGAAAAAACAAAACTGTTAGTGTGTACCCGGCTTTAGGCCCCTTTCACACGGACGGATAGAATGGTGCTTTTAGCTGCGAATTTTCTAATTTTCTACCGCAGCTAAAAGCACACAATGCTTTCCTATGGCCCCATTCACACACTGCAATTAGCTGCGAATTAGATACATGTGGTTCCGTGCGGATAGAAAAAATAGAATTGACTGCGTCCAGGAGCGATTTAGAGCAGCTATCTGTACATAACTGCAGGTAATCGCAGTGCTCTGTGTCAGCTGCGGATAACAGCGCCGAGCTACTCATCGGGAAAGGAAAAATGATTTTTCCTTTTCCGATGAGTGCCAAGCACGGGGATCCGACTCGGATCCCCGCCAATGCCCAGCACTGTTTGGTATGAATCTTGAGGAGGAACTCCACGCCAAATTTTAAATAAAAAACCGGAGTGGGTTACCCTCCCATGGGCATACCAGGCCCTTAGGTCTGGTATGGATTTTAAGAGGAACCCCCCTGTGCAGAAAAAATGGCGTGGGGTCCTCCCCAAAATCCATACCAAACCCTTATCCGAGCATGCAGCCCGGTCGGTCAGGAAAGGGGGTGGGGACAGGCAAGCGCCCCCCCTTCTGAGCCGTACCAGGCCGCATGCCCTCAACATGGGGGGGTGGGTGCTTTGGAGGAGGGGGCGCCCTGTGCCCCCCCACCCCAAAGTACTTTGTCCCCATGTTGATGAGGACAAGGGCCTCTTCCTGACAACCCTGGCCGTTGGTTGTCGGGGTCTGCGGGCGGGGGGCTTATCGGAATCCGGGAACCCTCTTTAATGCCGGAGCCCCCAGACCCCGGCCTCCCACCCTATGTGAATGAGTATGGGGTACACGGTACCCCTACCCATTTACCTAGGGAAAAAGTGTCAACAAAAAAAACACTACACAGGTTTTTAAAGTAATTTATTAGACAGCTCCGGGGGTCTTCTTCCGGCTTTGGGGGTCTTCTTCCGGCTTTGGGGGTCTTCTTCCGGCTTTGGGGGTCTCTCCGGTTCTTCTCCGCGCTCTCTGGGTCTTCTGCCGGGCTCCTCCGCTATCTTCTGCTCTTTTGCCAGCGGAGGAGCCAGGTCTGCTGCCTTCTTCCCTCTTCCCTCTTCCCTCTTCTCTTCTTCCGATGTTGACACAACGCTCTCTCCAGCTGGAATGCTCTCTGAGCGCTCCGCTCTGACTTATATAGGCGGTGACCCCGCCCCCTTATGCTGTCACAGTCCCTGGGCATGCTGGGATTGTCCCGTTTTAGGGGGCGTGGTCAACATCACCCGGTGTTTGGCATGTCCAAACGTTCCACCACTGATGAAACCTATATGTATGAAGGTAAAACATATTCAGTCCCATGAGGAATAAGAGGATGGTAGGGTGGAGAAAACAACACAGATACTTCAAGTGTGCAGAACCTACCTACGGATATAGCGATCTGACATGTGGTGTGTGGTCACTGGATAAATGCCTAGAGAAAAATGTCTGGCTTCCCGTTTATATAACCCGGGAGCAGACGCCGGCGCATGCGTACAGCCGCACCCAGTGGTGATAGATGTATGAGAAAAATCACCGCTGGTGCGTGCCTAGAGAAAAATGTCTGGCTTCCCGTTTATATAACCCGGGAGCAGACGCCGGCTCATGCGTACAGCCGCACCCAGTGGTGATAGATGTACGAGAAAAATCACCGCTGGTGCGTGCCTACGTCATTCCCTATTGTGTGTGAAAGGGGAGGACGCCGCCAGTGCGTACCTAACGTCACTCCCCTTGATGCTGTCGGAAGATAGCCGCAGCGTCAATGGGGTGTGTAAGGAAAAGGACGGAGGCCATGCTGGGACACACAGTGTGTGAAATAAACACAGGGCAGCAAGCTAAAGAACGAAAAATCCAAAGTATACAGCTGCTTAAGGAAAGAAAGAGGAAAACAGAACCCGTTAAAACAAAATACCTGAACTGAATCAAAATAAAGATAATGATGGTGAAATAAAAAAATAAAAAGGGACCTATGTGACTTAAATTCAAGGAAATGCAGATGCAAGTAAGATTATGCCACGAGAGAACGTACATGTGGTTAGATGCCATCTAGTGGAGATTATTGAGTACTTACAACTAGACTTATTTATCTGGATCCATCACTAGACTTGATATTTTCCCACAGGAGGTAGATCTAGTGGCGTTCTACAGTATACAAAAATGAGTAGTATATGTCAATATCTATTATTTTTGCTAATGGTGTCCTATATCTGGCTCGTATATACTCAGTAAGCCATGACACCAAAAGAAGTCTAACTCATAGACCCTGCCAATATGCAGCTACGAATGTGTGTGGGCACTAGTATGTATGTGTTCGTAAGACTCTGAGTTACCGCTAGTTTCTTGCTCACCTCAACATTGTCCATCCCCCATATTGTGTGAGGAACCAAACCTGGAAGTATGGGAGATGGCAACAGAAAAGGAGGGGAGGGGGGATGGATAGTAAATTATCCCTGACCTTCCCATACTCCCGATGTAAATCCCTCCAGGAACGGTCGGTAGTTAATGCACTCGTTCAAGCCGGGTGGTGATGTGGCTTGTAGGGCCACTATCCACCTGGTCTCCTTTTGTAGTAGGATCTTGTCCCAGTCACCCCCTCTATTGTTGGGGTGTACCCGGTCCAGTACCAGAAATTTAATTTTTGGTTATGTACATCTCGGGCATGTCGGCCCAGGGGTAGATCAGGATTGCACGTGCGCATGCTTGTTATGTGTCTACCCATCCGTGTGTGGAGTTCTAGTTTTGTTTTACCCACATAAAAGCACCCACATGGGCATGTTAGCAAATAGACGACCCCAAAGGTGCAACAATTTGCAAAATGGGATGGTTTGTATTTCTGTCCATTTGGTAGAATGACATTCTTTTCTGTGTTCATAAATTGACATCTAGGACAGCCCCCACATGTGAAGATTCCCAGACGTTTGCATGGATCCCCTCTAAATTCACCTGTATATTCGCTGGTAACCAGTCTATCCCTGAGGGATCTTGTACGTCTAAACGTAACAAGGGGGTCCTCAGGAACAAACTGAGTATAGGATCGATCCGAAGAATGTGCCAGTGTTTGCGCAAAATTTTTTTCAAAGCTTTGTGTTTATTGAACGTCATAATGATCCTAATAGGTGCATCTTGAGGAGTATTGGGTGCTTTTTTTGGGTTATCCAGAAGTAAATTTTGTCTGTTTTTTTTCTCTCGCTCCTCTAAAGGCTTTCTTCAAACAAGTGGAAGAGTATCCACGTTGGAGCAATCTCCCCTGGAGTTTTTTTGCTTCCACGAGGAACATGTTTTCATCGGAGCAGTTTCTCCACATGCGGAGATATTGCGTATAGGGGATAGAGTTAATCAATGGTGCCGGATGAAAGCTGGTAGCGTGCAAGATGGTATTGCCAGCTGTTTCTTTTCTAGTGTACTAGCTAATTGGCCATCTGGGCCCTTATAGATAGTGACATCAAGGAATGTAATTCTTTGGGGGTCACATGTCATGGTGAATTTTAAATTGAAATAATTCTTTCCCATGATTAACATACAATCATTGAGATCGTCTAGTGACCCATTCCATATAAAAAAGATGTCATCTATAAACCTATACCATACTAGTATCTGATCTGTGTATGGGGCCTCTGGAGATAGGAAAGTGTTCTCCCATTCCCCCAGATACAGGTTGGCATAAGATGGGGCACAACAAGTACCCATCGCCACCCCCTGTATCTGGAGGAAATGGGAGCCGTTAAATGCAAAGGCTTTATGCAACAGGATGAAATGTAGCGCTCGCAAGATGAACACATGTAGAGGTTTGTCGTCTTTATCTGATTGTGAAATGAAACGTCCCACAGTTTCAACTCCCTTTTGGTGTGGGATGGAGCAGTATAGTGCCTCCACATCCACTGTCACCAGGATCGAGTTGGGTGGAATCCATACATTTTCTAAATTCTTTAACAACTGAGAGGTGTCCCTGATGTAGGAGGGCAAACTAGTGACTAATGGGCGTAATTGTTCGTCTCTATATTTACTGAAGTTTTCCGTAATGCTCCCCCTGCCAGAGACAATAGGTCTACCAGGGGGATTATTAAGGTCTTTGTGGATCTTCGGGAGGCTGTAGCAAGTCGGAATTTTTGAATGGCTGGTGCGAATAAACTCCCACGTTTGTTGAGTAATGGTACCATCTAAATATGCCTGATCCACCAATGTGAAAAATTCCTTGTCAAACTCTTCAATTGTTAATCTAGAGATCGGCTGGTACCATTCTTTATTAGATAGTATCTTATTGCACATTTATACATATTGGGAATTATTCATGATCACAATATTCCCCCCTTTATCAGAGGGTTTAATTGTTAACTGATGTTGGTTGCCTAGTGATATGAGTGCCTCTCTTTCCGTGTGGGACAAGTTGTCTGGTGATTGATCCATGGTTTTTAAATGTTTTATCTTCCTGGATGTCATTGCTATAAATGCTTTTAAATTGGAGTTTGAATTTAAAGATGGAAGTTTATTGGATTTTTTCTTCAATGTAAATTTACCTTGGATACCCCCTGTAGTTGGGGTGGTATACATAGCTAGCAATGATTCAATATCTATACTGTCGATTAAGATCCTTTTGTTCCTGGTCTTCCAGTAGGGAGACCAAGTCCTCTTGGTTTTCTTTATTAGAGGGTTTGTGAACTTGTTTTGGTTTTGCATAGAGGCTCCTAAGTAACAGTTTCCGTGCGAATAGATGTAAATCTTTGATAGTTTCAAAGATATCAATGTTGGAAGATGGACAAAAAAAGTAAGCCCTTTGCTTAATAAATTCATTTCGTCACCAGACAACTTGTAATCCGATAAATTAATAATGTTTAAAGCTACACCTCCCATAGAATCCATTGCTGGCTGTCAGTATCCATCTGCGGGTCCATCCCTGGTAGAAGCCAGGGGAGGATCAGCAGGTGGGTAACCCTGCCCAAGAGGGCCACCACGTGCATTGCCTGTCCTACTCACGTGCTCAGTACAAATCACCATAGAGGGAGGTTGTGTTGGTGGCGTAGCCTCAGTTATGTGTCTCTTGTTATTCGATCCTTTTTGTGGTGAGCGCCATTTCTGTTTCCTAGAGGTCTTTCCAGAGGTCTGTGAACATGCAGAGGAGAGAGAATTAAAAGATGAATTTGAACCCCTAATATTGTTGTGACTTTTTATACGGGGTTTAGAGTTGTTTTTCCTCTGCTGGCGCCCCTGTGGGTTCCGTTGTTGCCAACGGTATGACTTTCCTTCATTAAATGCTATTTTGTCCCTCCAAAATTTCTGTTCTTTAGTAGTGATTAATTCCTTAACCATTGTATCAATATGATTTTTGATATGTTCTTCCTGTTCTCCATATGTGGAGACATCTTTAAATGATTCTAATTTAGTATATATTCCTTCAATCTCTTTTTCAAGAACAGTAATTCTTTTCCGGTATTCCTCAGTTAGCAAGCGCATCATTGTTTTTGTGCATTGTTGAAGATTATTCTCCCATCGTTTTTTAAATGTAGTATCTAAATTGTCCAATGTAGGAAAAATTTGAACCCTTAATCCAAGAGGATTAATATCCTCCTGGATATAGTGCTCAAGGTTTTCGACTTGCCAAAAGAGGGACACCTTACTTTCCACTAAACTTTTGAGTTGAAGGAAGAGGGAGTTCATTTCTGTTCTTCTTGCTTCCCTTTGCCCATGTTCTCTATATTGTCCCATCAATGTGTAGAATTCTTTTCCTTTGAACATGTTTGTGGGATAGAAGATTGAGGAATATAGTATATGACCGTTTACCTCTACTGTAGTTCACTGACAATCTCCTCTCCTAGTAAATCAAATTTTGAAACATACAGATCACAAAAATCACAAAGAAAAACAAAAATACAACAAAGAAAATATAGACAAAATGTATAACCACAATTACTGCATCTTCATCATATAATCAGTAAGCATAACCCAGTGGTACTCCCAGGGTTATGCTTACGTTTTTTTATTTAAAATTTGGCGTGGAGTTCCCCCTCAAGATTCATACCAAACAGTGCGAGTCGGTACCCTGTCGGGTTGCCATCGAAATGGCAAACCGCAGCTAAACACAACCGCAGCTAATCGCACTGTGCAAATGCAGCTGATCGCAGTGCCTGGAGTCTCCAATTTCACAGGAAAAAAAACATGCTTTTAACTGCGGCAGAATAGCCGTCCGTTTGAAAGGCGCCTTACACTCCATTTTTTTTTGTTCATATTTGAGAGAACACCCTCTAATTTTATAGGTGAACTTATAACATTTTTAGAAGACATTAAAACATTTTGGCTCCAGGAGATGTTTTGCAATAAAGTGCATGCCCATTACTGCTTATTTACCTACCAAAGTGACCCTCTCTAGCGCTACAATGTCTGCACTGCACTTCATTACCGATGCTTCAATCTTCGCACGGTCTATTTTTGGGTTCAAAGTCTTCAACCATCTTGAATGCTCAGGCTCAGGTGACTTAATTTACCGCACAAGGGCGTTACTTTGTAAAATCACAGAATCCATGCTGGGTTTGTGCACTGAGCTGTGCGTACTTGGCTCAGTGTATACTCATAGGAAAATAAATGCTGATAGAAAAATCATGACAGAGAAGACAGTCTCTAAGGTCATGAAAACTTTTTTTAACTCAGTTGTTTACTTTGGCTTTGTTGTGAGTGTGGTATGGAATCTTCATCAAGATCTCGGTGTTTTGTTTTTCAGTGCCTCCAACCTTACGGTAAATTTTGTGAACTTTGTTCAGATAATCAGTACATACCACAATACTTTCCTGAGTTTGTTAATGTATGGGGATTTCTTACCAATGTATAAATATATCCCAATAAAATTAATAGGTAAATAATTTGAATTTATTAACAAGTATAGTTATACAATTTCGTACATAACTAGTATTTCTGGTGATTAATATTTCACACACACATTATCAAAACATCAGCACGGCAATAAGACGATATTTCTTAATATTTTACAAATAACTCAGGGGAGCCCAAATTCTTCTGTTAGAAAAATATGTGCAGTAAATGCGCTTTGCGTTCAAGAACACAATGTCCCTTGTCGCTTGTGGAAACAGTCCTCTGAATTTCTCCGGCCGGAAGGAATCCGAAGTATGTCTCACGGAGTCAACAGATAGATATTGCCAATTTGAAAGAAATATTAATCCAACAGAGCTGCTAAATTTGAATGGGGCGATAAATATTTTCCCTGGGACCACAGTAAATTAAATTGATGTAAAATAAGTTTGTCTGGATTCCCCCAAACACTGCTTCAATACACCCAGCCTAGTCAATCAATATGGGCAAATGAATAATTATAAAACTACCCTACAGACTGCACATGATAATGTTAACACATAAACTGTAAAATACAATCCCCACAATTTTGAGAGAAGAAGATTAATATTTGTCTGTCTGTATCTTACCAACAGTTTAAAAGGGGAAGATATCTGACAAATTCTAAGTACTTTGAGTAGTTTCAGTCACAAGGTCCAGCAAGATGGGGAATGGTCGAATATCAGCAGACTTCTTGATCGTCTAGGGCAGTGATGGCGAACCTTGGCACCCCAGATATTTTGGAACTACATTTCCCATGATGCTCATGCACTCTGCAGTGTAGTTGAGCATCATGGGAAATGTAGTTCCAAAACATCTGGGGTGCCAAGGTTCGCCATCACTGGTCTAGGGGGTGTATCCGGCGTGTGGGTCTGTGATCCCTCTCTATGGCCCTCACATCCTTTATACCATCTGGGACAATAAGCTCATAAAATTATCATAAGCTCAGCCAAGAAGGTTTAGCTTATTCTCCATTGGTTGGAGAACTCTAATGATTTACCTGGTGAGCTTAGGTAATATCATCTTCAGCCACTAGGTGTGTCTGAGGACAGAAAATGTATTCTAAACTATTTTTTGAAAGAAAATATGTTCTCTTTCATGATGGGCATCTACCTATATATTGGGGCTAATGAATATATGTCTATATTACTCAGGGACTCCGGCAACTGGTTCAATATACAATACACTCAGTATAATTCCAATCAATCAATATCACACAAAATGATTGTCTTTATGGGTAAATGTATAACTCTTGCATATTCTTTGAATACCTATTTGTTTCGGGACAACACATGCTATATGAGTATTTTTATGTAGATGTGGTCACAATTTATGTCTTTATAACAATGATGGATATCTTTACACAGTTCTTAATTTATTCTATATCAAAATATTATATTTCTACCTTATGGTAATTACTCATGGGGTCAGTGGATATTAAAATTATGGTTGTATTTGTGACCTGGAGTCTAATATAGCATTTGAGTTACTTATGATCACATATAGTTACAATACAACATGTATACAAGTTTTAAATGTTCTCCTAGAGCAGTGGTTCTCAACCTCTCTAGTGCCGTGACCCCTTAATAAAATTTCCCAAGTTGTGGAGACCCCCAACCGTAAAATAATTTTCATAGCATTGGTTGTCAGCACCCAAGGCAAGACAAGTAATTTGCGCCCCTAATCTACGGACATTTAGTGCTCCCTGAGTCCCTTCCATTCATACAGTATTAAAACCCCTTACGGTACATTTTAGGATGTACCACTCTTTCTCTTTGTTTTCCTTTCTTTCCCTTTTATCTCTCTCTATCCTAATTTCTTGTTTTTTCCCCCCCATCCCTCTTTCTAGGCATCTTTCTTGTTCTTTCTCTTATTCTTTCTCTCCCTTCTTCTTTGTTCCTCCCCCTCTTTTCCTCTCCCTTCCATGTATTCTATATTTTTATTCCTTCTCTTACTCCTTGGTGGTGGTGGTGGGGGGGGGGGATGGGATTAGTTGCAATGTTGGCGGGGAGTTCTGATCAGCCAACTTAGGTGCTCTTCATCAAGGTCATCTGCTGATCTGAGAACTGTAGTGGGGACTTTAATGGCAACTATAATCACAGGTAGTGTTACTCACTGTGTCTCCGACTTTGTGGTGTCTCGTAGCAGTGACACCTATGCCGAAATCAGGAGATAGGGTCTCCTCCAGACGGCGGGTGGCTGCAGGCTCCAGGGACAGCCCTGCTGGATGGCCACAAAAAGGCTGGGAGAGCGGTGCAGACTTCAGAAACAGCCAAGGATTTGGTGACCCCTGGCAAATCATCATTTGACCCCCGAGGGGGTCCCGACCCCCAGGTTGAGAACCACTGTCCTAGAGCATTTGAAATAAACGTTGGACAGGCTTAATGAAGATTTAAATCAGTCTCCAAACAATTTCTCCTTTCAGACAATTTAGACACATATTTATTATTGACTGTTCAGAGATTTGTGCCTGTTTATCATTCTGATGTAACATTAACCTTGTATCTTAGTCATTGTCTGAGGAAAGCTGAGTCAACAAGGGGGCTCTTACTATGGAGGCGATTTCACCCTTTGAAACAATGGGGTTATTTGCCCAAGCTTTTCCTTTAATTAAAGGCTTTGTAACTTGGATCTGAAAGCACAAATTTGACCATTTGTCAGCTGGTTTCGTGTAAGATAGCACTATTTTCATGTTTACTCGGTTTTAACATAAGCTTTGTCTCTTGACTTTAGCTCTCCAATGGGTAGTATAACTTAATCAACCTTCTCTGTTGGGAGGGGGGAACGCTCTCCTGGAGTAATGACTCCTGATCTGAAAGATCCATGAAAAATGTAAATATTTTAATGTATCTCAGCCATGACAACTTTAACCTAGGATACCTTTTCTTACACTGTTGTGTGGACCGATATTTTCCACTTAGTGTTTACTACCCCAACATTTCATATTCCTGATTATGTGCCTGCTGTACCATGTACTTGTATGAGAGAGTCTCCTGTTCTTTGTATTGCTTCCTTTTATGTGAAATCCCCTTGCTTTCCTATTAAAAACTGACCACACTAAGCAGAAGAGCATGTTGTGGTCAGTTCTCTAGCTATGCTGCACAGCCATTCACTAGGAAGCTCAGTGTGCTGCTGCGTCTCCTCCCCCAGCTCTTATGCAGCTAACGGAGGGATTGTGATCACTTACAAAAAAGGTATTTATAATTTGTGTGTTTTTTTTTGTATAGATAATAAAAAAAATGTTTTGCCTTTCATTTCTATTCCTCGCTATTCTTTCATTCTGATCGTTTAGAATCTCTCTTTTAATGATCAGTAATGGTATGCAATCATAAAAAGGGCCAGATGAAGAAAATTTCTAGCGTGGGTGGCCAAGCACATTGTTGACAACATATACTTGGTTAGCAATGTAGAATTTAATATTGCTGAGCTGGATTAAAGTTGAATACTCCATGGCTGTTAATGTAATCTTGGTCCTAGACCTGCCACCACTGTATCTGTATTTCAGGTTAGTGATGTGCTAGTCCTGTTAACCCAGTGACCTAAATTCTTTCTACAGGTAAGCAACATCGCTAGATAACCTTCAGGTCTCCAGTCTGTGATTGGACAGTGAAGGACAGCCACAGACTGATAAGTTCATCTCACCTCTTCTCGGTATGTTCCTCATTGGCTTATACGCAAGCAGCAAACTTGATTGGCCCCAAGTTCTGTCTTTCACTTTTCCAGTCGGGACGGAATTACACTGTATAGTAGTTTACCAGGGACTAAGAATAAGTCACATTCAGATGTTTACACTAGTTGAATTTAAAGTGATTGTAAATGATCACCTTATAAAACAACCCCTTCAATTTAAAATAGAAATGAAAGGCATTTGTTTATAGTGTAAAGTTTGGGGAACCAGCTAGATTGCAGGACACAAGCTTTTCAGTTAAAAGGAGGATTATTAAACTTAAATAGCTTCACAGCAGCAAAAACAAAAGAAAGATTTCAGTCTCAGCGACTTGCAGAGTCCAGAACTGCTATCGCAGTTAAACAGTCCTTGGTTTTTGTCGCAGGTAACTTCCCCTGCCAGGAGTCTTCCAGGCAGGATACTGCCATTCACTTTTATCGCTGTACACCAGAACCACCATCCACAGTCTCCTCTACACTCCTCCACACCCACCTACAACTTCCTGTCTTGCTTTAAACCCACTTCCTCTGACAGGTTAGTTAACCCTTTTTTGTTCCCTTAAAGGTACTACAGTCCAAACAGGGAAAATATGGCGTCCTTCCAAGACCCAGCCACGGCGTCCTGTACAATAGGTATAAAAACACATTATAAATACCCCCCCCCCCCCTTATTTAAGTGATCACATACCCTCTGTTCTCATATTTCTAAGAGCTGGGGGAGGAGAAGCAGCAGCACATTGATCTTCCCAGAGAGAAGCTGTGCAGGGGGTTGTGTCAGGACATGTCGGATCATTGGAGGAGAGCAGGCTGCCTTCCCAGCATAGCTAGAGAACTGACCACACTGTGTTCTCCTGCTAAGTGTGGTCAGTTTTTCATAGGAAAGCAGGGGCGCTGACAAGAAAACCAGGGATCATTAAAGTGATTGTAAACGTTAAGGATGAAAGAATATATAAGAATAGAAATGAAAGTCAAAATATTTTTGTATAGATAAACAAAAAAAATAAATTCTTTTTTTCCCTTTTATTTTCATTTGTTATAAGTGATCACATTCCCTCTGTTCTCAGCTGCATAAGAGCTGGGGGAGGAGAAGCGGCAGCACACTGAGCTTCCCAGTGAATGGCTGTGCAGCATAGCTAAAGAACTGACCATGGCGTGCTCTCCTGCTTAGTGTGGTCAGTTTTTAATAGGAAAGCAGAGGGACAGGCAGGAACAACAGGGATTTCACATAAAGGAAGCAATACAAAGAGAACAGGATACATGTTCATACAAGTACATGGTACAGCAGGCACATATCAGGAATATGAAATGTTGGGTTTACATACTCTTAAAAGGAGTGCTTCATGAATTATTGTGAGACCTGCAGCATGAGGGGGGAGTGCAGTGTTTTGTTACTGAGATATATCTTTCTGAAGACTCTGGCTGGAGCACAGTGGTAAATTGGGCTCAGATGATCTGCTGCTTCTGGTTCCTGCTAATTTCTACATGGTTACATAAAAAACACAAAGGTTAACGCTAGAAAAATAAATTAAAGAAAAAAAAATATTAAAAAATATTGAAAAATAGAGCAGCCAGCACCAAAAAGTCTAATGCAAAAACTCCAATACAATGTGATGAATAAAAGATGCGGCGCTATAATCATAAAAATTGATTAAAGTGAGAATTGTAATGGTGAAAAAACTCTCAACAGAAAAAACTAGAGCGGATACCACACAAAAATTAATTATGGAGTGATAAACCAAACGGAAAAATTAGAAATAAATATAAATCGACTATGCATAGAGATATTAGTGAAAAATTCCACCTGGCAAAAAATGAATTACCACAAAAAATTATTGACATAATGGGTAATAAACCATAAAAAAGTGAGATATCAAATGCAAAGGTCAATCAATGAAATAAAATTCAAACAAATCATTGACACCACAATTAATAAAAAGTAAATTAAGAAAAGCACACAAAGTCCCATTCCAATAAAAACTGTGCAAAAAATAGGAAAACAAAAAAGTCCATAGAAAATGTGAAAATAATAATCCAAAGGAAGATATGTGAAGCCAGATCCTATATCCAAGATGATAGTACACCCGAGTGAGTATAAAGGCTCCTTACCAACTACAGATGACCACCATAGGTGGTCTCACCAGGCACAGGGAATATTGAGGTCTCCCAGGAACCTATAACAGCATCTATAATAGCAGCTAGGTCCGTGGCACTCGATTAACAAAAGCAAAAATTGCTCCCATAGTGTAATCGTTCATATAAGAAGGTTTATTGAGTAAAATAGATTGCACTTACAAGAGATTCTATCCAAATAAAGCGTATAGCAAATGTGGATCAGCAGTTAGAAATTGCGGCGTCTCCACAGGCTTCCCGTTGTATGCTTGCTTCCCATCAGTCTCAACAGAGAAAATGTAATGACGTCAGTGTCACAGGCCCCACCCTATGCGTTTTGTCATGATAGGACGTTGTCTGGGGATTGGCCGAGTAATTAGGCTCAGAGGATCTGCTGCTTCTGGTTCCTGCTAATTTCTACATGGAACTAAACACCACAAAAGGTAGCCCCGTAGACTTTTTTTTTTTTTGCCACAGCTAGCTAATATTAGAGACCGAAATGAAGAAAGCATTCCACTTAGAAACATTGCAAACCTGAAGACCTGGCCAAACTGTTGATAAATATTTTGTACATTAATTCCAATTTGTGGCTACTCCTCCTCCATAGCATGCCAAGGCTATTCGATTTGAACTGGGGTAAAAAGCTCTGCTGTCATGATACAAAGCAATCATTCATCATGCTTTCAGCCAGCAGTGAAGTTGTTGGGCAGAGGTGCATCATTTTAGAGAGTGGACGGTTTTCTGCAAATTAGTTACACTTCTATTACATGGATCAGAGGTTAAGTTTCAATTGGCTCAAGTCAACTGCATTTTTTTTAACACCACAGTTCTATTTTAAGCATTACTTTGTTTTTTGTTTTTTTATGAATTGTAATATTGTAATGTGTGCAGATTTAAAAAGCATGAAACATAGTAGCTAAGGTGCACACAATCTGGATTCTTTAATCAGATGCTTGCAGAAATAATTAAATTCTTTTAAGTAATTACAGTGATAAAACAATGACCGTTCAATTAATTTTGTTGACGGTGTAAAATGTGATGAGGCATCACCAGTTGTCCAGGTCAAGCCTGTGCTCAATACATAAAACCAGACAAAGGCAGGAATATTTTTCCATTATCTTGTCTGCAAATCATAATTATCACACTTGCCTTTTATGCCTGGATGCTTTCATCTGTAGTTTCCTCTGAAATCTTGATTGACTGTAGCACCTACAAATATTTTATCTGCAAATATTAGGCTTGCATTTAATAAAGCAATTTTATTTTTGCTCTTCTGCTTTCATATGTTTGCATAATAAAAATAAATAACAGCAAAAAATATTGTTTTGTATGAATGTGGTGAAAATGTCAATTTTTTTTCATATATTTTTTTTTTGTAAATTTAAAGTACAACTAAAGGCTCCTGTATGACGAGTCCCAAATCCAGTTACGTGCTCCCCCTCCCAGACACCGCAGCTCACAATGGGAGAGTTTTATTAACTGAGGCAGTGCTATCAATCCGCAAAGCAGTGTGTAAGGCTAGGTGTGGGTGCTGGTGCTGATTTACAAGCTCAAAGGTTTGGGAATCAGCAGTGAATCAGCAGTGACAATGCTGATGGCCATGCCCTCTGCAAAGTTTTTTTTATACTATCATGGTATACGTTGGCACAGCCTACATGAGAGTGGCCCTAAATTCAGGAGCAGTGCGGCATTGTTGCAACAGGATCACAGAAAGCTGCATTGGGTGTACTTCATGTTCAGGCTCAATAGGTAACTGAAAGCATAGATGCACTCATAATTAGGTGCTGCAGCACATATTATTTTAATGGCCAAAATTCTACTTTAAATATATTATCATATTTAGAAAACCTATCAGTTAAACATTGGGAATATTACGCAATTGTTACAGGTAGATATAATTTAAATGTCAGCATGTATTTATACATTTTTCTGAACTGCTCATATAATCTTACTACAGTATATAGCCCTATGGCTGAACTACAATAAATGCAGATACACTTGGGCAATTAAGGCAGGATAAAACTAAAGCTTGCCAAACACTGTTAGATGAAAACATCCTATTGGGTTCAGCCACTGTTTGGCCAACAGTTTTCTATCTGGCTCCTTTAATTTTACAATCAAAAGATGTCAGATGAGAGAGGGCTAACAGAGCCACCCACACATTAAATTTTAGTTGGTTCATCAGGAATCGGCCAACATTCCCCAGCACATGGCCAACTTAACCACTTGCTTTTTAATTTTTAACATAAACATGTTTTTGCTAGAAAATGACTTTGAACCCCAAAACATATATTTTCTAAAAGCAGATGCCTTGGAGAAGAAAATGATGGCTATTGTTTGTTTTTTTTTGTCACGCTAAATTTGCGCAGAAACTTATCCATTGCAGATTTTCAGGAAAAATTACACTAAAATGAATTTTAGTGCACACAAACACAATATAATACCCATTTTTTTCTAAACTATTGACAATAATGTTACATAGAGTAAATTGATATAAAACGTGTCAAGATTTAAAATCACGCATGCCCATGAAATGTCATCAAACGATGGTAGCTAAAATTGTCCAAATCGGCCATGTTTTAACCATTTCATTACCGCGCTACAGCGTGGCACTCTCGTTCTGGGAGGGAGTCCATGGACGTCCTAACAGACCATGCCCCAAGCGCACCAGCTGATTACAAGTAAACAGACTTGCTGATTATTGGCATTCTTTTCCTCACGTGCAGTCACAGCGCGAGGAGAGGAAAGCCAGTAGCTGGCAAGTGTGACGGGGACATTTACACAGATAATCAGGGCACTGATCATCAGTGCAGCCCCATTAGTGGTGCCTAGCAGTGCCCATCAGCTCCTCGTATTAATGCAGCCTCATCAGTGCACATCAGTGAAAGAAAAAAATTACTTATTTGCAAAATTTTATAACACAAACTAAGAAAACATGTTGTGTTTTGTTTTTTTTTTTTTTTCTTTTTCAAAATGCAATTTTTAGCAAAAAATAAAAACCCAGTGGTTAAATGCCACCAAAATAAAGCCTTATCTGTCTCAAAAAGATAAAAATTTGATATGGGTACAGTTTTTTGCATGAACGTGCTATTGTCGTGCAAAGTGTGAGAGTGCTCAAATTTGCCTGTTCAGGGAGGGGGTGAAAGTGTCCAGTATTGAAGTGGTTAAAATCCTTTACAGGTATTTAGTTTGGGATAATCGTGAATTATGTTTTTAGAATTATTGCTCACTTCCTATGTTTGCGGCGATACCTCACTTGGCGCAATCACTATTTGCACATCTATGCTGAACCTACATGCGCGTTTACATGTGTGTATGTTGACTGCCCCTTGTGATAGCTTTGGGCAGTTACAGGTCCTGTTTATGACATCAGGGGTCTATCAGGGGACTAATTGGCGAGTTAAAAACCAGAGTTGTAAACAGGAGGCGATTATAACAGGAGTCATCAAACCTGTTAAGTAACCTCTGGAATTTCCTGTTAGTAATATTGTTATTGTAACTGGGAAAATGTATGCTAGCACGATTGAAGGTTTTGTGCAGTGCGCAGTGTGCCACATGTATACAACAATGGAGCAACAGCTCCAGGATGGATGCCACTATGACAGATGTGAGCAGGTTGCCCTTCTGGAAGCTCGCATTAGAGCTCTGGAGGAGCGAATTACAACACTGGGCTGGAACTGACAACCTTCTAAGGGGTCCTCTGCTCACTGAGTCAGGATTATCAGGTAAGAAGACGGGTTAATGTAGTTAGAGGCAGTGGTAAGGGGCTCACAGAAAAGGAAGGCCACCCCTGGGTTTGAGCATCCTAACAGATTTGTCAAGTTAAGTGATATTCTGGGGCTATCAAGCTCAGAGGTGGCAGCCCTAGATGTCACTGCTCCCCCTAACAGCCAGGAGAGCAGCCCATCTAGTAGGGCTGGTGAGGGGAGTGCAGGTAGGCCTAGACAGTTAGTGGTAATAGGGGATTCTATAATAGGACTGATAGAATAATTTGTCAGCAGGATCACCTGAATAGTTTACTTTCTCCCTGGT
The DNA here is from genome assembly GCF_042186555.1 of Aquarana catesbeiana. Lineage (NCBI taxonomy): Eukaryota > Metazoa > Chordata > Amphibia > Anura > Ranidae > Aquarana > Aquarana catesbeiana. The sequence continues at coordinate 408,001,772 of NC_133324.1, forward strand.
GCCAGGGTTCGGCATGTGTTGGACCGGGTTCATAAATTCCTGGGTGGGGGGGCTGGGCATGACCCAGCTGTCTTGGTCCACGCTGGAACCAATGACAGAATATATGGAAGGTGGAGGCTCCTTAAGGATCATTTTTTAAAGAACTAGGCTGCAAGTTGAAGTGAAGGACCTTCAAGGTGATATTCTTTAAAATATTACCTGTGCCATGCACAACACAGGAAAAGCAGGGGAACAGTAGAGAGCTGAATGCATGGCTAAAAACCTGGTATAAGGAGGGATTTACATTTTTAGTGCACTGGGCTGACTTTTCATTGGGGTTCAACCTATATGCTAAAGATGGTTTTCACCCTATTGGTGGGTGGAATGGGGAAAGATGGGGGGGGGGGGGGGCGCTATGGCAGATGATATGAAGGTTCCTATGTTACAAACAACCATTGGAAATGGTACTATTTGTACTAAAATAAAAAATATGAAAATATGCAACATACGTTTGCAAAATGTGACAAAGTGTTTGTTTACCAATGCCAGAAGTCTGCCCAGAAAAATAGGTGAGTTAGAAGCTCTGGTGCATGAGGATAACTATGATCTAATTGGTACTGAATCGTGGCTTCATCCGTCTCATGACTGGGCTATTAATATTCCTGGCTATGCTCTCTTTTGGAAAGACGGGGTAAAACGGAGAGGTGGTGGTGTCTGTCTCTATGTGAGAAGTGATCTCAAAGCGAATGTGAAAGGACCTAGTTGATGAAGAGTGTGATAAGTCTAAAGCATTATCGGGGGAACTGTACATGGGTGTGCGTACTACAAAGGTTATCATTGGAGTTTGTTATAGAACTCCCAGTGTTAATGAGGAGGTGGAGACTCTGCTCCTTGCACAGATGGAAAGGGCTGGAACAGTGATAATATTGTGGGATTTTAACGACCCGGAAATCGACTGGTGTAATGGCACTGTTGGGACAGTTAAAGGGCAAAAATTTATAAACCTTTTACAAGACACTTTTATGGTCCAGTTTATTGCAGGCCTGACTGGGAATGACGCTCTGCTGGACCTGGTAATCTCAAACCATGCAGAGCTTATTACCAATATTCATATAAAAGCACATCTGGGTAGCAGTGACCATAACCTGATTTCATTTATTGTTAGCTGTAAGCAACAAACACATACGGGAAAGATCAAAAGACTTAACTTTAAGAGAGCAAATTTTCCAAGGATGAGGGCTGCTCTCCAGGACTTAAGCCTCGTACACACAATCAAATTGTTGGCCAACAAAGCGTCAGACTTTTGTCTGAAGGGCGTGTGTCAGGAACCTGTCTTGCATACGAACGGTACACAATTGTCGGCCAACAAACACGAACGTAGTGACATACTACGAGGAATTTCAGCTCTTGAGCGCCACCCTTTGGGCACCTTCTGCTAATATCATGTTTGGTGAGCATTGATTCTGAGCATGAATGTTTGTACTTTCAACTTTTGTGTGACAGACTTGTGTACAGACGATGGAAAAATCTGACAACAGACCGCTGTCCGCCAAAAATTTACTAGGCTGCCATCCAACATTTACTGGCGGAAAGTTGGACAACAATTGTCTGATGGAGCGTACTAACAGTCTGCCTTTAGGCCAACAGTCTGTCATCACACAATTCCCTGCTGAAAATCCGATCATGTGTACGAGGCTTTAGATGGAGGTAATATTGGCATCAATGGACACAGAACAGAAATGGGAATTCTTCAAAAAGACTGTATGCAAACTCACTGCAAAGTATATTCCCATGGGCAAGAAGTTTAAAAGGCTAAAAAAACCTATGTGGCTCACGGCCAAAGTTAAAATGGCTAAAATAAATAAGAAAAGAGCTTTAAAAAAAAATATAAAAACTAAGAAACGCTATCTTTTAAATGCTACCAAGATTATAAGGGAATATGTAAAAAGTAAATCAAGGATGCAAAAATTCAAAACTAACGACAGATTGCAAAAGATAGTAGGACAAACTCCAAAAAAATCTTCAAATATATTAATAGTAAAATGGTCAGGTCTGAGCATGTAGGCCCTTTACAAAATAATCTAGAGTGTGGACTGGGGACAAAGAGAAGGCAAATGTATTAAACACTTTCTTCAGTTCTGTTTATACAAAGGAGCATGGAGGAGCTCATGTCCATATAGGGGGGTGGTAGTGACACAGCCCCAAATTATCCACAATGACTCAAAAGTGATATGGTCCAGAAATATTTAGACAGCATAAAGGTGGATAAAGCACCTAGACCAGATGGCATCTACCAACGGATCCTTAAACAATTGAGCTCTGTCATTTCTAATATTTAGGGACTCGTTAATGACTGGAATGGTACCAATGGATTGGTGCAGGGCCAATGTGGTGCCCGTATTTAAAAAGGGATCCAAGTCTTTACCAAGTAACTACAGACCTGTTAGTTTAACTTCTATAGTCGGAAAGATACTGGAGAGTTTAATAAAAGACCACACAGACGAGTTCTTGCTGGGAAAAAAAAATATTTTAAGCAACAGACCGCATGGATTCATGAAAGACAGAAGTTGTCAAACAAACCTGATTTCTTTTTATGAGGGGGTAAGTAAAACCTTGGACAGAGGGGTGGCTGTGAACGTGGTATACTTGGATTTTGCAAAAGCGTTTAACACAGTTTTCCACACATGGCTAATATGTAAGGTAAAATCTACAGGCTTGGAAAGATCAGTTTGTAAATGGATAGAAAACTGGCTAAAAAAACAAATTCAGAGTAGTGGTTAATGATTCTTACTTTGAATGGTCTAAGGTTATCAGTGGTGTACCCCAAGGTTCAATGTTGGGACCCTTACTTTTTAATATCTTTATAAATTTATAGGGTCTGGGATTAAAAGTAACTTTTCTGTCTTTGCAGATGACACTAAGCTATGCAGTGGAATAACATCCTTACAGGATGTCTCCAATTTACAGACCGAGCTTTAATTGGGCAACTAAGTCCGAAATGAGGTTTAATGTTGATAAATGTAAAGTTATGCACTTGGGGGCTCAGAATATGCATGCATCATACATACTAGGGGGAGTGCAACTAGGAATCAATGGTGGAGAAGGATCTGGGGGTTTTGGTAGATCATAAGCTCAATAATAGCATGCAATGCCAAGCTGCGGTTTCCAAAGCGAGCAAAGTCCTTTCTTGGATTGAGAGGTATGGACTCCAGAGAGAGAGAGAGAGATATAATTATGCCCCTATATAAATAATTAGCAAGACCTCATTTGGAATATGCAGTTCAGTTTTGGGCACCAGTTCTCAAAAAAATGATATCTGGGGAACTGGAGAAAGTGCAGAGAAGGGCAACCAAACTGATGAGGCATGGAGGAGATCAGCTATGTCGAAAGATTAGAGGAACTGAATTTATTCTCTTTTGGGAAGAGGAAATTAAGGTGGGGATATGATCAACATGTACAAATACATAAGTGGTCCATATAGTGAACTTGGTGATGAGTTCACTTTAAGGTCATCACAGGGGACAAGGGGCACTCTTTACATTTAGAGGAAAAAAGATTTCATCTCCAAATACAGAAAGGTTTCTTAACAGTAAGAGCTGTGAAAATGTGGAATAGACTCCCTCTAGAGGTGGTTCTGGCCAACTCAGTAGATTGCTTTAAAAAAGGCTTGGATTCTTTCCTAACTGTACATAGTATAACTGGGTACTAACATTTTATAGGTAAAGTTCATCCAGGGAAAATCTGTTTGCCTCTCGGGGGATCAGGAAGGAATTTTTTTTTCCCTACTGTAGCAAATTGGAGCATGCTTTTGCCTTTTATTATTTATTAATTTTTTTTTTGGTTGAACTAGATTGACTTGTGTCTTGTTTTTTAACCTGACTATGTAACTATGAGGTTTATTTACTAAAGCTAGAGAGGGCAAAACAAGTCACAATTCTGCAGAGAAACAAATCAGCTTCCAGGTTTTATTGCTAAATCTTAAACAAGCTGTGGTTAGAAGCTGATTGGTTTCTCTGCAGAATTGTGATTATTTTTGCCCTCTCTAGCTTTAGTAAATAAACCCCTATGTTTTAGACCCTGCCCTCCAAAGCAACTAACCAAGCACTGCCTTTAAAAGTGATCACTTTTTACAAAACTGCCGATAGCTGGCTGTTTACACATTTGGTGGTGATGGAACAGTTTTTTTTTATTTTTCACCTCTTTATTCATACTATATCACTAATGTATGTATATTGGATAGCACAACATATTTGTACCTTGTTTTATTATTATCTAGTGTTTGGATAAGATTCGTTTCATTTGTATTTTTATTTTAAGCTATGCCTGGCCAATAATCCTGGAAGTTGGAAATCACTAAAGTAGACACTGCTACTCCAGTGATCTTCACTTGCTTCCATGCCCTGTGTTGAGCAGCTGCCCTGCTGCATCCTGGACACAGGAGATTGGCCACTTGGCACAAATGCTATTCATTGGAATACTTTGCATTTTCTAAATGAATGTAATCCGTGCTGGGACAAGGCCATTTGGTGCCCAGGGTGAAGATGACAAACTGCGCCCCCCACCCCCCCATTTTTAAGAGGCAGCGGAAGCCAATCAGCAGGCAGCGCTAGCATAGGATGCGAACCCCCCCCTGCAGTTCAGTCCCACATAGGTGGGGGTAAGGGCAGGGTGGAGGGAGGGATAGAGGGCTGCCAATCACAGATGGGCACACTGGGACTGAGCTGTCCCTACTGTTTGTGAAATTGATGATCAGGAGGAAGGGAGTGCTATGGATGGGATGGAACAGGGGGTGGATATAAAGGCCAGTCTGTGGCTGAGGGATGCTGGGGGGGGGGGGGGGGGTGCTGGCTCTTTCTCGTGTTGGTGGCTGCAGAAAGAGGTTGTGGCATGGTGGTAGCTGTATGTAAAAAAGGGGAAGCTGCGCTGAATAAAATGACCTATGAGGCTACAAACTATTAAATTAAGCACTCACACAAAGTGTTGAATGTGAACAGACATGTGAAATAACACAGTACAATACTTAAATTGGGCTGCTACAATAAATGCGCACAGAAGTGCCAGTGAGATAATCTAAAGAAAAATAAATGTAACTAGGTGACAAAAATTAGTGCACATAAAATTATACACATAAACTGTCAACAAACCAAATGGCCGATGACATAAATAAACAATAAACCACAAAAGCAGTGAACAAGTTCATGAAAGGGAGTGTGTCATATAACATCCTGAGTTGCAGCTTGATCTCTTTTTGCTATTAGCGCAGTTTTCCCTTTTTTTTCCATGGTGGTAGCTGTGCCTCTCCCTGCAGCTGGAGTCCCGGTCCCCCCCCCCCCCGCACTGATTTACAGCCCCGGAGAGGGGCAGCCCTGTCCAGACACCTCTTCTTTCCTACCTCCCTTTCAATCAGCTCCATACAGCACTCGTGGGGCCTCTTCCGCGGGACCTTCCTCTTCCAGTCCTCGCCACTGCATGTCAGATGCCTCCTCCAGGTGTGCAGGGACTGCTCCACTGAGCACTCCAGGGGTGATGGGGGGGGGGGGGAGCGCAATCTGTGTCTCCGGAGCAGCGGGAAACATTTTGCTTCGGCTTCAACTTACCCTTCAACCTTTGAACTGATTGTTAAAAAACTGTTAAAACTGGCAGTATTGACCACAGTGTTACTACATTTCAGCTGCCATTTCTACAATAAAAGCAAAAAAAAAATTAATGCAACGCCTGGTTCCTTTGAACTACAAAACAGCTGCTTCTTCCAGTTTTGTAGATTATACTTGCAATGTATTTTGTGCTGCGTGTTTATAAAAATGTAAGGAATCTATTTGCATGTATAAAACAGCCCCAAGAATAACCTTTTGAGTCTTATTTCAAAGCCCAAGGTACTGTTGACTTGATTTAATGAGCTAATTAACTGTTTTACTTCTGGAAAATCTTGGTTTACTACAGAATTGTACATTGCAGATATTGTCTGCAGATGGCGAAGGAACAGACAGTTATTTTATATTTTACAAAATGGATGGCTCCATTGCCAAGTGCATAATTAAGGGCTTGTCCCTCTGCAGATGCAACTCTATTTTGCAACATCTGTTGTAGTTGTAAATGTGGATGCACCCAATTATGTGACTCCTTCTTTACCATTTGTTATAAGTGTCTTGTAGTTTTATGGCTTTGCAAGGAATGCTTTTCAGTTTTTGGGCAGTTTAATGCACCATGTAAGAGCTAAATACTAGCTAAATAAATACTTTTTTTTTTAATATGATTCTCTGTGCTTAAAATTTGGTTACACTGCATACAATCTATGTAATCCAGGTATAATTTATATAAGGTTTCTGAGATGTTTAAATTAACATTAATAACGTATATAAATTGTTGAGCAGAGTGAAAACTCGTACAACTGTCATACTGTATGAATTTCTGAATTTACTGTAGCTTTAGTATAGTATTAGTATAATTTTGTTGAGCAGAAAATTCTGCAATTCACTTTCGTATCTGAAGTGCATGCCCTGCTGAGAGAAGAAATGTCTTGGTCCAGCATTACTGACTCTATTTTCTATTTCCCAAAGTGCCTGGCTGCTATGCTAATCCAGTGCCTTAAAACTAAACTCTAAACAGATATAAAAAACAAAAACAACACATCTTTAAATTATTAAATCCCTTAAAGTTCTAAAGGCTGAAGGTTTTTTTTTTTCTAATCTTAATGCATTCTTATGCATTAGGGTAAAAAAACCTGGGTGCAGCTCGCCCCCCCCCCCCCCCAGTCCCCCTTATACTTAGCCGAGCCCCCTCTCCATCCAGCAATGTGCATGAGAGCAGCTGCTCTCCCGGGTCTCTGTCTCATTGGCTCGCACAGCAGCGGGAGCCATTGGCTCCTGCTGCTGTCAATCACTGCCATGGAGAGAGCGGAGGATGGGGCCGAGCCGTGCTCTGTGTGCATGGAAAATGTCTATTCTCAGGGGCGAGCCTATTCGAGTGCCCCCATAGCAAGAGGATTGTTGTTGGCTCACTTGACAGGAGGAGGAGCCAGGACCGCTGGTAGCAGGGGACCCAAAAAGAAGAGGATTGGGGAACCATTGCACTAAGCAGGTAAGTATAACATGTTTTAAAAAAAAAAAAAAAAAAAAAGCACAAGCCTGTAGTAAAGAAATACTACAGTCTCTCGTGCTTTTTATTTATTTTTTATGTACCCACATTTGACCTTGTATCAATCTCTTGCCATTCCTATGCTACAGTTTGGAATGTGAGAGGAAGAAAAGCAGCACAAGGAGCCAATTGGTTTGAGCTGACAAAAAAACATGCTCATATGAAGAGAGGGCAGAGTAGGACAGGCCATAGATGGTGCAAATTTCTTTTCTGCAACCATGGGTTACAGGAAAGAAATTCACATGATTCCTCCCAACACAGACAGTGCTGGCAGGGGAATCTCTCCTGCCGAGACATTGTGTTCTGGCGGTGAGGGGAGCTGTCCCCGCCGGGAGAAGATGGTGATTATTGCTAGCGGCTATAGCAACTACTAGTGATAATTGCAGGTAAATCCAGCAGGCTGGTTGTACCCAAGTTGATCAGTTGATCAACTTGGTACATTCAGCCTGCCCATACACTGTTTGAGATTCAAACTGTCTATGGCCGGCCTTAGGCTGCTCATACATGGGTCAGTTTTTGGCTTTTTTTTTTTGTTCAACCAGCACTATTGTATTCTGGCAACAGGACTCCCCTGCTTCAGAATACACAGATCAAAGCTGTAGCCTATTGCCTGCTGTGCTGATCAAGTAGCTTGTATCTGACAGAACAGTTGAACAGATGTCAATTGGTAGATCGAATTCTGTTCAGTCACAATAGCCACACATGGATCGAAATTCAGCTGATCCCTGCTGAACTGGCTGAATTTCGATCCATGTATGGCCAGAGGGAAGAGCTTAACTCTGTGTCACAGACTGGGGTGGGTCCAGGATGACCTGGCCATCAGACTTGAAGGCATAAAACACAAAGCACTGCAAAGGATGGGTTTGCCATCTTATTTTTTAATGGCTGGTTAATTTTATATTATGTTATTTTTTCATGGAAATTCTGTGTTAATTACAACTCTGGAACTAGTTTGCCAATTGAGAGTTCTTTACTGTTTTATGTACTTTTTGGGGGGGGGTTATTCCCAGAAAAAAATTCAAGCCACTTGATTTGCAGGACAGCCAGGCAGTTGCCATCTTCAGAAGGTGAGGTCGGCTGTGGGCACATCCTTTATTTCTTGTAGGTTTTCTTTAGTGATCTTTGATCTGGACAGCGCTTATGCATGTTTTTCTGTGAGCATGGATAAACACAGAACTAAGTATAGCATAGTTACCAAATGTACCTCATTGGGAACAAGATCCCTCTTTCCATCTGTTTTTCCTGTTTTGTTCATGGCAGGGTTGTGTCCTTTGCCTAAATACTTTTTACTGATAGGTTTCCCTCTTTTTGAATTCAGGTATGGTATAACCATACATGGTCATTATGTTTAAGCAATATAACCAAATCTGACATAAATTGTCAGTTATGCATGTGTTGGTGTTAACACTCTAGAGCAGGGATATGCAATTAGCGGACCTCCAGCTGTTGCTACAAGTGCCATGAGGCATAGCAAGACTCTGACAGCCACAAGCATGACACCCAGAGGCAAAGGCATGATGGGACTTGTAGTTTTGCAACAGCTGGCACTGGAGCTGGTGTTAGAGATATTCTTTTGTTCGGCCGGAGTAATTTAAATGTTTGCTTAAAGTGGTTGTTAAGGCAATATTAAAAGACTATGCCAGCCCCTCTATTAGAGGCAGGCATAACATACTCTGTAAGTTGTATTTAAAAATGAGCAGTGTAAGGGCCACATCACTCGTGGCCCTTTCCAGCTCTGATAGATGTCTTCTGTGGGAGGGGCCGTGATCTCCCTCTGACGTCAAGGGAGATCACGTGGCCACTCTTCTTCGCAGAAGCCATCCATCAAAGCGGGAAAGGTGCCGAGAGTCTCATGACTGGCCTGAACACAGCTGAAATTCCATATTTACACTGCTCGTTTTTAAATACAGCTTGCACAGTGTGCTATTCCAGCCTCTAATAGAGAGGCTGGCAGTGAAAACATTTTATATTTTATTAGTACAATAATAGCGGCGGGGCCGGGCCGGGCCGGAGACGGACAGAAAGGGCGCTGACAGGCAGGAAGGAGGGGGGAGAGCAGGCAGCCTATCACAGAGGGGATGCACTTTGACCACGGTGGTCAGGGCGGAGCTGCCCTGGTAGGTTTTAGATTTTTTTTTCTTTTTACAGTTTAGAGGGGGGCAGATTACATAGCACAAACGCTGTGCTATGTAATCTGCTTTAAGGGACCAGAATCTACATACTTTTTTTGGGGGGGGTTAACAAACGCCTAGTACACACGAGCTGAAGGTTGACCGGCATCCCCCTGCCAGAACACAATAGCACAGCAGGGGAAATTGCTGCACTAACATCGGAATTGTTAGTACAGCGGCATCGACCTGAGCTGTCAGTTTTTTCTTTTTTTCCATTCAAGTAAACTAGTGGCGTGTACTAGGCTTAACAAATATGGTAAACTTTTTATATTGGAAAACTAATGTTTTCACTTAGTTTTAGCAGATTACTTTGCATCTAACTATCCAACTGCATTTGCATAAGTAATGCTACCATCGTCATTTCTAGGCCTGTGGCTATGTCATGATGGTATGAACATTGCCAGACTGACTTGCCATACTAATGCCTGTGTATTGGTATTCAACAAACCCTAAAGAAATACAAATCTACTCCAGGAGGCAATAAGTAAAGACAATCACACATCTTGCTAATAAGTTTCTTGTCTCTGCCACCACACAAATCCTCAGGAATTAGAACTCCCCTGTAGCTAATTATTGTTATTGTTGTTTTTATTATTATTCGTTGGTTTGTAATTGTGCCAGTTTAAAGGATTTTCTATCCTGTGGATTGCTCAAAAAGTGGTAAGCTATAAATTAGCACAGCAAAAGCCATGTATAATTACTTGCAGGTTTATCCTAGATATTGGGCTGTTATTCACTGCTGATGAAAGCTTTCTTTAGCTCTTTTTGTGTGCAATTATGATGCAGCTTTCTACTACTACAAACTATATTTAATGTGGTACTTCAGTCTCATCCAAAAAAAAAGAAGCATATTCCCACTTGTATGCAAAGATAGTGTTTCAGCTAATTAATTGCCCCAATAACTCTCAGGTTTTACCAGTTGAATCATGCTTTTGCCTTTTAAACTGCATGCTTTTTTTCCATGTGATCTTTACACATTTAGACATTTTTATATATTTCCCAGGTGGAAAGGATGCCTCCTATATAACACTGTATATAATGCGGAAATCGCACATATTTGCTGTATTTTTACAGAGGTACCATGGCAGATGCTTTTTTTTGAACAAAATTGCTACTACAGAACTATTAGGGTGGCTTTTTTTTTCCTTTAAGACTTAACCTTAAAGTGTTACTAAACCTAAAAATGTTTTTTACCTTAATGCATTGCTTGCTTTAAAGTGGATGTAAACCCACCACTCAGCCAGTATAAATAAATGGCACAGTATTAATGTGTATATGTACATTATCTCACAAAAGTGAGTATACCCCTTTTGTTATATCTTATTATATCTTTTCATGTGACAACACTGAAGAAATGACACTTTGCTACAATGTAAAGTAGTGAGTGTACAGCTTGTATAACGGTGTAAATTTTGCTGTCCCCTCAAAATAACTCAACACACAGCCATTATTGTACCTGTACAGTGGGTCTTAAGTATATGAGAGCGAAGCCGTACAAGGAGCCAATTTGTTTGTTTGCTGACAGAAAGCATGCTGATAGGAAGAAAAGGCAGAGTGACCAGATGACTTCATTACTACCGTGTGTTTCTTCTACTTTCCATTAAAGGGTAAGTTCACCTTTACAGAAAAATCTGTAAGGTGAACTTACACTGGACCCCCTCCCCATCACACCTAGTCCCGCAGCACCTGAAGCCGGCGATCCTCCGCACTGACACATTGTAAAGCCACTTTACCGGTCCGGGAATCAGAAATACCCCGCGGCTTAATCTCATAAGCGTACCTCATATACATACCTCGTGAAGGTACATATAGGAGGCATTCTAATTGGTCGGTGCCGACCATTCAGAACCCACGTAGCCTGCCCTGTTGCCGCTAGAGAAGAGGAGCAAAAGCCGCAGGGATTTCAAATTCACGGACTGGTAAAGCGGTTATATGATGTGTTAGTGCGGGAGTTTGCCGGCCTCAGGTACTGCGGGATCGGGTGCGATGGGGGGGGGGTCCAGTGTAAGTTCACGTTACAGATTTTCGTCTTTGGATTTTCTGTAAAGGTGAACTTACACTTAAACAAGCTTGGTTAACTTCAAGTGCTGACACCCTTTTCTGTCTGGGTGTAGCTGTGCAGGCCTTACAGGAGGCTAATAAGACAAACACAACGTCTAATTATACAGCTTTTTGCCATTGTGTCGATCTAATACAGTGTTTATCAAACTTTTTTCAGTCAAGGCACCCTTTAAAATTATCCAGAGTCTCGGGACACCCCATTCTTAAATGTAAAAAACTATTCTAATAGTTTTACATATTACAGTAACATCCACACACATAGGATCCCAACATTCAAGGTGATTTATTCTTCCAAAACAAATCTACCTTTGCACACTGGTACTTCTTCTCCCTCAGTTTCCCTTCCTCACTCAGCTAATGTGACCCCATTGTTGATGGGGAACGGGAGGGACAAACAAGTATACTGTGCAGGGGCCCGATGTCCTCCATATCAACCAATGACATCATTGGTCATTAGGACGCTGAAAGGTTGTAATGGTGCACAATGAAAACCTTTGACTTTGTAGAACTAGAAGGCAGGCTTGATCCACCGTCTGGCTTGTATACAATTTTTGGGCATTTTTTAGGCATTTTGCCAAGGCACCCCTGAAGAGTCCAGAAGGCACCCTGGTTGAAAAAGGCTGATCTAGTATACCATCCATGGAGAGTCCTGCATACTTATCCTCCGAGTAGTGGATAGCGCTTTTGCACCTGCAACCATTCTGTCTGGACGTTTTTCTATCTGTAGCTTATGATGCTAAATAGTCAACAGCAGTCTCTGCTGCAAAGTGCCTCTGATTAAGCTGTGGAGAGTATAGGCTAAAGCCTATTTTTCATCTATATTTACATTATAGTGAGCCAGTGTCTGTGTGGATGGGCAACATTATCTTGATGACAATGTCAAACACGTTGCATTTAAGAATGTTTACGTTAATGAATATATAATTGCATTCATTTGCGTTTTGTATGGAGCTTCGCTTTAAAGTATATGTAAATGAGAGTTCTATACGTTGGGTTTTTAGAAAAATGGGAATTATATGAAATACCAGGTGGTGAATGGCTTGTAGTTTGAAAAAGTTCTTATCGTATACGTTTATGGGTTAAGCTGTCCCTTGGTTTAAAATGAGCAGCTCTGGCTTCGGTTCCTGAATTTTTTTCCCTTCCTGTGGCTGCAGAAAATAGAAGGGTAAGTATGTAAATTAGAATCATTTCATTATGCATTGTTCCAAATCAAATCTTTTTGTGCAGAATGGAAAAGAATACCACCTGCTGACAACATTCAAAGGAAAACTGCTGTAAAAGAAAGCTCTAGACTCCAAGCAAAATATGCATGGTGATTGCACACTATGGCTCTTGGAGAACAGCCACCAAAATGCTTAGGGATGACTTTGGTAGAGAAGCAGAATTTAATATTCTCTAGTATGGAATTGATTGAGGTCTGAATGGGTTTCCCTAGCCACAAGAATTTAACATTCTATAGTCAAATTGAAATCTAATGATGAATACATTATGAATGCCTGCAGTTTAATTTCGTGCTTGATTACGTTTTTGATCTATTACTACTTGCTCAATAATAAAGCAATGCCTGCTTTGCTATATAACTGTCATATATTTATTGTAAACCTATATGAAATAATGCTGAATAGGATTTTGTTTGAAATAAGTTAGCAATACTGGCACACTGTATGCTTTGAGGCTCTTATTTCTTTCTTTTGGTTTATCTTACTACTTTTTATATATATATCGATCCTATCGATAGTACACTAAAACAGGGCAGGGGTACACTGTATACAGATTAGGAGCTGTGCCACTTAAAGATCAGTTTGATATCGGCTGCAAAAATCTTACAGCATGCAAGTTGTTGAAATAGTTTTGCTCTGTGGGTGATTGTTATATAGCAGCCCAAAAATTTAGGTGATGAAAAATGATTGGCTCTGCTTTGGGACTACTGTTAAATTAGCCTAGCAAATTCTATTGTTCCTGGATTGTGCCATTGCTGCCCTGCCTCTCCACCTTGTCCAATCAGAGAACGCCTTGTATTGTGTGGTGCCAAGTGGGCAATCCCCTGTGTCCTCCACTATACAGCAGGGAAGCCGCTTTGCACAAGATATGGAAGATTATGATGATCATTGTAGTAGTGCAGACTACTACAGTGTTTCTCCACTACCACAGCAGTCCCTCCGGTATTAAATATGTATACTTTTGTGGGTCCAAGCTGGACCAATAGAACTATGCAATAACCATCATACCTGGAGTTCCACTTTAAAAATTCATCTTTTTCTATGATAGAAGCTCACTTCTATGATGTTTTTATAACGCTGTCAGGTAGTGGCAAATATCCATGTTTCAAAGCTGGGGATGTTCCCAAACAGAAAAAGCTTTAAACTCTCATAAATTAGGAATAGATTCTACAATTTTGCTTTTACAGTGTAAACTGAACAACCAGTCAGTGTGAATACATTAACCCTTTCACTGCCAGGTCCATATGCCGTACAGACCTAAAAAGTGCCCACAGGTGGCCAAGGCCATACGGACCTAATTACTCCTTCTCTTATAAGCTGATGGTCACTTCAATGACCATAAGCTTATATCAGAATTGTTCAGCAGACTCTGCTGAACAGTACTATAACTCTGATCAGCAAATTACAACCCGTTGATCAGAGTTATTAACCCCTAATGTGACCCCGCATCCATGCCGCCGCTTCCCTGCTCACAGCTACTCCACCTCCCGCCAATCCTATTTTTCTAAAACGACTCCCCCCACTCTCCTTTACTATCCCCTTCACCCCCCCAGCACTTTTTACCCCCCCCATCCATGGCCTCTCCGAGTGGCATCCCTTCTTCCCTCTCGCCTGCAACTTCTCCCAGCACTGATCTCTGCGATCTGTCAGGCTGGGAGAGCGCGGCAGGGGAGTGGAGTGGAGTGGTGGGGATCAAGTTGGGGCTTGGGGGGGTTGGGGAACATGTTTACCACCCCCCCCCCCATAGTACCGTGGATATAGGCAGCGATCGCTCCTATATCCGCTGACAGCTGATCATTGTAACCGCGAGTGTTACACTGTATTAGGCTGTCATTTTTATGAATGAATGGAATCTCTATACAGATTCCATTTATCCATGTAAAATGCTACAGAGAAAGGGACTATCTTTAGGCCCTTTTCTCTGTCTCAAAAAAATGTAAAAAGTTAAATTAATAATAAAAAAAATGAAACACAAACATAGTAAATCCCCCACCCCTCCATGGCTTCCTCAGCTTCTCCTCCCGGCCAACCCGATTCGTCCTCATTGGCCAGGAGGAGAAGCCGGAAGACAATAGTGAATATTGTCAGGGATCAATGTCGGATTCCTGTTCATTGGAGTTGGGCGCATGTCAAACTTCAATTCGCAGGGCAAAGTCGGATCTAAAGTGGTATGACTGTCATGTCGTACAAGTGTGAACCCGGCCTTAATAGCCATACAAACCCCTTTGTGTCAACTTGTGTGCATGTTATCAGGCCAAAATCACCAGGGTATGTAAACGTTTGGTCAGGATCATTTGGGTAGTTTCTGTTGTGATTATGATTTAAAAAGAGTAAACACAGTTGATAATAAATGGCTTCAGCCAAACACTAACCATGAGTGAAAGAAATGTTTTTGTGTTATCATTCATATTCTATGAAAAATGGTCAAGAAATCATAAATTCTGCCAAGGTATGTAAGCTTATGAGCACAACTATATGTGTGTGTATGTATGTATGTGTGGGTGTGTGTATATATATATATATATATATATGTGTGTGTGTGTGTGTGTGTGTGTGTGTGTGTGTGTGTGTGTATATATATATATATGTATGTATATAATACAGCGGATATAAAAATTCTACATACCCCTGTTAATTGTCAGGTTTCTGTGATGTAAAAAAGAGACTAAGATAAATCATTTCAGAACTTTTTTCACGTTTTTAATGTGATCTATAAACTGTACAACTCAGTTGAACAACATACTGAAATCTTTTAGGTGGAGGGAAGTCAAAATAAAAAACTAAAATAATATGGTTGCATAAGTGTGAACACCCCCAGACTAATACTTTGTTGATTTTATTACAGCACTCAGTCTTTTTGGGTATGAGTCTAAAGTCTTCCAACAGGACAATGACCCTAAGCACACAGCCAAGGTAACAAAGGAGTGGCTACGGGACAACTCTGTGAATGTCCTTGAGTGGACCACCCAGAGCCCTGACTTGAACCAGATTGAACATCTATGGAGAGATCTGAAAATGGCTGCATCGGTGCTCCCCATCCAACCCGATGGAGCTTGAGAGATCCTGCAAAGAAGAATGGGAGAAACTGCCCAAAAATAGGTGTTCAAAGCTCATAGCATCATACTCAAAAAGACTTGAGGCTGTAATTGGTGCCAAAGGTGCTTTAACAAAGAATTGAGCAAAGGCTGTGGATACTTACAGAAGTCTACACCACCCCGTTAAAATGTCAGGTTTTTGTGATGTAAAAAATGAGATAAAGATAATTTCACAACTTTTTCCACCTTTTAATGTGACCTATAAACCGTGCAACTCAATTGAAAAACAAACAGAAATCTTTTAGGTGGAGGGAAGTAAAATTAAAATATGGTCACATAAGTGTGCACACCCTTAAACTAATACTTTGTTGAAGCATCTTTTGATTTAATTACAGTAATCAGTCTTTTTTAGTATGAATCTATAAGCATGGCACATCTTTACTTGGGAATATTTGCCCACTCTTCTTTGCAAAAAGGCCCCAAATCTGTCAGATTGCGAGGGCATCTCCTGTGCACAGCCCTCTTCAGACCACCCCACAGATTTTCAATCGGATTCGGGTCTGGGCACTGGCTGGGCCATTCCAAAACTTTAATCTTCTTCTGGTGAAGCCATTCCTTTGATGATTTGGATGTATGTATTGGGTCGTTGTCATGCTGAAAGATGAAGTTCCTCTTCATGTTCAGCTTTCTAACAGAAGCCTAAAGTTTTTGTGCCAATATTGACTGGTATTTGGAACTGTCCATAATTCCCTCTACCTTGACTAAGTCCCCTGTTCCAGCTGAAGAAAAACAGCCCCAAAGCATGATGCTGCCACCACCATGCTTCACTGTGGGTATGGTGTTCTTTTTCTGATGTGCAGTGTTGTTTTTGCGCCAAACATATCTTTTGGAATTCTGATCAAAAAGTTCAACCTTGGTTTCATCAGACCATAACACATTTCCCCACATGTTTTTGGGAGACTTCAGTTGTGTTTTTGCTAAATATAGCTGGGCTTGGATGTTTTTCTTTGTAAGAAAAGGCTTCCGTCTTGCCACTCTACCCCACTGCCCAGACATATGAAGAATAAGGGAGATTGTTGTCACAATTACCACACCGCCAGTACTTGCAAGATATTTCTGCAGCTCCTTTAATGTTGCTGTAGGCCTCTTGGCAGCCTCCCTGACCAGTTTTCTTCTCGTCTTCTTCAATTTTGGAGAGACGTCCAGTTCTTTGTAATGTCAGTGTTGTGCCATATTCTCTCCACTTGATGATGACTGTCTTCACTGTGTTCCATGGTATATCTAATGCCTTGGAAATTATTTTTGTACCCTTCTCCTGACTGATACCTTTTAACAATGAGATCCCTCTGATGCTTTGGACTCTCTCTGCGGACCATGGCTTTTGCTGTAGGATGCGACTAAGAAAATGTCAGGAAAGACCTACTAGAACAATTGAACTTTATTTGGGGTTAAACTTTAACCACTTGCCGACCGCCTAACGACAATATACGTCGGCAGAATGGCACGGGCAGGCAGAATCGCGTACATATACGTGATCTGCCTCCCGTGGGCGGGGGGTCCGATAGGCTTGTCGGCTTGTGACTGGGAGCGATGAGAGGTGAGGGGGAGACCATCCGTTCGTGGCCCCCCCCCTCGCGATCGCTCCCAGCCAATGAGAATCTTCATTTGCTGCTGTATGCTAAACAGCAGCGAAGGAAATTATGTCATCTCTCCTCGGCTCGGTATTTTCCGTTCCGGCGCCGAGGAGAGAAGACATCACTGTGAGTGAAAAACACACACACAGTCAGTAGAACAGGCCAGGCACACTTTACACCCCGATCACCCCCCGATCCCCCCTCCCCCCTCCCCCTGTCACACTGACACCAAGCAGTTTTTTTTTTTTTCTTATTACTGCATGGTGTCAGTTTGACAGTGTGGTAGGGCAGTTAGTGTTAGCCCCCTTTAGGTCTAGGATACTCCCCTAACCCCCCTAATAAAGTTTTAACTCCTTGCTCACCCCCCGTCGCCAGTGTCACTAAGCGATCATTTTTCTGATCACTGTATTTAGTGTCGCTGGTGACGCTAGTTAGGGAGCTAAATATTTAGGTTCGCCGTCAGCGTTTTATAGCGTCAGGGACCCCCATATACTACGTAATAAAGGTTTTAACCCCTTGATTGCCCCCTAGTTAACCCTTTTACCACTGATCACCGTATAACTGTTACGGGTGACGCTGGTTAGTTCGTTTATTTTTCAGGTGTCAGGGCACCCGCCGTTTATTACCGAATAAAGGTTTAGCCCCCTGATCACCTGGCGGTGATATGCGTCGCCCCAGGCAGCGTCAGATTAGCGCCAGTACCGCTAACACCCACGCACGCAGCATACGCCTCCCTTAAGCCCCATACACACGATCCGAATATCGGACGAATGATCGTCCGTTTTTGTTTGCATGCTAATCTCACATCGAATCTGATGAGTTTACTAAAGTCCCGAAAATTCCCGTACGACAGAATAAAAATTCGGAAGCGATGTCATGTGTTGCAATGCATTTGTATTGCATTTTCGAACGATAGCTGTACCGATTAAACGAAAATCGTACGATCTGGCATCGTACGGAAAAAATTTCCGTGCATGTCCGATAGAATAATATCGGATGAACTGTCCTGATCGGCTCTCGAAAGCTCTGTACTAGCGATCCGATTATCGTACGATCGTTTCGAATGCGGCATTTTACGTACGATTTTCGGATCGTGTGTACGGGGCATTAGTGGTATAGTATCTGAACGGATCAATATCTGATCCGATCAGATCTATACTAGCGTCCCCAGCAATTTAGGGTTCCCAAAAACGCAGTGTTAGCGGAATCAGCCCAGATACCTGCTAGCACCTGCGTTTTGCCCCTCCGCCCGGCCCAGCCCAGCCAAGTGCAGTATCAATCGATCACTGTCACTTACAAAACACATAACGCATAACTGCAGCGTTCGCAGAGTCAGGCCTGATCCCGGCGATCGCTAACAGTTTTTTTGGTAGCGTTTTGGTGAACTGGCAAACACTAGCCCCAAGCAGCGTCAGGTTAGCACCAATACCGCTAACACCCACGCACGAACCGTACACCTCCCTTAGTGGTATAGTATCTGAATGGATCAATATCTGATCCGATCAGATCTATACTAGCATCCCCAGCAGTTTAGGGTTCCCAAAAACGCAGCGTTAGTGGGATCAGCCCAGATACCTGCTAGCACCTGCATTTTGCCCCTCCGCCCGGCCCAGCCCAGCCCACCCAAGTGCAGTATCGATCGATCACTGTCACTTACAAAACACTAAACGCATAACTGCGGCGTTTGCAGAGTCAGGCCTGATCCCTGCGATCGCTAACAGTTTTTTTGGTAGCGTTCTGGTGAACTGGCAAGCACCAGTGGCGAGTCCCATAAGTGCAGTTCAAGCTGGTGAGGTGGCAAGCACAAGTAGTGTCCCGCTGCCACTAAGAAGATGAACACAGGCCCGTCGTGCCCATAATGCCCTTCCTGCTGCAGTCGCCAATCCTAATTGGGAACCCACCACTTCTGCAGCACCCGTACTTGCCCCATTCACATCCCCAACCAAATGCAGTTGGCTGCATGAGAGGCATTTTTATGTCCTCCCGAGTACCCCTACCCAACGAACCCCCCCCCAAAAAGATGTCGTGTCTGCAGCAAGCGCGGATATAGGCGTGACACCCGCTATTATTGTCCCTCCTGTCCTGACAATCCGGTCTTTGCATTGGTGAATGTTTTGAACGCTACCATACACTAGTTGAGTATTAGCGTAGGGTACAGCATTGCACAGACTAGGCACACTTTTACAGGGTCTCCCAAGATGCCATCGCATTGTGAGAGACCCGAACTGGAACTGGTTACAGTTATAAAAGTTACAGTTACAAAAAAATTGTAAAATAAAAAAAAAACACAAAGATATAAAATAAAAATAAATAGTTGTCGTTTTATTGTTCTCTCTCTCTCTCTATTCTCTCTCTATTCTCTCTCTATTGTTCTGCTCTTTTTTACTGTATTCTATTCTGCAATGTTTTATTGTTGTTATGTTTTATCATGTTTGCTTTTCAGGTATGCAATTTTTTATACTTTACCGTTTACTGTGCTTTATTGTTAACCATTTTTCTGTCTTCAGGTACGCCATTCACGACTTTGAGTGGTTATACCAGAATGATGCCTGCAGGTTTAGGTATCATCTTGGTATCATTCTTTTCAGCCAGCGGTCGGCTTTCATGTAAAAGCAATCCTAGCGGCTAATTAGCCTCTAAACTGCTTTTACAAGCAGTGGGAGGGAATGCCCCCCCTCCCCCACAGTCTTCCTTGTTTTTCTCTGGCTCTCCTGTCTCAACAGGGAACCTGAGAATGCAGCCGGTGATTCAGCCAGCTGACCATAGAGCTGATCAGAGACCAGAGTGGCTCCAAACATCTCTATGGCCTAAGAAACCAGAAGCTACGAGCATTTTATTACTTAGATTTCGCCGGATGTAAACAGCGCCATTGGGAAATTGGGGAAGCATTTTATCACACCGATCTTGGTGTGGTCAGATGCTTTGAGGGCAGAGGAGAAATCTAGGGTCTAATAGACCCCAATTTTTTCAAAAAAGAGTACCTGTCACTACCTATTGCTATCATAGGGGATATTTACATTCCCTGAGATAACAATAAAAATGATTTAAAAAAAAAATGAAAGGAACAGTTTAAAAATAAGATAAAAAAGCAAAAAAATAATAAAGAAAAAAAAAAAAAGCACCCCTGTCCCCCCCTTCTCTCGCGCTAAGGCGAATGCAAGCGTCGGTCTGGCGTCAAATGTAAACAGCAATTGCACCATGCATGTGAGGTATCACCGCGAAGGTCAGATCGAGGGCAGTAATTTTAGCAGTAGACCACCTCTGTAAATCTAAAGTGGTAACCTGTAAAGGCTTTTAAAGGCTTTTAAAAATGTATTTATTTTGTTGCCACTGCACGTTTGTGCGCAATTTTAAAGCATGTCATGTTTGGGATCCATGTACTCGGCCTAAGATCATCTTTTTTATTTCATCAAACATTTGGGCAATATAGTGTGTTTTAGTGCATTAAAATGTAAAAAAGTGTGTGTTTTCCCCAAAAAATGCGTTTAAAAAATCGCTGCGCAAATACTGTGTGAAAAAAAAAATTAAACACCCACCATTTTAATCTGTAGGGCATTTGCTTTAAAAAAAATATATAATGTTTGGGGGTTCAAAGTAATTTTCTTGCAAAAAAAAAATGTTTTCATGTAAACAAAAAGTGTTAGAAAGGGCTTTGTCTTCAAGTGGTTAGAAGAGTGGGTGATGTGTGATATAAGCTTCTAAATGTTGTGCATAAAATGCCAGGACAGTTCAACCCCTCCCCCCCCCAAATGACCCCATTTTGGAAAGTAGACACCCCAAGCTATTTGCTGAGAGGCATGTCGAGTCCATGGAATATTTTATATTATGACACAAGTTGCGGGAAAGAGACAAATGTTTTTTTGCACAAAGTTGTCACTAAATGATATATTGCTCAAACATGCCATGGGAATATGTAAAATTACACCCCAAAATACATTTTGTTGCTTCTCCTGAGTACGGGGATACCACATGTGTGGGACTTTTTTGGAGCCTAGCCTCGTACGGGACCCCGAAAACCAAGCACCGCCTTCAGGCTTTCTAAGGGCGTAAATTTTTGATTTCACTCTTCACTGCCTATCACAGTTTCGGAGGCCATGGAATGCCCAGGTGGCACAAAACCCCCCCAAATTACCTCATTTTGGAAAGTAGACACTCCAAGCTATTTGCTGAGAGGTATAGTGAGTATTTTGCAGACCTCGCTTTTTGTCACAAAGTTTTGAAAATTGAAAAAAGAAGAAAAAAAGGTTTTTCTTATCTTTCTTCATTTTCAAAAACAAATGAGAGCTGCAAAATACTCACCATGCCTCTCAGCAAATAGCTTGGGGTGTCTACTTTCCAAATATGTCTACTTCCCATATTGACAGAGAAACACAGAATTGTTGACATTTTTGCAGATTTATCACTTGGTCCTAAGTATTTAGACCCTTTGCTATGTATTTAGTAGAAGCGCCCTTTTGATCTAATACAGCCATGAGTCTTTTTGGGAAAGATGCAACAAGTTTTTCACACCTGGATTTGGGGATCCTCTGCCATTCCTCCTTGCAGATCCTCTCCAGTTCTGTCAGGTTGGATGGTAAACGTTGGTGGACAGCCATTTTTAGGTCTCTCCAGAGATGCTCAATTGGGTTTAAGTCAGGGCTCTGGCTGGGCCATTCAAGAACAGTCACGGAGTTGTTGTGAAGCCACTCACACTTTGTTATTTTAGCTGTGTGCTTAGGGTCATTGTCTTGTTGGAAGGTAAACCTTTGGCCCAGTCTGAGGTCCTGAGCACGCTGAGAAGGTTTTCATCCAGGATATCCCTGTACTTGGCCGCATTCATCTTTCCCTCAATTGCAACCAGTCGTCCTGTCCCTGCAGCTGAAAAACACCCCCACAGCATGTTGCTGCCACCACCATGCTTCACCGTTGGGACTGTATTGGACAGGTGATGAGCAGTGCCTGGTTTTCTCCACACATACCGCTTAGAATTAAGGTCAAAAAGTTCTATCTTGGTCTCATCAGACCAGAGAATCTTATTTCTCACCATCTTGGAGTCCTTCAGGTGTTTTTTTTTTAGCAAACTCCATGTGGGCTTTCACGTGTCTTGCACTGAGGAGAGGCTTCCGTCGGCCACTCTGCCATAAAGCCCCGACTGGTGGAGGGCTGCAGTGATGGTTGACTTTCTACAACTTTCTCCCATCTCCCGACTGCATCTCAGGAGCTCAGCCACAGTGATCTTTGGGTTCTTCTTTACCTCTCTCACCAAGGCTCGTCTCCCCCGATAGCTCAGTTTGGCCGGACGGCCGGCTCTAGGAAGGGTTCTGGTCATCTCAAACATCTTCCATTTAAGGATTATGGAGGCCACTGTGCTCTTAGCAATCTTAAGGGCAGCAGAAATTTTTTTGTAACCTTGGCCAAATCTGTGCCTTGCATCAATTCTGTCTCTGAGCTCTTCAGGCAGTTCCTTTGACCTCATGATTCTCATTTGCTCTGATATGCACTGTGAGCTGTAAGGTCTTATATAGACTGGTGTGTGGCTTTCCTACTCAAATCCAATCACTATAATCAAACACAGCTGGACTCAAATGAAGGTGTAGAACCATCTTAAGGATGATCAGAAGAAATGAACAACACCTGAGTTAAATATATGAGTGTCACAGCAAAGGGTCTGAATACTTAGGACCACGTGATATTTCAGTTTTTCTTTTTTAATAAATCTGCAAAAATGTCCACAATTCTGTGTTTTTCTGTCAATATGGGGTGCTGTGTGTACATTAATGAGGAAAAAAATGAACTTAAATGATTTTAGCGAATGGCTGCAATATAACAAAGAGTGAAAAATTTAAGGAGGTCTGAATACTTTCCGCCCCCACTGTATATACACACACACACACACACACACACACACACACACACACACACTCTTATTTTAAAATGTAGTAAAAATGGTGACAGTAGGGTAGTAGACAGTGTCAGCACAGCAGGGGATGTGTCAGTAGGGCAGAGGTTGGTATCCATAGAACAATGGATGGTGTCTGTCAGTAGGGCAGAAGACGGTGTCAGTAGGGGTGGATGTGCAGTGGATGCATTTGATTGTTTTTATATATATTTTTTAAATTGGTTTTTACAATATTTAGGGGCTTTGGTGAAATATCAGGAGTCTAAACGGACTCCTAACGTCTCACTTTTGAGACAGAGGAAGGGACCGATGACTGAGATTTCCCAGTACCTTTCTCTGCAACTGCACTGAACTGTTAGCCCCCGTTCACACCTATGCTAATTAGATGCGGCTTACACAGCATCTAATTCGCAGGACATTTTAAAATACATTCATATGAATGCATCTGGTTCACATATGTGTGTTGCATTCGCACTGCGCATTGCACAAAAAATGTGTGCGTTTTCTGGGCATTGCGGTGCGAATTATGAGCCACTTATCTTCTATGGGAACGCATCTGCTTCGCAGATGCATTGCGTTCTGAACATGGATTTTCTCCTTCTCCTCACTACACCTCCCCCTCCCCCCTCCCCCCTCTCCCTCCCCCTCTCTCCCTCCCCCTCTCCCTGCTCACTGATCCGGAGCTAAAACGCAGATGAACCTTTGAACAACAGATTTTTATCTTCCCAGTGAAACCTGAGCTTCAATTCGCACCGCACATGTGTGAACCCAGGCTTAATGAAGGGGAAGTGCTCTGTGCTGAGCAGCTTCCTGTTCATTCACAAACAGAATGAACACAGTGAGTGATCGGTACCAGGAGGGGCCCAGTAAATGACATTGGTGCCCAGGCAGCAGGGAGAATCTAAGCCACATGGGTGATTAGGGGGTGCCCAGGCACATCCTGTGCGCACGCCTATGCCATCTTGATTGCCTGAATAGAGGAATAGAGAAGTTCATGCCTCCCTTTTTTTTTTTTTTTTCTTTTTTTGTTCAGCCTGCTGGCTGAATGAACAAAAAAAAAAAAAAAATCTATTTGCTCTTGTGAATGGGGCTATTTGCGTTTACCCATGGGAGACTCAGTGGGCTTCCCTTCGAATAACTGAGAGCAGGAAGCCACATTGAAAGCAATGGGAGCTTGACAGCGCCCACAGCGGTTTTGGGCTGTTTGCATGTAATGCAGAAATTACTTGCAGATGATCGACTCTGGATGCAGCCTGTCTTCACAAAGGTGAATGGGGCCTTATTTTGTTGTGCTGCTGTTGTCGTCAATGGAACCTGTAAGAGCTCATGCACATGGTACTGTATTTGAAGGTAAATGGTCATACAACATAAAATATACCTGTATTTGTGGCACCCAGGAGCCCCAGTTGTTGCTTTAAAATGTATGTTACTCCTACATTTTATATTCCTGATAAGTGTCTGTGTTACCATGTAGATTATTTGTATTAAAAAGGATACTGTTCTCTTTGTATTGCTTTCTTTGTGTGAACTACCTGGTGATCCTTCCAGTCCCTGCTTTCCTATTTCAAATGATCAGTGTACCACAGTTTCTCTGCCTCCTGCTGACATGCCCCTCTGCAATCTCCACCTCCTTCTCTTCCACCTCTATGCATCTGAGAACAGAGGTCATGTGATCACTTATAAAAAAGGGTATTTAAAATATGTGTGTGTATGTGTGTGTATATATATATATATATATATGTGTGTGTGTGTGTGTGTGTGTATATATATATATATATATATATACACTACCGTTCAAAAGTTTGGGGTCACCCAAACAATTTTGTGTTTTCCATGAAAAGTCACACTTATTCACCACCATACGTTGTGAAATGAATAGAAAATAGAGTCAAGACATTGACAAGGTTAGAAATAATGATTTGTATTTGAAATAACATTGTTTTTACATCAAACTTTGCTTTCATCAAAGAATCCTCCTTTTGCAGCAATTACAGCATTGCACACCTTTGGCATTCTAGCTGTTAATTTATTGAGGTAAGCTGGAGAAATTGCACCCCACGCTTCTAGAAGCAGCTCCCACAAGTTGGATTGGTTGGATGGGCACTTCTGGCGTACCATACAGTCAAGCTGCTCCCACAACAGCTCAATGGGGTTCAGATCTGGTGACTGTGCTGGCCACTCCATTACCGATAGAATACCAGCTGCCTGCTTCTGCTGTAAATAGTTCTTGCACAATTTGGAGGTGTGTTTAGGGTCATTGTCCTGTTGTAGGATGAAATTGGCTCCAATCAAGCGCTGTCCACTGGGTATGGCATGGCGTTGCAAAATGGAGTGATAGCCTTCCTTATTCAGAATCCCTTTTACCCTGTACAAAGCTCCCACCTTACCAGCACCAAAGCAACCCCAGACCATCACATTACCTCCACCATGCTTAACAGATGGCGTCAGGCATTCTTCCAGCATCTTTTCATTTGTTCTGCGTCTCACAAACGTTCTTCTTTGTGATCCAAACACCTCAAACTTGGATTCATCCGTCCACAACACTTTTTTCCAGTCTTCCTCTGTCCAATGTCTGTGTTCTTTTGCCCATCTTAATCTTTTTCTTTTATTGGCCAGTCTCAGATATGGCTTTTTCTTTGCCACTCTGCCCTAAAGCCCAAAATCCCGCAGCCGCCTCTTCACTGTAGATGTTGACACTGGTGTTTTGCGGGTACTATTTAATGAAGATGCCAGTTGGGGACCTGTGAGGCATCTGTTTCTCAAACTAGAGACTCTAATGTGCTTATCTTCTTGCTTAGTTGTGCAACGCGGCCTCCCACTTCTTTTTCTACTCTGGGTAGAGCCTGTTTGTGCTGTCCTCTGAAGGGAGTAGTACACACCGTTGTAGGAAATCTTCAATTTCTTTGCAATTTCTCGCATGGAATAGCCTTCATTTCTAAGAACAAGAATAGACTGTCGAGTTTCAGATGAAAGTTCTCTTTTTCTGGCCATTTTGAGCGTTTAATTGACCCCACAAATGTGTTGCTCCAGAAACTCAATCTGCTCACAGGAAGGTCAGTTTTGTAGCTTCTGGAAGGAGCTAGACTGTTTTTAGATGTGTGAACATGATTGCACAAGGGTTTGCTAATCATCAATTAGCCTTCTGAGCCAATGAGCAAACACATTGTACCATTAGAACACTGGAGTGATAGTTGCTGGAAATGGGCCTCTATACACCTATGTAGATATTGCACCAAAAACTAGACATTTGCAGTTAGAATAGTCATTTACCACATTAGCAATGTATAGAGTATATTTGTTTAAAGTTAGGACTAGTTTAAAGTTAGCTTCATTTAAAAGTACAGTGTTTTTCCTTCAAAAATAAGGACATTTCAATGTGACCCCAAACTTTTGAACGGTAGTGTATATATATATATATATATATATATATATATATATCTATCTATCTCCTGTTCCAACATGACTGTGCTCCAGTGCACAAAACAAGGTACATAAAGACATGGCTGAGCGAGTTTGGGGTGGAGGAACTTGACTGGCCTCCACAGAGTCCTGACCTCGACCCGATAGAAAACCTTTGGATCAATTCGAGCGGACCCTGCGAGCCAGGCCGTCTTGTCCAACATCAGTGCCTGACCTCTCAAATGCGCTTCTAGAAGAATGGTCAAACCTTCCCACAGGCACACTCCTAAGCCTTGTGCACAGCCTTCCTAGAAGAGTTGAATCTGTTATAGCTGCAAAGGGTGGGCCAACTCAATATTGAACCCTACGGACTAAAACTGGGATGCCATTAAAGTTGTGTGAGAAGGCAGGCGTCCCAATACTTTTGGTAATATAGTGTAATTCTCTTTGAAATCCAAAATGTCTTGGTATGCTAACGCCTTAAGAGTTCCCTTCACTGGAACTAAGGAGCCAAGCCCAACCCCTGAAAAACAATCTCACACCATAATCCCTCCTCCACCAAATGATTTGGACCTGTGCACAAAGCAAGCTCCATAAAGACATGAGTGAGTTTGGGGTGGAGGAACATGACTGCCCTGCACCGTCCTGAACTCAACCAGATAGAACACCTTTGGGATGAATTGGAGCAGAGACTGCAAGCCAGCCTGCTCGTCCACAGCACCTGACCTCACAAAAGCGATTCTGGAAGAATGGTCAAACATTCCCATAGACATACTCCTAAACCTTGTGGACAGCCTTCCCAGAAGAAATTAAGCTGATATTGCTGCAAAGCGTGAGCCAACACAATATTGAACCCTATGGGCTAAGACTGAGATGCTGTTGAAGTTAATGTGGATGTAAAGGTAGGCGTCCCAATAGTTTTGGTAACATAGTGTACGCATGATCTCAGCAGTCCAGTCATTTGGACCTACAAACAGGAATGTCCACAACCACTGTGCACATGTGTAGGTGTGTAAAAAAACAATCCAAGAAGGTTGGTTGAAATCGTGATGTCCACTTTATTAAACATGAATCCACCTGATCAAAGGATAAACTCGCATAGCTGAAAGACTTCCCACCATCACTATTCAGCGTCATTATATTGTGGTTTTTACTTATTGTGTTGAGCTTCTCCTAATCAGCAGTAGGGATGAGCTTCGAGTTCGAGTCGAACTCATGTTCGACTCGAACATCGGCTGTTCGCAAGTTCGCCGAACAGCGAACACTTTGGGGTGTTCGCGGCAAATTCGAATGCCGCGGAATACCCTTTAAAAGTCTATGGGAGAAATCAAAAGTGCTAATTTTAAAGGCTTATATTCATGGTATTGTCATAAAAAGTGTTTGGGGACCTGTGTCCTGTCCCAGAGGACATGGATCAATGCAAAAAAAAAGTTTTAAAAACGGCAGTTTTTTCGGGAGCAGTGATTTTAATAATGCTTAAAGTGAAACAATAAAAGTGTAATATCCCTTTAAATTTCGTACCTGGGGGGTGTCTATAGTATGCCTGTAAAGGGGCGCATGATTCCCGTGTTTAGAACAGTCTGATAGCAAAATGACATTTCAAAGGAAAAAAAAGTCATTTAAAACTACTCGCGGCTATTAATGCATTGCCAGTCCGACAATACACATAGAAGTTCATTGATAAAAACGGCATGGGAATTCCCCACAGGGGAACCCCAAACCAAAATTAAAAAAAAAAAATTACATGGGGGGTCCCCCTAAATTCCATACCAGGCCCTTCAGGTCTGGTATGGGTATTAAGGGAAACCCCGCGCCAAAATTTAAAAAAAAAAAGGCGTTGGGTCCCCCCAAAAATCCATACCAGACCCTTATCCGAGCACGCAACCTGGCAGGCCACAGAAAAAGAGAGCGTCCCCCCCCCCCCAACCTCCTGAACCGTACCAGGCCACATGCCCTCAACATTGGGAGGGTGCTTTGGGGTATCCCCCCAAAACACCTTGTCCCCATGTTGATGAGGACAAGGGCCTCATCCCCACAACCCTGGCCGGTGGTTGTGCGGGTCTGCGGGGGGGCTTATCGGAATCTGGAAGCCCCCTTTAACAAGGGGACCCCCAGATCCCGGCCCTCCCCCCTGTGTGAAATGCTAAGGGGGTACAAAAGTACCCCTACCATTTCACTAAAAAACTGTCAAAAATGTTAAAAATGACGAGACAGTTTTTGACAATTCCTTTATTTAAATGCTTCTTCTTTCTTTCTTCTATCTTCTATCTTCCTTCGGTTTCTTCCTCCATCTTCTTCTTCTTCTGGTTCTTCTGGCTCTTCTGGTTCTTCCTCCGGTGTTCTCGTCCAGCATCTCCTCCGCGGCGTCTGCGCCTTCTTCCCTTCTCCTCCTCGGTCCGCTCCGCATCCATGATGGCATGGAGGGAGGCTCCCGCTCTTCTCTTCATCTTCTTCTCTTCTTCTCTTCTTCATCTTCTTCTCTTCTTCATCTTCTTCTCCGGGCCGCTCCGCATCCATGGTGGCATGGAGGGAGGCTCCCGCTGTGTGACGCTTCTCCTCTTCTGACGGTTCTTAGAAAAAGGGGGGGCGGGGTCACCGGGTGGCCCCCCGTTATTTAAGAACCGTCAGAAGAGGAGAAGCGTCACACAGCGGAAGCCTCCCTCCATGCCACCATGGATGCAGAGCGGCGTAGAGAAGAAGATGAAGAGGAGAAGAGCGGGAGCCTCCCTCAATGCCATGATGGATGCGGAGCGGCCCGAGGAGAAGAAGGGAAGAAGACGCTGCAGAGGAGATGCTGGACGAGAACACCGGAGGAAGAGCCAGAAGAACCAGAAGAAGAAGATGGAGGAAGAAACCGAAGGAAGATAGAAGAAAGAAGAAGCATTTAAATAAAGGAATTGTCAAAAACTGTCTCTTGTAATTTTTGGCAGTTCTTTAGTGAAATGGTAGGGGTACTTTTGTACCCCCTTACCATTTCACACAGGGGGGAGGGCCGGGATCTGGGGCCCCCTTGTCAAAGGGGGCTTCCAGATTCCAATTAGCCTCCCGCCCGCAGACCCCCACAACCACCGGCCAGGGTTGTGGGGATGAGGCCCTTGTCCTCATCAACATGGGGACAAGGCGTTTTGGGGGGCTACCCCAAAGCACCCTCCCAATGTTGAGGGCATGTGGCCTGGTACGGTTCAGGAGGTTGGGGGGGGCGCTCTCGTCCCCCCCTCTTTTCCTGCGGCCTGCCAGGTTGCATGCTCGGATAAGGGTCTGGTATGGATTTTGGGGGGACCCCACGCCGTTTTTTTTTTTAATTTTGGCGCGGGGTTCCCCTTAAAATCCATACCACACCTGAACGGTCTGGTATGGAATTTAGGGGGACCCCCCACGTCATTTTTTTTTTTTTTTTTAAACTTTGGCCGGAGTTCCCCTTAATATGCATACCAGACCTGAAGGGCCTGGTATGGAATTTAGGGGGATCCCCCCACGTTATATTTTTTTTTTAAATTTTGGTTTAGGGTTCCCCTGTGGGGAATTCCCATGCCATTTTTATCAATGAACTTCTATGTGTATTGTCGGACCGGCAATGCAATAGCCGCGGGTAGTTTTAAATGACTTTTTTCCTTTGAAATGTCATTTTGCTGTCAGACTGTTCTAAACACGGGAACCATGCGCCCCTTTACAGGCATACTATAGACACCCCCCAGGTATGAAATTTAAAGGGATATTACACTTTTATTGTTTCACTTTAAGCATTATTAAAATCACTGCTCCCGAAAAAACGGCCGTTTTTAAAACTTTTTTTGCATTGATCCATGTCCCCTGGGGCAGGACCCAGGTCCCCAAACACTTTTTATGACAATAACTTGCATATAAGCCTTTAAAATTAGCACTTTTGATTATTCATGTTCGTGTCCCATAGACTTTAACGGTGTTAGCGTTTTCAAACAAATTTTTGGCCTGTTCGCATGTTCTGGTGCGAACCGAACGGGGGGTGTTCGGCTCATCCCTAAACAGCAGTAATTATTGTTGCAGTTTTGTAAACTTTTTAGGTATTGTATGTTAATAATAAAAATGTTGAGCTGGTCAGATGAGCATATTGTTCTCCACATCTATATTTTTTCAGTGGTCATTCAGTTTTAAATTAACCTGCCACCAGTCACCGCAATTGTTCGGGCCTTGATTACAAATCCATGGGAAGAAAGCAAATTAAATAGACTTTCCTTTCTTCATTGATTCTAATTTAAACTATAATTCTTTTAACGTAGCATAAATCCATTGATTTGAAAAGTTTGATAGTTTCTTGCAAATCAATTTGCTTGGAATGAAAATGCATTCCTTTTTTCCCATGATAAGTGTTGTATGTGGCTTTTGTGTGGGCTTCCTTTGCTAGTAGGCATTTCCCTCGGCTAGGCACAGACAGATGTCTATCAAAGAAAGACGAGCAGGATAATCTCTTTACCAGGACTCATTGTTGTTTCTCATGTAGCTTACCTGGTGCACTGAAGTGGCACAGGTCAAGTAAACGTGGAAAGTATTTTGAAGGAGCCCTATGCTTCGTGAACATGGTGAAAACAGACCTTGCAAAAAATACGCAATCGCGTCCATAAAAAAGAAAAAAAAAACCCAAAACAGTAGTTTTGCTTGCATATGTTGGACTGATGGAAGTAGAGCTTTGCCTGTTAACTAAACTAGGGCCTCTTGCACACTGCAGTGCTGAAAAAGCTCAATACAGCTTTTTTTTTTTTTTTTTTTTTTTTTTTTTACTAGTCAAAAATGCAGCCAATTGTTTACAATGTGCCTGTACACATGGGTGCATAAACAAGCGCTGCGTATTCTTGAGTTAAAAAAAAAAAAAAAAGTAAACGTTCTCAATCAGTATTTTGCGCTGTGCAGTACTTGCAAATGCGTGCAAATACTAAAACCTAGTGAATGTAAATTCTGGTGCGGTGGTCAGGATGGTTGCAATATAAGCGCTACCCCGAAAATTAGCCCTAGTGGTTGTAAAATCCTATAATCCACTCAATTACAGTATTATATATATATGTACAATGTGTGTGTGTGTTTCTGGAATACAATTTGTGCCAAATACCTTTGTGTTACAGTGTCTTTTGGTGCTCACCTGACCTCCCGCTCCTCTCCTCCCGGCTGTCAGCGGGGGATCTGGCGCCCCTCCCTCAGAGCAGTGCTCGGAGCAAGTTAAGAGCTCACGTGAGCACTCGGCAGCACTGTAACAAAGATATTTGGCACAATAATATTATTATTCATGCTGGGGACTCCTAAATTCATAAGGCTGAATGCTAATGACTCCTGAGCTGACAGGCAGGGAGGGAGAGCAAATACAGGGGGCACAGGAACTGGCAAATGCACATTACATGATAAGACCTACCCTGAAAATATGCTCTACTGTGTCTTGTGGCTAAAATTATTATAAGATCCGGTCTTATTTTCAGGGAAACCCGGTATAGGAATTATGCACTCATAGCCATGTATGTATATAATTACAAGCTGTAAATAGACGTAAGATTTTTTTTTTTTAAAACCTTGAAGCTGAACTTCAGGTAGAGGATAAAAAAAAAAAAAATACCTAGATAGGTATTCAATAAGAAACCATAAAATAAATGTTGTTGCATCTAGTGTAAATGGATAAATTCGATTGGAAATTGCCCATTCTTCAACTAGATACAGTGTTTTCTTTGTTTTTTTTTTTTGTTTTTTTTTTTTTTTTTTTCCATTCAAACCAGTGGACTGAACTGACCCCCCCCCCCCCCAAAAAAAAAAAAAAAAAAAAAAAGAAAAGACGTGCTCCGATGTTAGTATAGCGATCTCCCTCCCCGCCGAGCGGTTGTGTTTTGACAGGGGGACTGTCTCCCCATCAGAACACACTTGCTTGGAGCTCTTATTGGATGCTGACCGCCAGATTTTTTTCAGTCATGCCCCTTCAACAGAAGCCAGACAGGCTGCCGTACACACAGGTTGAATGTTGGCCGATTTTTCTTTTGAATTGGCTGATATTCGGCCTGTGTGTACGGGGGCTTTAGTTTCGAAGTGGTAAAACATTGTATGAATGCTATTATGGTCAAGAAAAAAATGACAACTATTTTGTCAGACTCCCATGATAAATTTCTTCCAAGTTTGACAGCCCTGGATAGCACACGCCCATCCTTCGCGTTTTGGCCATCTTCTGTGTCATCTGACACTGCTTGGTATGTAGACCCCTAAAACCTACCTTCCCTTCGTTTCTCCCTGACCTTTATTCATTACTGGTTCTTAACTGGTTTGTAAACCTCTTCCTTTTCACTTTTATTTTCTGTGATCTAACTTTGCACCAACCAACATGGCCCTATGACCAATCTTGGTTTAGACAGCTGTTGGTCTTGATGTGTAGAGCGAACATGTCATTGCTCTTTGACTTGTTACTTATCATGATCTCATGGACTTTGGTCCTTCTGACTTTAATGGAACTTTATTGTTGTGTTCCCGCTGATTATACACCTTTTAATGGTCACTGGTCTTACCGTTGGTGCCTTTTGTGTACAATGTTGTGTCTATTAAGACAAAAATTTTTTTTATATTTTCTTATCGGATTTCATTTATCAGATTTCATTTATCAGATTTCATGTTTTTGTTCTCTGACAAACGTCTCTGTGAAGTGTGCTGCCAATAAAACATTTGTAAAAGAAAAAAAAACACACCTTGAGCACCTTTCTTTTGCTCTTCTCATTGAGACGTGGGAAGGATTAGCTGAATCGCACATACACCAATCAGCCATAACTTTATGACCAGCCACCTGTTATTGCGCAAGTACCCCTTTTGCTGCTAAAACAAATTCTTGAAATTTGCGAGTGTAATCTCCATTGCTTCGGACTTGTTTTTGCAGCACATCCCCACATACTCGATTGGATTAAGATCGGAAGGATTTGAAAGCCAAGTCCACACATTTGAACTTGTTGTGTACCACAAACCATTCTTAAACCATTTTTACAGTGTGGCAGGGGAAAATTATCCTCCTAAAAGTAGCCACTGCCGTTAGGGAATACCGTTTCTGTGAAGGCAACAATGTTTAGGTAGTACGTGTCAAGTAACATCCACCTGGATGGCAAAGGTTTCCCAGCAGAATATTGCCCAAAGTATCACACTTTCTTCGCCGGCTTGCCTTCTTCCATACTGCATCCTGGTGCCATCTCTTCCCCAGGTATGCAATGTAGGTGTAAAAAAACAAAAAAAAAAGTGATTTATCAGACCAGGCCACCTTCTTCCATTGTCTAGTCCTGATGCTCATGTGCCCATAAAGGCACTTTTGGATGTGGACATGTGTCAGCATGGGCGCGCTGAGCAGTCTTTGGCTATGCAGCCCCCTACACATCAAAGTGTTATGCACATTTTTTTCTGCTTTCAACACATCAACTTCAGAGACAACACGTTTACTTGCTGCCTTATATATTCCATTTACTTTCAGATGCCATTGTAACAATATAATCAATGTTACTCACTTTACCTGTCAGTGGTCATAAAGTTCAGACTGATCGGTGTATGTTTTCTAACAGAAATCACATAGCTACAACCTTTTATGACTACAGTATATCTGATTTAATTTTGTACTCTGGGAATTCTATGTATTTCCCATCTGCTCATATCTGGCCAAACATCTGCAATAAGTGATAAGGACTGAGGAATAATATGGCATTTATGACCACTGTAAGCAATTATTGCATATATTTTTCAACATGTGGGCACTGCAAACACTTGCCATAGGGAGAGAAATCCTAGGGAACACTGTGGGGTTGATGTAATAAAAGCAAACAGGCTGTTCACTTTCAAGGAGAGTTGCACTTTGCATAACAACTTTTCCACCCAGAACTTAGTGAGTGAGATGAAGCTTTGCTGAAGTCCATCATAAGAACTTTTCCACCCAGAGCTCATTAACTGATTTTATAACCTATGAGCAGGATCACATTGCTTGAACGCACTGTTTAAAGAAATGCACCACACGTTTAGCATGTAGTTTAGGACTAGAACCTGGGGCAATGATCTAGGGGCTATAGTGTAAGTTTGAATAAATAAAGTTTGTTTGAATAAAAAAGAGCGACCAGGCAGCTTAAGCTGGCCATACACTGTTCTTTTTTTTTTTTCAGCCAGCGGGATTAACGAAAAGAAGTTGACAGGTTTTCTCCATTCACAAAATTAGGTGGATGAAGGTGTCCTCCCTACCAGGACATTGTAATCTATCAGCGGTTGTGACCACTGATCAAGAAACATTTTCCTAACTATACTCTTGATAATAATTAATTTTTTTTTTTTAATTATCTGAGATCATCTTATATTAACCTGGTCTACGTTGGTTTTAGCCTCTGTTATACAATGTATGACACAATCTTTTGAGTAGTTAGATCCATGCTAAAATTGTTTTAGTTAAACTACTTTTAGTTTATGTTGGAACTACAACTCAATATTATTACCATATATGTGATCTTTTCTTTTGCTGCCACCATATGTACTTATGTATACTAATTATTAAAATTCAATAAACAAATTTGACAAGAAGAGAAACATTTTTTTTTCCAACATATGCTTTCAAATAAGTTGATCAAATGATTGGCTTTTGATGAGCGAGGACTGCCATAATCTTAATCAAAATTTGATCGGTGTATGGCGAGCTTTAAATAACAATCACTATTGTTTTCCCTGGCTCTGGGGTTGTGTCCATATGGCTTCCCCTCCCTTCCTCATTGCCTTAGGCTGGATTCACACCTATGCAGTTTTAGTGCATTTTGCAGATTTGCACTACAGTCCATTTAACATGGTTTACTATGGAACACATTCTGTAGTGCAAATCTGCAAAATGCGAAAAGCACTAAAAATGCATAGGTGTGAATCCAACCTTAAACAGGAGCACTTATGTGAGTGGAATGTTCCAGTTTAGGGATGTAACTGGCCTAAAAGACATGGTCAGATCATCATAACTGTTCTGTAATGTCTTTGGCTTGATTCTTAAAGTAGAGGAAGTCGCTGCCTTAACCACTTCACACCAAATCCCGTATCTGTACGTCATTTGGTTGATACACGGGATGGTGCCTGCAGCTGCCGTTTTTTTAGAGCTAGCGGTCGGCTATCTCATGATAACTGATGTGGCTAATGAGCCACTTCTCTGTTATAGAGAGCGGAAGGGAACATCCAGACCGCATTCCGCCGCTATCCCGGGGTCCTCCCGTCCCATGGGAGACCGGAGCGACCACCTGCTGCGGCCGCAGGCTGTGTGGAGTCCCGAACTAAGCAGTTATTGGCTTTGATCAGGTCTTCGTAAAAACCTGGAAGCGGCGTCACAACATCGCTTTTGGTTTACTCAGCTGCCAATGGCACTGATTTTGAAAGTCTGTATTCCAGAATGTAAATTGTAGGCGTTTTGAATGCTTTGAAGTGCAAAGGAGGGATTTTGGGGTCTTTTAGACCCCTGATCCCAACATAAATAGTATCTGTCACTGCCCATTACTGTTACAAGGGATGTTTACATTCCTTGTGATGTCCATAAAAGTGATCTAATTTATTTATTTATTTTTTAAGGGACAGTGTTTTTTTTTTTTTTAAAACGCTCCCGTGCTCACGCACTAAAGAAGCGCAAACGTAAGTCTCACTTGCAATTGTAAACAGTGTTCAAATCACACATGTGGGGTATCGGCGCTATCGTTGGAGCAAGAGCAATAATTCTAGCAAAAGCCCTCCTCTGCAACTCGAAGCAGGTAACCGTTAAAGTTAAACGTCACCTATGGAGATTTTTAAGTACCGTAATTTGTCGCCATTCCATAAGTGCGTGCAATTTTAAAGCGCAACAAGTTAGGTATCTGTGTACTCGGTGTAACATAATCTTTTACAATATGCAAAAAATATTGGGCTAACTTTACGGTTTTCTTCTTTTTTTTTTTTTTTTATTCAAAATGTGTATTTTTTCCCGAACAATTGCATTTGAAAGACGCAAATACCGCATGACATAAAATATTGCAACAACCGCCATGTTATTCTCTAGGGTCTTTGTTAAAAATTTTATATATATATATATATATATATATATATATATATATATATATATATATATATAAAAAATGTTTGGGGGTTATAGGTAATGTTATAGCAAAAAAATACTGATTTTAACTTGTAAGCAACAAGTGACAAAAATAGGCTTTGCCCAAGAGTGGTTAAAGTAGACCTGTTACGAAAGCAATATGATGGCTGCTATTGCTGAACTCCTAAAAAATATTTGCTCTGTCTTTAATGCTGACGTTCTATAACTAACTACTGGGGTCTCGTTTCTTCTGACACAGTGAATTCACTTGCTGCATGCTTGTGTTTAAGGCTAACTTTACCTTTTTTATACCAAGTTACATGTCACACTCCTATTTAAATCACAACTTCCACCCGTACAGCCACCTCATACATTCACAGTTCTGACATGTCCTGTCTGGCACCGCGACAGGGGGACTTGTAGTTTTCAAAGGGACACAAGTGTAATGATCACCATACGTGTGGTCCATGGACTCTTCCTGCAACTCAGTAACTGAAAGTCTGTACCTTTGAATTCACATAGAGCTGGAGGAAGAGTCTTTGCATTGCACCAGTGATCAACTGACCATGGTTGCAATGCTTTAAAGGTTCATTTGCAAAAAAATAACAAATACACTTTTTTTTTTTTGCTTCAAGTATGGTGCATTTTATATATTTTGTAGACCTAGCC
This sequence comes from Aquarana catesbeiana, assembly GCF_042186555.1. Lineage (NCBI taxonomy): Eukaryota > Metazoa > Chordata > Amphibia > Anura > Ranidae > Aquarana > Aquarana catesbeiana. The sequence continues at coordinate 408,038,997 of NC_133324.1, forward strand.
TTTAGGGTCAGATCACATTTCTTTCATAATGCCTTAACTTCTTTATACTGCTGGTAGCTTGGTGCTTGGTGTTACAGCTAAAATAGTATGCACAATCAATGGACATAATAGCAGTGGTCACTTTTGCTTTGTGTTCTGCTTTGATATGCATATTTATGGCTATTATAGTGTTGTAAATTTAAAAGCATTCTTTCTCATTTAACATTCCCCGGTACACTTTTCCAAAGCATGCATTTAAATAATATTTCTGACTCCTCTGAAGTCCCTCATCATTGCTTATGCACATGAAATGTGTATTGAGGTGGAATACATTTTTCTGATGTTGGAATAAATTGTTGCAGAATGCAGACATAAATTGTTCTTTTATCAACTAAAATTGGTTTATTTCATTTATTAATATACTTTATTGCTTGTTTACATATATTACACCTTGATGTAGAGTAATAAAGAAGGATGTAAATATTTAGTGTGCAAAAACAATGCTGCTCTCTTTAATTTAATAGGCGTTCCATAAATTAAAATTTTGCTAATGATTTATTGTCTATAAAGTGGTTCTAAAGATAAAGGATTTTTCCCTCATACATTGTATGCACACAGCGCACAGCCAGTGAGGAGAGCATGGAGGGTGCAAAGCTCAGGAGTAAGCCTGCACAAGTGCCCCCATAGCAGGTGTCTTGCAATGGGGGGGGGGGGGGGGGGCTCGGCAGTTGGGAGGAGACTGGAGCGCTGGTGGGGGACCCCAGAAGAGGAGTTTCAGGGCTGCTCTGTGCAAAATCATTACGCAGAGCAAATTAGTATAACATGTTTGTTATTTAAAACAAAACAAAATATAGAATATATCCCTACTCCATACTTTAAATATAAAAAAAAAAGTGCACAAACACCAAATTTTAAACCATTGCATAAACCCAAACTAATGCAACTGCAGTATTACCCCACCCAAAATTTCCCTATATAATACTAATTTTAATCACCACTGCAGCACTATAAATATAACTATTCTTATCAAACTCTTATTTTCAAAGAGTGATTATGTGTGCACATTTTCAACTTTAAAATGTCAAGTATTCTCAAACATAGAATAAAATTCATGAAATAAGTCCACTTTATTGAATAAACAAACATCCAATCGTCACTTAAAGTGTTTGTTACCCCAACACTTTTTATATTATTTATGTGCCTGCTGTACCATGTACTTGGATAATAAAGGAAGAAATAGAAAGATAACGGGATACTTTATGTGAAATCCCTGGTGTTCCTGCCAGTCCCTTTGCTTTCCTATTAAAAACTGAGCACACTAAGCAGGAGAGCACATTGTGGTCAGTTCTCTAGCTATACTGGGAACTCTGTGTACTCTCCTCTAATGATCAGGTGTGTCCTGACACGCCCCTGCTGCATAGCAATTCACTGAGAAGCTCAGTGTGCTGTTGCTTCTCCTCCCCCCAACTCTTTTATGCAGAGGAGAACAGAGGGAACAGAGAAAATATGATCACTTATAAAAAAGGGAAAAAAGGTATTATGTTGTTTTTGGTTTTTTTTTTTTTTTCTTAATATATCTATACAAAAATGTTTTGTCTTTCTTTTCTATTTTAACCACTTCAGCCCCGGAAGAATTTACCCCGTTCCTGACCAGAGCACTTTTTGCGGTTCGGCACTGTGACGCTTTAACTGACAATTGCGCGGTCGTGTGACGTTGTACCCAAATAAAATTGACGTCCTTTTTTTCCCACAAATAGAGCTTTCTTTTGGTGGTATTTGATCGCCTCTGCGGTTTTTATTTTTTGCGCTATGAACAAAAAAAGCGACAATTTTGAAAAAAAGCAATTTCTTTATCGTACATCATAGGACACAGAGCCTTCAGTATTTACTTAGTGGGTTATAGCTACCTTCAGGTGTTGATACTGGCACACCCAATACAGGTAGTTGACTCCCCTTTATAACCCCTCCTCCTTCCAGGAGTACCTCAGTTTTTTCGCCATTGTCTAAAGGTGTTGGCACGAGTGAAGATGTGCTCTGCGGAGCTCCAGGAGGGATCCATGCTGGATTTAAAAAGCCTCCACAACCGGATCCATCCCACCACTGCAGCTCCAGGATGGTACCCGGGCCTCGCATAGAAGAACAAGGTTTTGCCTGTAACGCTCCTCTTTGAGGGCTGGGATCCTAGGAACCAGGACTCTTTTTGGTCTTGCTACATTACCTAAAGCTGTCCTGAGGGGTGTGCTATACATAGTCCAAAGGAGTGGAACCCCTATTAAAAGGGCCCCGGTCTTTGAAGGTTTAAATACACTGCCCGCCGTGATGGGTGATGTTTGGATCTGTCTGTTTACAGCAGTATCCTGCAGCGAGGAAAAGGTAAGAGGAAAGCACAGGAACTGCAAAGTCCACCTATGACTTTTCTTTCAATTACATTGTAAAATGCCTTAAAAACTCCTCTAGAGGGAGTAATAGTGTATAGACCCTGTTTAAATCTGTGCTAATACAGCGTGTGTCTCAGCAGCTGGGGGGGGGGGGGGGGTCTCCTCTCCCCCCTAAATGGGGAAACTGAGTGGATAGGGATACATGTTATGTTTAAACAAGCATAAATCTGAAAAGCTGATGAAAAGGCTGTGTAAATCCCCTTCCCCTCCCCCACCTCCCCTCTCCCCTCCCCCCCCTCCCCTCTCCCCTCCCCCCCCTCCCCTCTCCCCTCCCCCCTCCCTCACCTACCCTCCCCCCTCCCTCCCTCCCCTCCTCCCTCCCCTCCTCCCTCCCCTCCTCCCTCCCCTCCCCTCTCCCTCACCTCCCCTCCCCTCTCCCTCACCTCCCCTCCCCTCCCCTCTCCCTCCCCTCCCCTCTCCCTCCCCTCCCCTCTCCCTCCCCTCCCCTCTCCCTCACCTCCCCCTCACCTCCCCTCTCCCTCACCTCCCCTCTCCCTCACCTCCCCTTCCTTCCCTCACCTCCCCTCCCCTCTCCCTCACTTCCCCTCCCCTCTCCCTCACTTCCCCTCCCCTCTCCCTCACTTCCCCTCCCCTCTCCCTCACTTCCCCTCCCCTCTCCCTCACTTCCCCTCCCCTCTCCCTCACTTCCCCTCCCCTCTCCCTCACTTCCCCTCCCCTCCCCTCTCCCTCACCTCCCCTCCCCTCTGAGGTGACTCTTGCTAAAGCACAGGAAAGGGTGTGGCGCATAGACAGTCAGGCTCACACCTGAAAAAGCTTAAAGCTGATATTCTGGGAAACAGACACTGTCTATCAGAGCAGCTGAAGCAAGGCTGCCACAGGACACAGAAGCGCTGGTGCATGTGAGGGGTTTACACAGGCATTTGCAGTACAGGAAAAAAAACTTATTGTTTAGCATTAGATCATTCTATGCTACCACTGTTTTTCCTACTATTGTTCAAGTAAATAGAACAGTTCTTAGAGTACCTTTTGCTCTTTGCGCTTTGCACTATGGCTTCAAGGCTAACTACTAAGGCACCAAAACCACCCCCAGGCGCTGGGAACTCCAGTCATGCCTCCACATTGTCATCCTCTTTGGAGATACCTGACATGGCAAGCCAGGGTGAGTCATTGGAAGCAATTGGTGGTGCAACTGCTTCTTACACTTCAGCCCCTGTATACATGACCGAAGATGCATTTTCCTCTGCCCTGCAGGGCTTAGAAGGAAGATTAGCGGCTTTAATCGCATCCTCCATTAAAGGGGATAAGAAGCGTGCTAGATCCCTCTCTCCACCTTCAAACCCCTTACCAAGTTTCAGCTTAACAATCTGTCGTACAAATCCTTATGAACATGGTTCGCTCCACTTTCATTCTACCCCTGAGTCTGGTTTCTTCTTTGGGTTCCTTGAAACCTTCACAACCAGTGCATGCGTTTCCAGTCCACACATTACTAGAGAAGCTTATTTATACCGAATGGGATCATCCGGGTAAGCATTTTCTCCCTCCAAAGAGATTCTTAGTTCTCTATCCTATGGAGGAAAAATTCACCAAAAAATGTAAATTGCCAGCAGTAGATGCTGCGATTTTCCAGTGTAAATAAAAGTTTAACTTGTCCAGTGGACAATGCACAAATGCTAAAGGATCCAACAGATAAAAAGTTGGAATTCCTGTAAAATCCTCTTTTTTCTTTAGCAGGTACTGTTGCTCAGCCTGCAATTGCAGCTATAGGCATCTGTCAGTCCTTAAAAGACTAGTTCACAGAGGCCCTTAACGAGCTCCCTACACAACAGGCCAGTGAGTTGGCCGATTTACCAAAAGCATTATGTTTTGCCATAGATGTTATAAAGGATTCTATTCACCAGGCGTCTCGCCTTGCACTTGTGCTAGTACACATGCGTAGGACCCTTTGGCTAAAGGGTTGGTCTGCCGAAGCACCCTGCGGAAACCTACTGTCTAGTTTCCCATTTTATGGGGAACGACTATTTGGCAATGATTTGGATAAATATATCCAGACAATTTCCAGTGGAAAAAGTACACTCTTGCCAGTCAAAAAAAAGTATAAACGTCCTTCATTTAAACGGACTCTCTCTCCTGCGCCAAGCGCATCCGCCTCTAAGCAGTGGCAACGGCTTCCACCGTCACGCAGGGTCAGGCCCAGGCTCAAAGGAAGACCTGGACCCGCAAGTCTACAAAGCAGAATACTAAGACCTCTTCATGAAGAGGCGTCTCCCCTCACCAAGGTGGGGGGAAGACTTCTACATTTCGCAGAAGTCTGGCAGAGGGAAACTCAGGACAGATGGGCTCTCTCTACAGTGACTCTAGGATACAAACTAGAGTTTCGGGAGTTTCCACCATCTCACTTTCTGAGATCAAATGTTCCCAAGGATCCAAGGCAAAGACAATCCATGTTTCAAGCATTAGACCGATTATTAAATCAAGGGGTAATCATACAGATCCCCACAGCAGAACGAGGTTTAGGTTTCTATACCTGTTTACGGTACCAAAACCGAATGGAGATATCTGGCCCATTCTGGATCTAAACAATCTAAATAGGTTCCTAAAAATTTGCTCATTTCGAATGGAGTCGATCAGGTCAGTGGTCTCCATCCTACAAGGCAGAGAACTTCTGGCGTCCATCGACATCAGGGACGCATATCTGCATGTCCATATATTTCCCGCTCACCAAAGGTTTCTGCGATTTGAAGTGGAACAACGGCACTTTCAGTTCGCGGCCTTAAACTTCGGGCTAGCCACAACACCACGGGTATTCACAAAAATACTGGCCCCACCTCTAGCCAGGTTGAGGGCACAGGGCATAACGGTGTTGGCGTACCTAGACGATCTATTGTTAATAGACCAGTCAGTGACTCGCTTAAGTCAAATCTTACGCATTACAACCAGTTACCTGGAAAGTCTCGGTTGGATCCTCAACCTAGAGAAGTCTTCCTTAAAACCAGTAAGAAGGCTGGATTACTTAGGCCTGATCATAGATACAGCCCAGAAAAGGGTGTTCTTGCCTCCAGCAAAGATCAGCTCCATACAAGAACTGGTACGGATGGTCAGGTCAAAAGCAAATCCTTCAATTCGCCTTTGCATGAGGTTGTTAGGAGAGATGGTAGCTTCATTTGAAGCAGTCCCCTATGCCCAGTTCCATTCAAGACTGTTGCAAAACAGAATCCTTTCTGCTTGGAACAAGACGATCCAAGCTTTGGACTTACCAATGCGGCTGTCCCCAAGAGTGTCTCAAAGCCTCAGTTGGTGGTTACGAAGCCAGAATTTGCTGAAGGGGAAATCCTTCAGACCAATAATCTGGAAAGTAGTAACGACAGATGCCAGCCTCTCAGGCTGGGGAGCGGTACTAGAGGAGACGACTGTCCAGGGACTGTGGTCAAAACTCGAAAGAGCCCTGCCCATCAACATCCTAGAGATTCAGACAGTGTATCTGGCTCTGAAAACCTGGACCACCAGGTTAAAAAAGAATTGTCCAGTCCGGATTCAATTTGACAATTCCTCGGCTCTGGCCTATATCAATCACCAAGGGGGCACCAAGAGTCTCTCCGCTCAGAGAGAAGTGAACCATATCCTAACTTGGGCAGAAAGGAATGTCCCTTCCCTATCTGCAGTTTTCATTCTGGGAGTAGAAAATTGGCAGGCGGACTATCTAAGTCGCCAGCAGTTATTCCCAGGGGATTAGTCTCTTCACCCCGAAGTGTTTCGGGCTGTTTGCAATTTTTTTCGTCAGTTTAGGCTGATATGTATTCTTCTACATATTTTTGGTAAAAAAAATCGCAATAAGCGTATATTGATTGGTTTGCGCAAAATTTATAGCGTCTACAAAATAGGGGATAGTTTTATGGCATTTTATTATTTTTTTTTATTAGTAATGTCGACGATCTGCGATTTTTATCGTGACTGCGGACACATCGGACATTTTTGACACTATTTTGGGACCATTGTCATTTATACAGCAATCAGTGCTATAAAAATGCATTGATTACTGTGTAAATGACACTGGCAGTTAAGGGGTTAAATGTGTCCTAGGGAGTGATTCTAACTGTGAGGGGGCTGGACTTCAACACACAGGACAGTGATCACTGCTCTCGATGACGGAGAGCTGTGATCACTGTCCTGTTACTAGGTTTACAAAAGTATCTCCCCGTTCTTCCTCTCCGTGACACGATCACGGGCACCCGGCAGACATCAAGTCCACGGGACCCGCGGTCATGGTTACTGCAGCGAGACTGCAGCGGGCACTCGCGACAACGCTTCTTAAAGGAGATGTACCCGTATGCCCTTTTGCCTGCCAGTGCCATTCTGCCAACGTTCATCGGCGTGCACTGGTCGGCAAGCGGTTAAACCGAGTGGGTTGTTTTACAAGGTGATAGTTTACAATCACTTTAAAGCCAAGCTCCACCCAAAAGGGGAAGCTCTACTTATCTGCCACCTCCCCCCTTCACTGCCACATTCGGCACATTTTAGGGGGGAGCAGGTACCTGGTTTTGACAGGTACCCGCTTCCACTTCTGGCTCAGTTCGGCATGGCAAAGTGAGCTGAAAGTTCAGTCCTCCCTCTTCAGTGCCCATTCACAGAGCGCAGTGCAATTCGCACATGCGTAGTAGGAAACCATCCGTGAAAACCGCAAGGCTTCGCTGCCAGTTTCCCTTAGCCAAGATGGCGGCACCAGCGTCCGAGAGCCGATTCAAGAATCTGCTTGGGTAAGGACACCGCTGGATGCCTGGACAGGTAGGTGCCCTAATAGTAAAAGTCAGCAGCTACAATATTTGTAGCTGCTGACTAATATTTTTTTTGGGGGGGTGGGGGGGGGGGGCTTCACTTTAATCTTTGCTCAGTGTGCTGTGATTTCCCCACATTTTAAATCTGTGCTTGAAGGGGTTGTAAACCCTCGTGTTTTTTTCACCTTAATGCATCACAGAACACCACTTCTTTTTTAAGCACAGATTTAAAGTGTGAAAAAAAAGCACTGAAGAAGATTGGATGTTCATTTATTCAATGAAGTGGACTTCTTTCATGAACTTTATTCTATGTTTGAGAAAACCTGACCTTTTATGTTGAATACATGCACAGATAATCACTGTATGACCATATATGATTTTGTTTGTTGAGTTTGATGAGGTTAGTCATATAGCACTGCACAGTGGTGATTGATATTGGTATTCATCATATAGTAAAAAAAAAAAATCCTTTAAAATCACTTTAAAGCATAATAAAGCCCATGAACAGAAATTTAAAAATATTGTATCTTACCAATCCTTAGATATAGTGGCTGCATTAGTTACCTTTTTTTATTAGCTAAGAACTTTTTTAGCAACTAACAAAATACCTGATGCTCTTGCCAGTATAGTGTGCTTATTTGTTATTTCCTATGCAAGGTATTGGAGGAAAAAGCAATGTTATCTATCTTGCATAAACTACTAATCCCATCACCCCCATGTAAAGAAGATAAACAAAGACAGATGTGTATTGAGTCCTGCGCTTGGGTGACAACCATAGCTCCTCCCAAACGTACAGTGGAGGAATGGGCAGAGCCACTCAGGGCAGGGAGTGAATTTATCACAGGATTTCCAGAGGAAAACTAAGAAAAAAGTCTGAAAAATATACTTTTTATGATTTAGTGCTCAGATACAATTTAAAGTGATTGTAAAGTCTTGTTGTTAGTTATTAAAAAAAAACAAAAAAAAACTGTTATACTTACCCCCTCTGTGCAGTTGGTTTTGCACAGGGCAGCCCCGATCCTCCTCTTCTCGGGTCCCTCTTTGCTGCTCCTGACCCCTCCCTCCTATTTAGTGCCCTCATAGCCAGCAGCTTGCTATGGGGGCACACGAGCTGCAGCTCTGTGTGTCCATTCAGACACAGAGCTGCCATTCGGCCCCTCTCCCTCTCTTTCCTGATTGGCTAGCTGACTTTGACAGCCATGGGAGCCATTGGCGCCACTGCTGTGTCTCAGCCAATCAGGAGGGAGGGTCAGGGATGGCCGAGGGACTCGTGGGCATCGCTGGACAAAGATGGGGCTCAGGCAAGTATGAGGGGGTGCTGGGGAGGTTGCTACACACAGGTTTTTTTATCTTCATGCATAGAATGCATGAAGATAAAAAACCTTCTGCCTTTACAACTCCTTTAAAGGACTGCAAGTGTTGAATTTCTAGAGATCCCACTTAGAATGGACTTGGCCCTTACACCTGCATTTTTCACACAAAGAATATGAAAACTCTCTTGTGTTATGAGGTCCCTCAATGTAGCTGTTTTGAGAAGTTCCAACTTTGCAGCTGCTGGGTATTTTCAGCAAAGAGATTAAAAAGTACAGACTGGTCCATAAGGTTCACACCGCAAAGCGTCAACCGTTTGCTTTTTAATGCTCAAATGTAGCCAATATATTTTTTGCATCAAGGACTTTGGCTTTTCCGGCTCCTTTCTCTTATATACAGACTCTATAGTGCCACCTTCTGGTCTTATATGATAGTGTTGTGAACATAACACAACATTTCCCAAGCAATGTTTGGACTGCCTGCCAAACATATATTTGCATGTATGTTTTTCTGTTGTTAGATTCTAAAATGTAAGTCTCTTCCAAGTACTATTCGATCACAAAGGTATTCTAGTCAAAGGTTTTTTACTTCATGCTGTTTGCCAAGTCATCATGCTTTCTGATTCTTTTCACTGTTCATCTCTCACACAATGTGTACAGGTACGTTAGAGCCTGTTGTTCATAGGATTTTTTAGGAGTTTTTTTTTTTTTTTTTGAATGACCATACAGTGGCCTTTACAGATTGCAAATCTGTAACAAGTGAACAATTTTTTTTTTCCCCTTCAGCAGTTCATTTCCAGAAGTAGTTTCATTACTGGTAACACTGTAGTCTGGTGTGACTGATGATTCATTTTTTTATTTGTGATTATAGTATGACATGTTATACATTTTAATGTAAGGTTTTTTTTTTTTTTTTTTGGTCCAGGTTTTTTCCCCAGCAGCTGTCAAGGATGTGAAGCCTTTCTTCGGCATAAAATGACACTTATATCACCATCAATACTAAAGAAATATGGAATTCCTTTTGACAAGGTATGTTAATAAGCTCGTCATATATAGCCTGGTGTCTGTATCTCTGTAAAAAATGGGGCTATTACTCAAGTCTATTATCCACTTTGTGCTATCTTTCTGTGATCCAAAACATTTTTTTTAAAGTTGACTCTTATAGTGCCTCTACTCGACCTTAAAGCGGACCTTGATTAATTTTTTTCAACTTTCCATCTATTAAATCTTCTGCCCTTGTTGTTTTAACTTTGAATAGTAAAACTTTTTTTTTTTCTGCCAGTAAATGCCTTATATAGCCCACTTCCTGTTTCGTGTCTGGCCATTAGCCTAGGCTTATGACATCATGCACAGCTGTCTCTCTCACTCTTGGGAGAGTTTGCCAGGAAAGTAAGGGGGGATGAGTCATAGGGGGCCAATGAGGGCTGCAGAGCTGGAGGTGTGCCTCTGTAAATACAGTAAGTGAACAGGCAGCAGCTTCAGCTGCCCACAGTTAACATGGTTGCAGCCAGACTCAGTGGAGGGAGATTTCTGCAGCATATTTGGCAAGTACAGAATCACAGTATATATAAAATGACATGCAAAGTGATTGGAGGGAAGCTTCAGAATGGCAAAGATGTTTTTATTACAAATTATGTAAGCAGACTGCAGTTCCTCGGTCGGATCAGGGCAATGGATTTTATTCGCATATATTTATCATCAGAAAGCCGTCAGGAAAATATCGGTTTATCCTGAACCTCCGGTCTCTAAACCGGTCGATCAGGTACAAGCACTTTTTTATGGAGATGGTGTTTTCAATCAAAAACCTGCTTTACCCCAACTGCTTCATGGCCACTTTGGATTTGAGGGATGCCTTATCTGCACATCATCCAGCCTTCCAAAGATTCTTGAGACTAGCGGTCAAGATGGGAACAGAGATTTGGCACTTTCAATTTCAAGCCCTCCCCTTCGGTCTGTCCTCAGCCCCACGCATTTTTATAAAGGTGTTGGGGAAGGCGCTGGCTCCACTAAGGTTAAATGCGATAACTATTATCGCTTACCTGGACGACCTCCTAGTGGTGGCGTAGTCATACCAAAAGTTGTTAGCGGATCTCCAGGCTGTACCGGACTTCCTTCAATCTCTAGGTTGGTTAATATACAAAGAGAAGTCTTCCTTAATTTCGGCCCAGAAAGTGACATATCTGGGGTATGAATTTTGCTCAGTAGACCAAAACGTTTTTCTCCCACAGGAAAAGATTTAAAAAATAATGCAAACAATGTCAGCCTTACCGATCAGTTGGTCTTGCTGAGAGAGGTTTCAGGAGCAGTGGGTCTGATGACCTCTTGCTTTCCCGCAGTGCCATGGGCAAGATTTCATCAATGCCCATTACAGCTGTTTCTACTAAGGAACTGGGACGGAGACGCAAGTTCCCTGGAATCGAGGGTCTTGTTACCCTCCAGGGTAAAAAAAAGCTTGTGGTGGTGGACACACCTGCACCTAACGAGGTCTACCATGGTCCATTCCTATATCCCAGAGGATCACAACGGATGCAAGTTCCTGGGGATGGGGAGCCCACCTCAGCAACACAGTGGTACAGGGAGAATGGTCCTCAAGAGAAGCAAGATCTTCATCAAATCAGAGAGAGCTTCTAGTGGTTCAGAGAGCCTTGCAGGCATTTCAGACAGAAATCAGGGGTCACAATCTCCAGATCCTATCCGACAATATCGTTACAGTTGCGTACCTCAACAAACAGGGAGGTACGAGGAGTTGGATACTTAAATCTGTCGCCCAGGAGATTTTATCATGGGAAGAAGGGAATCTAGCCTCAATTACAGCAGTGCACCTGAAGGGGACACACAACTGTCTGGCAGATTATCTCAGCTGCTACCGAGACCTTTTAGACAATTGGTCTCTTCATCCCGAAATCTTTACAGGTCTCATCAACAGATGGGGATGTCCTGAAGTGGACCTGTTCGCAGATCAGAACAATCAAAAGACAGAGGTTTTCCCTGAACCCAGCGGATCAATCATTGGGGATCGATGCTCTGGCGAATCCGTGGCCATTCGGCCTCTGTTACGCCTTCCCGCCGATCAGGCTGATTCCGGAAGTCCTTCGGAAGTTTCTTTTAGAAGAAACAGATCTTATACTAATAGCCCCTTTTTGGCCCAAGAGGCCATGGTTTTCCTTGTTACAGACTCTGGTCTCAGAGCCTCCACTGAGTCTTCCAAAGAGAGAAGGCTTATTATCGCAGGGTCCAGTGTCGCACCCACAGGTGGTTTCCTTAAACTTGACGGCCTGGTATCTGAAGAAAAGATACTAAGCGTCCAGGGGTTTCTGACAAAGTAGTCAAGACACTGGTAAATTGCAGAAAACCAATCACTTGAGCCATGTATTCCAATCAAAAATTAACTCATGATGTTCCTTCAATTTTAGATTTTTTTTTAGAGGGTGTCGACAAATGTCTTTCAGTTAGTACCTTAAAGGTACAGGCGGCAGCTATCAGTGTTTTTCTCCAATTTTCTCTGTTGGAAAAGCCCACTATAGCTAGATTCTTCAAATCAATTTCTAGGTCCAAGCCAGTAGTGGTTAGAAGTTGTCCAACCTGAGACCTGTTCCTGGTGCTTCAAACTCTGGTAGAATTCACTTTTGAGCCCCTAGAGGATATTTTAGTTAAGTTACTTACCTTTGCCACAAGAAAAATTGTTTTTATTACCTCAGCTCGTAGGGTAAATGAGTTACAGGCCCTATCAGCGAGGGAGGCTTTCCTCACAATTTTTGAGGATCGGGTTGTTTTGAAAACTGATCCAGGATTTCTGCTTAAAGTGCCCAGTACATTCCACAGATCCTAGGACATTGTACTGCCAAACTTTTGTAGTTCGCCAAAGGGTGACCAAGAAAGAAAATTTTGTTTTTTTAGACATGAGAAGAATTTTTCTCATCTACCTTGAGGTCACCCAGACCTTTTAGAAAAACGGACGCCTTGTTTGTCCTCTTTTAAGGAGCACACATGGGAAAGAGTGCATCTAAAGTCACCTTGGCTAGATGGATAAAGCAAGCTATTTCTTAAACATACAAAATTAGGGAAGTTCCTCCTCCTTTTGCCACTGCGCACTCAACAAGAGCCTTGTCTGCATCTTGGGCTGAGAAGGCTGGACGCAGCCACTTTGGATTAGCTCGTGACAGAGTGAGAACTGAGATCTGTGTGTGTAAACGCACAAATCCTGGTTCTTTCAGGGGTGTAGAGACAGATCGTGTGTTCATACTATGTATGAACACCGATCTCTCTCTCTCTTCTCCTAGACAGTCCCCCCCCCCCCCACAGTGGGAACACAACCCCTTGATCGCCCCCTAGTGTTAACCCCTTTCCTACCAGTGACATTTATACAGCAATCGGTGCATTTTTATAGCACTGATCGCTGTATAATTGTCAATGGTCCCAAAAATGTGTCAAAAGTGTCCAATTTTCCACCGCAATATCGCAGTCGCGATAAAAATCGCAGATCGCCACCATTACTAGTAAAAAAATTTAAAATGCCATAAATCTATCCCCTATTTTGTAGACGCTATAACTTTTTAGCAAACCAATCAATATACGCTTATTGCGATTTTTTTTTTTTTTTTTTTTTTTTTTCAAAAAAATATGTAGAAGAATACATATCGGCCTAAACTGAGGAAAAAAATAGTTTCTTTGAAAAAAAAAATGTGGGATATTTATTATAGCAAAAAGTAAAAGATATTGTGTTTTTCTTCAAAATTGTCGTTTTTCTTTTGTTTATAGCGCAAAAAATAAAAACCGCAGAGATGATCAAATACCACCAAAAGAAAGCTCTATTTTTGGGAAAAAAGGACGTCAGTTTTGTTAGGGTACAGCGAAATTGTCAGTTAAAGCAGCGCAGTGCTGTATTGGAAAAAATGGCCTGATTGTTGTAGAGGTTAAATTCTACCATTGGTCTCCCTCTTGCCTTTTAACCTTGGCTACAGGTCCCCAGAAGTCCCACCCAATCAAACATTGACTGAAGATCAAAGATTCCGGCTTGAAATGGATGAGATGGGTGTTACTAATTATTTTCCACCAATAAGGGGTACATGTTTGGATGACATTTTTCCTTTATAATAAGGGGGAAGATCCCATATTCATTGTCATTATCCAATCATAAAATACACTTAGAATACATTGAATTATACATGAGATGTAGTACGATTTGCACTAAACTTTTCCAGCAGACAGTTTTCTTCAGCTGTCTGGCTGCTATGCTATTTTTGAATTATAAGTTCCTTTATTAAAGCGGTGTTCCAGCCTTTTTTTTTTTTAAGTCAACTACAAACACTGTAGCTGCTGACTTTTAATAAGGGCACTTACCTGTCCAGCGAGCCCGCGATTTCGCCCCCCCCCCCGAGGCCGATCCATCCATCGGATCGGGTGACGGCGCCGCCATCCTAAGGGAAACAGGCAGTGGAGCCTTGCACCCGTTTCCTACTGCGCATGTGCGAGTCGCGCGGTGCTTTGTGAATGGCCCTGTTGTTTTCTGGGACACACACGTCCCAGAATACAACGGGGCAGCTCGCCGTAGAGGAAGAATTGACAGAACAGAGCCGCGGAAGAGGCAGATTAGGAAGACTGCCTAGCAACAGGGGTTTCTGGTAAGTAAAAAAAAAAATTTTTTTTCTAAATTTTTTTTATATATTTTTTGTAGAATTTTAATGTCATTTAAAACTCTGCTTTAAGTTTTACAATGACTTAAGTAAGCCTCTACAGCCTGAAATGTTATTAATCATTATACTGAACAATTATTTAACCCTTCAGTCATTAAAGGGGTAAATCCTTCTGGGGCTGAAGTGATTAAAAATTACAGCTATATCTGTTCTATACACCAGCTATCCTGATGCATTGATGCCTAAAAGTGCCAAAAAGGGAATGATTTGCATGACTCTGTCCACTTATTCATTAGCAGAGACTGAGCTCCATGTTTTAGAGTTGGGATGATGGCTTCTCTGGTGGTGAGAGCAGGTGGGTTGAGATGGTGCCAAGTGCAGCAGTGACTGTAGGTTCTGGTGGTGGAGGGAAGAGTTTGGAGTTGTGAGGGGGTGTGACAGCGGAGTGGTGGCGGTGGAGGGTTTGTTGTAAAGTGGTGGTGAGGAGGGAGTCACAAAAGGGGGTGGAGGGGAAAGGTACACTTTTCAAACTTTTGCCTGCCAGTACTCCTTTCTATGTTTGTTCTCCTCCTTCACTACAGCAGCAGGACAGAAGGAAGAAAAAAAACAAATAAGTGCTGCCTAGAGTACTGTAGGGGAATCCCTGCTCTCACAACACCTCTCTCAGTATCATTAGTCTGAAGTGTACAATTACAAGAGCCCAACTATTTTATCAGATTCCCCCCTGCACAGTAGCAACAGAAATCTTGTACTGATGGTCAGAACCTAAGCTGGGTGATGCTACTTGCCTTTTCTGTTTCCTTTTCTGTTTCCTTTCTGCACTTGACCTGCATGGCTGCTGTGACCATCGCAATATGGCACCATTATAATGTGCATGAATGGTAGTGTGCTGTCTCTGAGGATAGAAATATGGCGGTGAGTATCTACACATGTGCATTGGTACCATAGTGGTGGTATAGTGGCTGCTGGGGTAGTGACAGTGGAGGGGGCCCTGCAGGCATGGTTGAGGGGGACATGTGATTAAAGTGCAGTGAACAGGGTGAGTTGGCATGCAGATGCTGCTGTGTGTGTTGAGAATGGGGGTTGGGGGATTTAAGGGTAGGTGAGTGGGATTGGAATGAGAGTAACTGCAGGCACAGCAGCAGTGGGGGATGCGACGAATGCAGGTGTCAGATCCCTGCCCTCCTCTCTAACTCGTGAGGAAGGACCGGCCAACCTCACACCACGCTGTCACTTGCGTGACAATACCACTCTCAGCTGCGCCCAGCACAAAGATTTCCCAGCTTGTGGGACCACAATCTAGGTGCCAGCAGCCTGAGAGCGATTGTCACTGGGCTAATTAAGAAATTTATCTGCCACCACCGACCTTTGATTAAGAAGGGTCAGAACTTCCATCAATTTAGCAATACCAATTATGATTTTAAAATAAGCGACTTACACACACTGCCACCACAGACAGGTCTGCTCAGAGGCCTTACTCTAAGCCCGGGTTCACACTACAACGGGCTGCGGATCGCACAGGAGCGCTGTGCGTCCCTGTTCCCCGTTTCAGGGACGAATCAGGGCCGATTCTATGCCTGCATTCGGCCCTGAAACTGAGCCAAAGACGCACAGCGTTTTTGTGCAGTGCGCTCCGCAGCCGCCCCGGAGATATGTGAAGCGGCTCCATAGGGAGCCAGTCACATTCTCCTACTATGCGAATTAGATGTGGGGAAACGCACATCTAATTCGCATAGGTGTGAACCCGGGCTAAAACAGTAGCGCTCTTCAAGAGGCAGGTTCGTTTATAACTTGCATTAAGAGCTTTAGAGACAAGGTTAACACATTTCAAAATAAGGGTTTACTAATGAAAAGGTCAAAATTGGTGCAAATAAAATATTTACAGAAAAATATGTTTCAAAGAGACAATATACAGCCACAAAGAAATAAGGTAGAATTGGGGAGGAAGAATATTTGCAATTAATGGCCGAGGAATGATCAGAGTTCGATCGATGAGCTGGGTAATCGGTTCTCAAACTTGGCAGATGTTCCTGCTTAGATGTTAAAAGGAGAACTGACCACTGTCTTGGCATCTCCTCTTTTCTGTCAGAGGGGGTGTTGACAGCAACCAGTGACCAATTGGCTGGTCATCTTTTTTAGGGGTTGGTTGCTGGGAGGTCTCTACATTCATGACCATGTCCCAGGTACACTGTGTGATATATATTCATATCTCTGCATCTCTACTGTTTACAGACTGCTAATATCAAGATTATTGTCCAGCGTGACATTTGCTTCAAAACGAATATAAACGTGGCAGGTTTCCAATGTCTAGTTTACCTAGGAGGAATAAGGGTTACCAGTGGTTTCCCATATGATCTGACATGGGGTTGTCTGGACTTGAAATATTACAAATTATCTGAGGAAACAAAATATGTCCATATTATGGCTGTGCTATTATTAATTTGGACGTTATGAAACATGCTGAAGTTTCAGAACTATACTAATCTGTTTGAGCTTTATGTGGAATGAGGTATTTACGACCGGTATCTGTTGGTTCATTAAGAAGCCTGGTTCTCTATGTTGAGATAATAACTCTTTTGAAGTGTTCTGAGTTAAAGCGGGAGTCCGGCGACCAATCTTTTTTTTTTTTTTTTTAGGTCATTGAGACACTTTGCTAACCCCAAAATAATACTCACAGTTTGGGTGTAATATTTCCGCCTTTGTTTTCGTACTGAAGAATAACTTAAAAAATGTGATGCTGGCTGTTTCCATCCTGCTTGTGCATGTGAAGCCCACAAGCATTGATTTCCTGGATGCGGTGAAAGCTGTTCATTCACAGCTTGTTCACGCGCATGATCATTGTTCCCGCACTGAATCTTGGGAAGCCTGACACTAAGCTCCCAGAAGACAGTGCGGCGCCGGAGAAAGGCAATAAACACGCCTACTCCCATGGGAGGAGAGGCAGGAAGTGCCACAATAAAGTACAATATAAAGGTAATTACAGCGATAAAAAATTTTTTCGGAGGGCATTTGAACATCTATGCAATTAACTGAAGGGGATAAGATTAAGTTAAAAATGTGAGTGGAACCCCGCTTTAAGCCTATGAATTCCTGGAAATAAGGGAGAAGGGAGGGGGTTCAGATTTCTACTGCAATGTGTAACTGTTAACCAAGACTATCAAGCTGCCGTAAGGTGTAGGAGAAAATTGTGTACTGTCCATGATACTTTTTTTATTTGCACTAACATACAATTTTTCAGGACAAGCTTTCGGGGTATGTCCCCTTCTTCAAAGTCCAAGACTTTGAAGAAGGGGACATACCCCGAAAGCTTGTCCTGAAAAATTGTATGTTAGTGCAAATAAAAAAGGTATCACAGACAGTACTCAATTTTCTCTGTCACAATTGCACTAATACGGCTACAATCAAATCAAGTAAGGTGTAGAAGTAGGCTTACTAAAACACCTATTAGCACTGTGCCTGCCATCTACTTCCGCACAGTTCAGCAGCACAGTAGGGGTGCTGGCAGAGGACTGAGAGGACAGTCATAGAAAGAATTGCTGCTACTATTTCTAGATCTGCACCCATCTCATTCCCCACTTGCCAAGAACAACCCCCATTCCCCCTTTACTACAGCAGCAGCTGCATCCGGTAATAGGTGACTGCACTAAGCACTTCTGTAGCTCCTGCAAAGGCATTTTAGTGCAGTTTGGACAGTAGCGGCTTACATTACTGTGACCCCCTATGCCCCTACCCAATAGTAGGGAGAACATACACTGTTACCACATCTTGAAGACCACAGAATCTACTGAAACTGTAACCTATCGCTGTGGTAACAGCACCTTTTTATTTATCTGATGAATAATATTATATGCTTGGCTATTTCAGTTCACTTTTTCCTTCGGTTGCGCAACAAAACTCGTATCTCCAGGGGAAAATGCTTTAATCCTTTTAGAGGTTTGACACTATCCTTAGCTGTTTTTTTCTTTGTTTTTTTTTTTTGTTTTTTTTTTAGCAGAGATCAAAAAATTGTGGCAAGAGATATAAATATCAGCTGCAGTAGAAATGATGCTAAGAATGCTTTTAAAAATAGTCCCAACTGCTTACGCCACCCAGCTTTCTTTCTCTGTTGGTGAGGTTAGTGGTACAATTTTAGATGGATATCTTAGTTTGACTTTCCTGTAGCACAGGTTTTCACTGCAGGTATCTTTATACCACATCACAGCAGCCCTCTGGTTCAGTAGAATGGTAGTAGGTTTCCTTTTCAAAGAACTCTTCGTGTCTTTGATGGGCGTCCTTGACATCCTTCATTGTAAGTTAGATTGTTAGCATGGTAATTGGCTCAGTATGATTTTAATCATTATGGAACGGTGTCATCTTAACCCTATTGTTCCCATAAGGAAAGGAAAGTGACAGTTCTATATCAAGCATTAAAATCAGGAAAAACTACTTTTTTTTTGTTTTTGTAATAAAGAACAATTGTTGATCTTATATCTTCAGTGTTTTACCATGATTTTGTGACAGAGGGTTATGAGTAACTGTGACTGTTACTCGATGCTAATGACTGATATTTGGGATAACATTTCCCAGTGATAGATTGTAGGTTAATCCAAAGATGCATTTTGTTACCGATCCACATGTCATATTTTACTGCTTTTAAAATTAATTCAAATTATTCTATAATTAACCACTATAGCATCACACATACAGTGAGGGCCTCAGGAAGCACTCTGATGCTCCTGGTTTTCTTCCATAGATGCAAGAAAGTGCTATAGCTTGGGGCTCATCCAGTCTTGCTTATGTATTGTAGTTTGACAAGTGAGTATCCATGGACAATTAGCATTTGTATTCTTTGAAAATGAATTGCTCATAAAATGTTGCATTGGAGTTAAATGATCAGTAGATCAGTGGGCTTGCCTCATGGGTGGTGCTAGAGTTTTATGCATTGCTGCCAACTATACCTTTTGTCACTTCTGATTTTATTGCAAAACTTGTTGTTCTGACTCCAGTTGTTGTAATACCTTTGCTGAGACCTTCATGCCTAGCTTGAATAGCATAAAGACAAAAACTGCACACAATCTTTATTATGTATAGCTCTATTCATCAAAATACTTGACATCCGCAAATATAATTTATGCAGGTGCAGTTACAAATATATGTGATAGATTAAAGAGATTTGGATTTCAAACAGAATATTTCTCTCCACCACAGTGATGGGTCTCTTGCAGCATAGATGGCAAGAACCAATACTGAGAAGGAAAAAAACAAACCAGGTGACTTCACAGATACATGAGTGCAGTCAATAAATTAACCACAGGGTGGCAGCAGAACAGTGGGCAAAAAGGCATATACTGTAAACCCAAATGCAATTACTGGTACTTTGGTCTTAAAACAGCTGGATGCAGCATACCTGCAAAAAGAACTAGTTTCAAAGGATAAATGTATAGGGTCAAGGGGGTTTCTTGACCTGGGAACAGGGTTGATTTGGAAAAACATACTACGTAAATTAAATCCTAAGATGCTGAAGTTGGTTTCAATATTGCTGCAAGTAGTTTTGCTAGATAATTAGAAGATTCTGAATGCTGATTTCTGTACAAAATTATATAATTTCTAGGTCACTGCTATTGTAGCAGTAAAAGTGCACCCAATTTGGGATTAAAGTTCTCGGTTTTAGATTTTATATTGTGGATCTGCAAACAAAACATATTTTTTAGTTTTGGATAGAGAGTACGAAAGGGTAGGAACCATCAAGTTTTTATAGGTGTCTTTAACCCTTTTGCTGCCAGGCCCTGTGCTCCATTTTGTACACTCCGGTGGCCAGACCATTTTTGCACTTTTCCTTTGCTTTTTTATTTTTCACTTCTAGCTTTCAGAATTTGTGAAAGACCCCCCCAACCATATATTTTCTGAAATCACATGATGAGTAGAATAAAAAGGGCTACTGATTTTTTTAGACCCCTTGGTATTTGTGCAAATGTCTACCAAACCAATATATTTGCAAAAATTACACTAAAACCATTATTAGCAGATAAAAACACAGCAAATTTGACAAAATTCCTACTAAATATTAAAGCTTAACCTGTATTGAGGTAATAAATAACAAATATGTGTAACAGATGCAAAAGTGTAAATATCCAAATTTCTCAAAAAATCTGAAGGTTTTCATTTTTCTCTTACAGCTTTCAGAATTTGCGAAAGACCCCCAAAGCCATATATTTTCTGAAAGCATATGACCTCTAGAATAAAAAGAAGGTGCTACTGATTTTTTTAGACCCCGCGGTATTTGCGCAAATGTTTATCAAACCAATATATTCGCAAAAAATACATTGTAACCATTATTAGCAGATAAAAACACAGATCATTTTACAAAATTCCTGCTAAATCCCTATTGCATATAAAAGCTTGACCTGTATGAGTTAATGACAGATATTTGTAAATTTTATATCGCGCCTTTTTTGCAAAATGGTGAAAATCGAACGTATCCAAAAATTTCTCAAAAAATCTGGAGGTTTTAATTTTTCACTTACAGCTTTCAGAATTTGAAAAGACCCCTCAAACTAGACATTTTCTAAAAGCACATGACCTGTAGAATGAAAAAAAGTGCTACAGATTTCTTGGGCCCCGCAATAATTGCGAAAATGTTCATCATATCGCTATTTTCACTAAAAATCACTAAAATCATTAATGGTGCACATAAACACAACAGAACTTACAAAATCCCTGCTAAATTAGTACTAAAGCATCGTTCACATGTGGCATACTAAAGTGTACGCCCACGGAAAGCCATGTTTACCTGCATAGGGATGCACCGGCATAGCTGCTGTTCTCAATCTGACATCTGTGTGGGTGTGGGTACGTGTTCCCCGAATGCAGACAGTGTGAGCTCAGGGACATGCATGCGGACCTACATGGATCTAAAATTGGGAGCAACGACTCTGTTCGTGCAGTTGCTGCATCCCAAATTACATCAATGGGATGGGCTGCACAGAGATGCTTGGAAAACACGTGCATCCCTGTAAAGGTACTCTGTGTATGCCCTGTGTGAACAAGGCCTTAGGCCCCTTTCACACAAGCAAACCGATCAGGTCTGCCTGTCCATCTAGCAGATCTGATTGGATGGCATCCGATGGAAATGGACAGGCGGTCCGTTTCCATCTGACCGTCCCATAGAGAATAGCAAGCTGTGTCAATGTCTGCTGTGTCCATGTCCGCTCTGCATCATCGAAGCAGACACTGACCTGCCATCCGCCTGCTCAGCAGGGATTAACAGACAGATCCCCCGCTGAGCAGGCGGATCTGCCTGACAGAGTCCACTCCATCTGAAAGGGGTCTTACCATGAGCGGCTGGTCCATTAGGGCCCCTCTGCAGGGCACTGGACTAAAGTTTTGTATGAGTTTTTTTTTATTTTTTTTCAAGCCACGTGATTAGAGCCTGAGGCTCTAATTGGCTTGAAAAAGGTTGGGCTCGGGGTAAGAGCATTGCACCCCGAATTCACCCTCTTTTGACATTAGCAAATTCATATTCGCTATCGTCTTCCTGGTTCTCCTCCCCACCAATGAGGACAGATCGGGTTGGCTGAGAAGAGGGGGTGAGTGCGGGGGGGGGTTACTATGTGTTTTTGTTGTTTGTTTTTTTTACACTTTTACTTTTCCATTCTTTTTACAGTCCTATTTGGTGAGATATCAGAGGTCTACACAGACCCCCATATCTCTTTTTTTGAGACTGTGTTTACTAAGCCCCAACACATGTTTACTAAGCCCCCCAAGCCCCTATTTGACCCCCACCTGCACCGCACAGTTGATATAAGCTTATGGTCATTGAAGTGACCATGAGGTTCGTACGCTGTACTAACGTGGCTACCTGCAGGCACTTCTGTAGGTCCGTACAGCGTACGAACTTGGCAGTGAAATGGAAAAAGTTGTGGATATATTCCTGGCAATGCAATAATTGTTTTCAATAATGTGCATCAGATTAAGCATTCCAGCATTTTTCGTAGTTTTCCATGACTTAAAAAAAAAAAGCTCATCTTAATCACCCCTGCCAGTGTTTAGTGGTTTGTCTCATCCATGAAAACTGATACATTCTGCTGGAGAGCTTGTGCTTTTGAACAACAGACTTGCTGGCTAGATCACCATGTAGGCAGGTTGGAAAATTTGTGTGCAGTTAGTTACTCAGCAACTGGCCCATGCTGGGGAAAGGATTAAGCATTTTTGACTCAGTTCCCAGTCTTTTGGTTCTGATCGGCCCACCTGTGCCCTATAAAAAAAAAAAAGGGGGCAGCTAAGGTCTGAGGGAGCCTGAGACTGGGGATGTGGGTACAGCTGTATCGCAGATTCATCTTTGGGCGCAAGTATGGGGCTAAAGAAGCGGGATCATGCACTGGAATCCAGCCATGGACAATGCCATTATGGACACTCATCTCACTTGTCCCATGTCACTACACACTGTAGCTGGTATGTTTGCATTAGGAGGGACATTCTAGGCCTGTGCCCACTCCACCAGTCAAGCGTACCTCTCATATGTGATATGCTTGGGTCACTACGCTATCTTAGTTAGGATCAGGGACAGGACGTTGTTCATTTTGTACTCTCACGCTGCATTTTTACAGTAAAGTTATAGCAACAGTCATGAGCCTGGTCTGAAGTTATTCAAAGGGGTTGTTGGTTCCGGAGTACGCCAAAGAACGTGGATGTGTGACGCACATGTGGGGTATGAAGTAACACCACTACAAAAGGTTAACTTGGCAAAGACAAGCAGGGGAGTGACGTTTCTATGGGTAGCTGAGTGAAGGAACAAGCTACAAGCAACCACTCATTACGCGTGTAATGAGTGTACAGTAACAGGTCCTCCGGTAGCCATCTAGCGGTCGGTATCCAGTAGCAACTGGATACGAACCCGCGTTCTGATGATCTATGGCCTGGTCACAAGGTATGGGAAGAGAAGAGTTAAGTGAGATCCGCACTAGGTGCTCAGCGGGATGCCATTCTGTTACTGGGAGTAAGGTAACAGAGGTACGCTGGACTGGTGGAGTGAGCACAGGCCTAGCATGTCCCTCCTAATGCAAACATACCAGCTACCGTGTGTAGTGACATGGGACAAGTTGCTTTTCAGGGGAACTCTACATTTTATTCCTGCACACAGTGAATCTCATCACTAAGTCGGGGAACTGCCCTAATGTTTGATTCTATACATGACCTCAGCCCCTGCCTGGTCCTTGGTATTGATGAGTGCACTCTGCATGAAAGGTAACCCCACGTGTATGGGCACAGGTAAACCTGCCCAACAACCAGATGAAACTAGGAGAAAGAGACCCTGAAAAAGAAAAATACAACCATCACATCTAAGAATTCATAAGCTGCAATATAATGCTTGCCTTTGGGTTTAATATTGCTTTAATTGAGCTACACAAGTGGGAAACTCGGTACTCTGGTATAACCTAAAACCCAACCCTTTTATTACAAAGTATTTTACTTGAATGTCTATTTAAAAAAAAAAAAAAAATCTGTTTTGTTAATAAAGAACAGTACAAACTATGTCAAATGATGTAAGTGGTATAATCCTCTGAAATGGCGCTCTCAGTAGATCAAGGAGTATATGATTTCAAAATATATATGATTCCTTCAGGTTCAACAAGGATGAGGTGGTTCTTTGCTCATGGATCTCTTTCCTAAGTGTTGTCTGTTTTTCACCTTACTGAGGAAATTGACCTACCTCCTCTCTGCCCTTGATTGTTGCACCTAAGGAGATTGTGCTTTATACGCTGGATGTTTGGGCTCTGCTATGGCCTTGCTACCTTTCTTCTTCAGCCTCATTTCGCAATACTGATTCTTTTTTGCAGTCCCTAAGAATCCGCAAAAATGGTTTGCGGCTTCCTCAACTACTATCCCAAGATGGATTAGACTGTTGTTCAGGTTACTACATAAAACACCAGGCTCCTCCTTTTCCTGTTGCTGCCCATTTCACTAACACAATTAACCCTTCCTAGGCTTTTCATCATCAGGCGACTGCATCTCAGGTCTGTAAGACCGCTATCCAAGCCTTCACCAAGTTCTACAAGGTTGATTTCACTGCATCTTTAGATACAGTATGTGTTTTGGTCATGAGGTTTTGCAAGCATCAGTTTATTTTGTTTTTTTACTTTGGGAGTTTATGCTGTTTTCTGGTTCCTCCGTCCCTCAATGGTCACTGCCTTAGGGCTTCCATGTGATAACGATTCAAGTACCAGGCTGTGTCCTTTTTTTAAGAATAACGTTGGTTTGGTTTTTTTTTTGTACTCACTGGAAAATTTCTTTCTCTGCATTCATTTAAGGACACAGCACTGGTCTTTCTGATTGTGTTTGTCTTCAGGCTTTACTGCTATAACCCTATGGTCAATATTCAGTAATTGGGCTGTGTCCTTCACTGCAACAAAGCGAAAGGGATTCTATAGTAACAAAACAAAAAAAACAAAACCTAATTCCACAAAGGTGTTGTATCAGAAATTGAAATATTGGATGCCAAAATTCCACATTCAAAGCTACTCGATATTGTCCAATGAAGCCAGGAGCACCTTTCAATTTAGAATGCACAGCCACTGTCTTTGTGTTAGCTATTCTTTAAAGATGATGTGTATATACTGTCTAATGATAAATACTTGTATGTAATTCTCAGCAATTGCTTAACCACCTCAATACAGTGCACTTACACCCCCTTCCTACCCAGACCAATTTTCAGCTTTCAGCGCTGTCACAGTTTGAATGGCACTTACTCAGTTATGCAACACTTGTACCCATATGAAACTTGCGTCATTTTTTCACACAAATAGAGCTTTCTTTTGGTGGTATTTAATCACTAGTGGGTTTTTTATTTTTTGTGCTATAAATAAAAAAAGACTGTAATTTTTCTGAAAAAATGCCCTTTTATTTGTTTCTGTCATAAAATTTTGCTAACCAGTAATTTTTCTTCATAAATTTTGGCCAAAATTTATACTGCTACATATATTTGTTAAAAATAACCCAAATTAGTGTATATTATTTGGTCTTTGTGATAGTCTACAAACTATGGTGCCAATCACTGAAAATTGATCACATCTGATCAGGCCTTCAATGCATCAGGTGAATCTCATTTCTTGAGACACTAATAAGTAAGGAAAGTACAAATACTCCCCAATGAAAGTAGACATTCTAAGGTATTACGTAACATGGTGAGTTTTTTTAAGTTGTAATTTTTTCTCACAATTCTTTGCAAAATGAAGATTTTTTTTTATACAAAATTGTCAAATTATCAGGTTATTTCTCACACACAGCATATGCATACAACAAATTACACCCCAAAATACATTCTGCTACTCTTCCCGAGTATGGTGATACCACTTGTGTTAGACTTTTACACAGCCTGGCCACATACAAAGGACCAACATTGTAGTAGTACCTTCAGGTGTTCTACGAGCATAAATGACACCTCTCATTTCTCAACCACCTATTACACTTTTGAAGGCCCTGGAGCACCAGGACAATGGAATTGCCCACAAAATGACCCCATTTTGGAAAGCTAACGCCCCAAGGTATAATCTATGAGGCACAATGAGTCTTTTGAAAGGTTCATTTTTTTCCAGAAGTTTTTGGAAAATGTGGAAAAAAGATGAAAACACGTTTTTTTTTTTTTTTTTTTTACAAAACATTGTCAATTTATAAGAGATTTCTAACACATAGCATGTATATAGCAAAAATTACACCCCAAAATACATTCTGCTACTCTTCCCGAGTATGGTGATACCACATGTGGGAGACTTTTACACAGCCTGGCCACATGCAGAGGCCCAACATTGAAGTAGTACCTTCAGGCGTTCTAGGAGCATAAATTACACATCTCATTTAATTCCTATCTATCACACTTTTGAAGGTCCTTGAGCGTCAGGACAATGGAATTACCCACAAAATGACCCCATTTTGGAAAGCAAACACCCCAACATATATTCTATGAGGCATGGGCTGCAAATAGGTACTTGGGTTCTCTGATGGGCTGGAGACAGGTACTTGGGTAAGTTGATGAGCTGCAGACAGGTACTCGGGTACTCTGATGGGCTGGTGACAGGTACTCGGGTACTCTGATGGCCTGGTGACAGGTACTCGGGTACTCTGGGCTACAGATAGGTATTCGGGTACTCTGATGGGCTGGTGACTGGTATTCGGGTACTCTGAAGGGTGGTGACTGGTATTCGGGTACTCTGAAGGGTGGTGACAGATACTCGGTACTCATATGGATTGTGACAGGTACTCCGGTAATCAAATGAACTGTGACAAGTACTCTGGTACTCATATGGACTGTGACAGGTACTTGGGTACTCTGATGGACTGTGACAGGTACTCATATGGACTGTGACAGGTACTTTGATGGGTGGTGACAGGTCCTCTTTATTGGGGGGGAGGGCAATCAGTGTGATTGGTGTACACTGTAAGCGGTAACGAGATGTTACCACAATCTCCTTTTCACACACGATCGGAGTGCGAGGAGGAGAACCCGGTAACATCTCGTTACCGCGGTTTGTTGACATTTAGTGATCGGCTGTGAAAGGATTACAGTCGATCACGTGGTAAACAGCCGCCAGCCAAAGGCTGTTTATCAGCGTCGGTGGCAAGCAGTGTTCCCAAGAACACGCCACCACCGACATGTTCGCGCAGCGTGCTCCCGATCGCGCGCATGCACCATCTTCAAGTGGGCAGTACCATTTTTGATCGGCCGTGACTTGATCACGGCCGATCATGTGGTAAACAGCCATGCCCAATGGCTGTTCACCCCCCCCTCGGTGGTGAGTGGTGTCTCCGTGACACACCGCCACCGGAAAAACAGGGATGCACGCATATGATCACGCGCATTCCCTGTTAAAATGGAGGGCCGTCATATAATGCCCTCCCAGAAAGAGAGCCGCGTCGCCTGGCCGTCGTATGACGGGCGGCAAGTTGTTAAAGGCGAAGTCCAGCCTAATCTTGTTTGCCTGGGCTTCTCCAATGGGTCACAGGAGTGCAATTCGTTTTTGCACTCCTATGACTGTTTTCAGCATAGAGCGGGCTGAGTCCAGATCCGCCAGGTGCCTGGACTGATGCCTGTCTCAGCCTTTCAGCGAGCTGCTGAGAGCCTGAGATGGCTGCTCCCCACCCCTCCACAGCTCAGCGCTCCAGTGAGTGTGGAGGAGCAGAGCGGAGAGATGCTGATTGACAGTCAGCTGTACTCTGCTCTGGGAGCTGTGAGAACCGAACCGTGGGCGGTGTTCAATCGCTCGCTTATCATTGTAGAGGCGCTAGGGGACAGATGCAGCATCGGATCTGCATCCGCCTAGTTAAGTATGATGGGGGGAAAAAAACCCCAAACGCATACTTCTCTTTTAATAAAAGTTACATCTAAGAGTCCCCGAAATTTTTATTGGGGCACATGTTGAGACTAGCAGCAATTCCTAAATGACCCCGAGTTGGCTTATAAAAAGGGATGAGCTTTGGCGTCTTTGGATCTTAGTCCAAACCTACATGTGCATGTATAACAAAATAGGTGCTTGATTGAAACCGTCTGGAGTTTCAAATGTCACTAGTTGACAATCCATAGTAGAACTTGTAAACCTCAAACGAGCAATCCACATTGGTTAACCACTTGACTTCCTGAAGGTTTTACCCCTTTCACGACCATGACATTTTTTTGCATTCCAGCACTGCGCTTCCTTAACTGGCAATTGTGTGGTCGTGCAACACTGTACGCAAATTAAATTTTATGTCCTTGTTGGTTTTTTTTTTCCACAGAAATGGAGCTTTCTTTTGGTGGTATTTGATCACCACTGGGGTTTTTAAAATCATATTCTATAAATAAAAAAAATCAAAAATTTTGAAAAAACCCAGATTTTTTTTACTTTCTGTTATAAAACATATTCAATAAAAATAAAAAAAATCACAAAATCAAATTTCTTCATAAATGTGGGTCAAAATGTATTCTGTTACACAAAAAAAAAAAATCCCAATAAGTGCTTATTTATTTTTTTGTGCTAAAGTTATAGCATCTACAAACTATGGCATATATAGTGGAATTTGCGCAGCTATAGATGATGTACTGTAATGGCGATGATCAGCGACTTATAGTGGGGCTGTGATAGTGTGTTGGAAAATCTGGCACTAACAGACTGGGAGGTACACTAACTGAATCACTGACACTGATGTCCCTAGTGACACCAAAACGGTGATCAGATATAATACTGTACACTGACACTGTACTAATGACATTGACTAGGATGGGATAAACCTCTAAAGGGACTTAAGGGGGTTAAAGTGGTTGTAAAGGCAGAAGATTTTTTATCTTCATGCCCCCCTAATACTTACCTGAGGTCCCACTAGATCCAGCGATGTTGCAGGGGTGTCTCGGCTGCCCGGTACTCCCCTCCTCATTGGCTGAGACAGCGGTGCAGCGCCATTGGCTCCCTTCTGCTGTCAATCAAAGTCAGTCAGCCAATGAGGATAGAAAGGGGGCAGGGTGGACTGCCGCTCCATGTCTAAATAGACAAAGGGAGCTGTGGCTCGGGTGCCCCGTAGCAAGTTGCTTGCTGTGGTGGGGGGGGCACTCAACAGAAGGGGCCAGGAGCACCAAAGAGGGACCAGAGAAAAGGAAGATCTGGGCTGATATGTGCAAAACCATTACACAGAGCAGATAAGTATAACATGTTTGTTCTTTTTAACAAAAAAAAAAAATAAAGACTTTACAGTCACTTTACCTGTGTACCTAACGTGTAATTTGCCTAGGCTGTTTTTTTCTCCTTGCAAGAAACCGCAAGATTGCTGTTCTGCTTACAGGGTTCTGTGTGCTTGTAAACACAAATCATTGGTTGGGCTCTGCTGGGAAAACCGCGCTGTAGCCAGTGACAGCGCAGGCCAGCAGGGAATGTGCTCATATGCGCCCTGAACCTGTAAGAAGCTGGAAGATGTACACGTATGTGATCCAGCCTGGCTGTGCCGTCCGCCCGCCGTAAATGTACTGTGGGTGGTGGGCGGGCGGCAAGCAGTTAAAGCAGTAACAACAGAGTAACTTCAGAGTTTCTGCTTCAAGTTGTAAAATATTGTTGGGGCAACTCAAGACCTAAAGTTGAAAGCTTAAAGGAGAAATCCATCCAAAGCTTGTTTGGCTGGGCTTCTCCTATGGGTCACAGGAGTACAATTTGTTTTGCACTCCTGTGACTCGTTTTCAGCAGAGAGCGGTCTGAAGTTGGCTCTCTGCTGACGTAACTGGAATTGGTCCAGGCACAACGTCATCATGACAATAAAGTCTGGATCCGCCAGGTGCCTGGACTGATACCCATCTCAGCTTTTCAGTGAGCCGCTGAGAGCCTGTTTAATGGCCGATGCTACATCCACCTAGGTAGGTATGATGGGGGGGAATGAGGTTGGGAACCACTAGTTTTTCCTTTTCTCCTTTTTTGTTGGCTACATAAAAGGTTAATGAAGGAAGGGATGAAAGAGCTAGGCCAGTACAGACAGTAATTAGACACTTCTGAACAAGGAATGAGCTATGAGGTACAAGAAGGACTGTGCAGGGGAATTGATTTTCCTGGAGTTATTAAAGTTTCTAGCAAATTCTGTGGCACATTACAAGATAATGCAAAAACAAAAAAGGAAAGGAAAGACCCCTCAAATAAGTGTAAAAAATTGATTGATTTTTTTAGACTTTTAGATTTTAAAAGTTTTAATAAAACTTTTATTAAGTTTTTAGGTTAGTGACATGGTCTCCATAATGCGATGTGGTGATTTTCTCCTCCCTGCACTCACTGGATTGTATGTCACATAATTTCAGGCTGCCCCATTCTAGACATGCTAGTTCCCTTTCACACTGATCAGTATTTCAGTTTTAAAAAGCAGGAGAAAAATGCATCCCTTTAAATCCTATAGAAATCTTCACACGGGTCCGTTGCGTTTTTAAAAGTCCTACTTGCTGCATTTTTGGTGCATTTTTGGTGCATTTTTGGTGCATGTTTGGTGCTGTAAAAAAAATGCCTCAAAAACCACACATCTCTATTAAGTGAATGGGGACCGCATCAAAAACATAGCACATCTGTGGGTAGTGCTTTGTCCAGTCACATGTCCAGGGGAAAAAACGCAACATAAACATATAAAAATGCAACAAAAACATATGTTTTCGCATCAGAGCAGTGTGAAAGCAGCTTTATAGTAAGCAATATATTTCACGCAGCTGCACTCTGAATGCTGTGCTCTGTTTTCCATACCAAATAAACAAGTAATTCAGGTTTTGTTTTTTTTAGTTAAGGTTTTTTTTAATTTTTCTAAAGAGTCTTGTAAGTATAATTTACATTCTTTAAATTTTTTTTTAAATATGTATTTTCTAAATTTAGGTTTTTTATTAACTTACAAGTTTGATCCTGTATACTACAATGTAGCAAAATAATTGCATCAGATTGCTCCCTAAACCTTAATCTAATCACAATGTAATCAAATTTAGAGGGCCTAAGGGAGACCATAGATGATTTGAATTTCTCCCCTGCAGCCATGGGTTTCAGAAAAGAAAAGCACTTAATTCCCCCATCAGCACAGTCTGCGTTGATGGGGGAATCCCTCCTGCAGCGCTATTGTGTTTTGCCTTGCCCCTTTTTACTATGCATATCAGTGGTCCCTCGTGCCTCTTGCCTAAAAGCTCACTTTGTTTGCAGTGGTGATCAGTGGTTTCTCATAGCCTCTTCATTTAAAGACCCCTTTGTTTGCCTGGTGGTTGATGCTTCCCTCTTTTCCCAGTTTCATAAAAGCTTCCTTTAATTACACTGGTGATCAGTTGGATAGTCTTTGTGACTACTGGTATGAGCTTGCTTGAGGAATTGACCATCTGTAGTGGTAGTCTTCTCAATGAACCTCTCAGCTAAATGCTCACCAATTGGCTTGACTTTGTAAGTATTGCACAGGATGCCAAAGATGGCTCCCTGATGGATGCTATTTTTCACCCATATTTGGATTGTGGCCCTTTTAAGGGGGATGATTTGTATGCAGTTGATGTACTCAGAGGTTCTCACCCATACAGAGTGAGGGATTTTGGGTTAGTACAGTCAGAGAGGAGAAGACTGGATTGGGAAGTCCCCATTTGGGACCCATAATTTGGAGGTTCAAAGAGATATTTGGGCGGGAAAGAACCTCCAACCCTGATTACAGGGACTCTGGTTCCACATGAGTTATTCTACCTCCTGGAAGAGGCTGTTAAAGACAGGAAGCTCCTAGAGCAGGTTTTGTAGTAGTGAGCAGTTTAGAGTGGACAAGTGTCTGGAATACTGCATAATCATGCTCGGACTGTACAACATTTCCTGCAGGTAAAAGCCTTGTGTGGGTGTAACTCAACTCTTGATGTGACTGTACTGAAGGTTAGCACACTTTTATGTTATTTTTTGATGAAATTAAAATGGTTGTAAACCCTCACATATTCACAGTACAGTGACTGGCCTCAGGTGATACTCAGAGATTAAACAAATCCTCCTACTTAGTTTGAACCTGTTTATCTGCAGTCTTCTCTTCTCTATTGATTCAAAGTCCAGAATTTATAAAGCTTGTCTGAGCATTCAGAAATAAGGGGGCAAAGAGAAAATCACACACTGCAATACTCAGCGCGGAGAACTCTGAGAGCTGATTGAAGAGAAAGGACACACTCCTCTTCACACTGGAACAGAGCTGAGGCTGTCAATCAGCTGGAGATCCCTCCCGTGTCACCATTTTTCTCTTGTTGTCAGGAAAACATATTAAAAGTGATTCATGCTGATAGCAGAAGAACGAAGCAGCAGACAGAAATGACACTTGGTGTTATTGTGACAAGTACACACTATAGAGGGATATGCTTTGTTCATATTTCATGTCTGTTTACAACCACTTTAAGCCATTTTTGTTTGCTGTTGGAAGCGCTGTTTTGTTTGCCTTTAAAAAAAAATAGACTTGTTAAACAGCTTTGCTTATGGTCACCACCTCAGTTGGTAATAACCCCAAACTTTACAGTATTCAAACCCTGCAGGCTGATGAATAGTATTAATGTCAGGAGAGGTTGGCACTGGCAGTGTTCTTTTTTTCTCAGTACAGGTTTTAAGACATGTCAGATATGTCTTCCTAAAACACTTTGTAATACAAGTTCTTTCCAATGGATCATTGGCCATGCGCTCAAAACTATAAAACAACTGATGTTTCCATGCATTTTTTCAATGATTTACAATAAGTGTTATTTAACAAATGTGTTGTAATAACCTGAAATGTCGCTTAAAATTTCAGCATTTTTTTTTTTTTTTTTGCTTTGCTCTTAAAGCTTCATTTAGATCTTGTTCTGGTTTCGACACAGGATATATTTTCTTCTTTTTCTCTTTTCCTGCTTTGATATCTCTGTTAGACGTTCATTTTCTTTTTCTTTTCACAGTTTGTCTTGCTTTTTGATTCTCCCCTGCAGGTTACACAAGAAGCTGGTGAATTTATGATCACTTTCCCATATGGGTATCATGCAGGTTTCAATCATGGCTTCAACTGTGCCGAATCAACAAATTTTGCTACAGTCAGATGGATTGATTACGGAAAAATGGCCAAGCTGGTGAGTTGATGATTTGCCTCAGACAAACGTTTGTTATCGTGCTGTGCTGCATGAAACCTGCATTGTAAAATTACAAGTTTACAATCTCAGCATATCAGACTGTTAGTGTTTTGCACAGTTTCCACTGATTGCAAGTTGGTAGACTAATAATATATCATTGAGGAAGCCAGGCTTGTTCCTTGTCATGTTTCTGAAGACTGGCAGGCACACACAGGTGACCTTAGGACAGCTTCTTTTGTGTATATCTCCTGTAAAATTTTAAATGATTTTATTAAAAAAAAAAAGCCTAATTTAACACACCATGGTTTCTTTAAGGAAAGAATGCAACTCATTTACTACCTAGGTTAAATCTACCCCATTTCTGTGATGACAGTAGTTCCTTCCTGTTTCTGTGTGCTTTTTGATCCAACATTTTGCTCACACTGATTAGTAAGAACATGTTACGTTTTATTCATGATCACTCATTTTTTTTCTTCATTACAGTTTGGGCCACAGGAACTGGTTACACGGGGCTCTCAATTCTTGTATTTTTTTGTGATTGCCCATGTTAAAGTGATATTTCTATTGTTCTTGTGTGCACTGGCTTTGCTCAGTACTGCAGGGGGTATTGTGCTATTTGAATCTGTCATCTTTTGTTATAAAATGGCAAAGTTTTCTCTGGTAAAAACAAATGTTTTATGAGTTAAAGGGTAACTCCATTTTTGTGGAGGGAAAAAAAAAAATACATGTTACAGTTGCAATACAATTCATATTGTAAATGAATGTTACTAAAAAACCTTTAATCTGCAGCGCTGTAATTTTCTGTAACGTGCAATGCAATATGGCAACCTAGAGGTGTTCTGTACAAAGATGGTGCACAGAACATCCCCCGGAAATATAATTTACTGCTTGTGTGATTGGCTCACTGATTTTCCCAGAAGTCTGCGCTAAGATACAAGTCAGATTTTGGGCATCCCCTGCAACAAAATTAGATTTTTGGTGAGATACTCCAAAAGAAAATCACATTTAAAGAGATGCAGACCCTGCTATTTTTTTTTCTATTAGAGCCCAGCAGGTGCAGCAGCTGATTGATAATTGTACAAGGGATACACGGACATATCAGCTGCTTAAAATTAGGATTATCTGCGCTTTGGCAATGGAAAAAAGGTACTGATAATGGCAACCGAAAAAGCGTGTGATTTTGCTGTAATTTTCATATGACTCAAAAACGCAACACAGTGTATTTTTGATACATTTGTGCTGCATTTTCAATGCATTTCAATGGGGAGGTGCATTGCACTACAACGGAAGCGCAATGGACCAGTGTGAAGACATAGAATTTAAAGGGATACATTTGTCTTGAGCTTTACTTGTGCTATTTTAATGCAAAAGCAATTCAAAAACAATTAATTAAAAAGTTTAATATATGTATATTTTAAAAACTGTTTCGGTTTTCGTCCAAGAGCTTCCTGAGATTTTGGTTTTGGTCCAGAATGACCTTTTCCGTGCATTGCTAAATTATACAATCACTCCCATTTACGTTTACTCTGCACATGGGACACAGACAAACAGCTATTTCTTCAGAATAACAAAAGGTAGGAATATGCATAAATGTTTGTTAAAATCCTAGCAATGTACCTAGATCACTTGGAGAAGAGGAGTGTTTTTTTTTGCTCAGTAAAAATGGAGTTACTCTTTAAGCTTTCCATGAGCATATAATTGTACAAGGCCTCCTGAATTGTTCAGACTAAACTGTATCAAAACTGATTGTATTTCAGGATTGTTTGTTCAGTACTTAGTAATGTTCAAGTGCTCTTTCTCTGGCACTGAAGTGGAAGGCCTATGTATCATTCAGCTAACAGAATAGGTTTTGCTCACATTTCTTATTTCAACGAAAAGATAAGTAGCTGAGTTCTCTTTCAAGGTGAAAACCGGCTTATATTCAACTTATAACATAGAGGTTTCTGGAGTTCATCGGGCTTTATGGTATTATTGAATTTATCATATGAGCCACAGCATGACAGCACAACATTTTAGCCATGTATGACCGTTGTTGGGTGCTCAGCCACAAAAAGGGTACACACCACTTTTTTTTATCGTACATCATGGAACACAGAGCAGGCCATAATAATGACTATCTGGGTTATACGCCACCTATAGGTGAATGGACACTGGCAAACCAATAGATAGGAAGTTCCCCCTATATAACCCCCTCCCATGCAGGAAGTACCTCAGTGTCTTGAAGGTGATAGTCATGGCTGTTTAAAGCACTTCAATCTAATGATGTCCCAGTAAAAATGGAGCATTATGATCGGATCCTTTCTGATGGCAAAAAGGCTAAAATGGATTGCACCCGAGCCGCGGAAGGAGGGAGCGAGGTTTTGCCTGTAACGTGGCCTATGTGACGCTGGACCCTGGTGCTTTGGGAATCCTGGTCTCTATGCCCAATTACATTTCCAACAGGGTGCTGTGTAAGTCCAAGGGTGTGGACCCCAAATAATATGGGGGACCCGGTCCTTCAAGGTCCGGAAGTGACGAGACCCGCCATGAAGGTTATCAGAATTGGCGGCCCTTTTTGGTCTTACACCAAGACAGAGTGGTCTTGCGTCCCCATCCGTATTTTTTACCTAAAATGATTTCCAGTTTTCATTTAAACCAGGATCTCACCCTACCCTCTTTTTTTTTTTCAGAATCCTAGGACTACAGAGGAGACGTTGCTACATTTACATGATGTAGTTCAGGCAGTCAAGTTCTATTTAAAAATGTCTGCTCTGATTTGGAAGACTGATTCTTTTTTTGTCCTGCCAGATGGGCTTAAGAAGGGGCAGGCAGCGACAAGTTCCACTATTTCTCAGTGGCTTCGCCAGGTCATTGTTCAGTCGTATGGATTAAAGAGTAAGGCCCCACCCTTTAGATTGAGAGCACATTCCACTAGAAGGGTGAGTGCTTCTTGGGCAGTGCATCATCAGATACCTATGGATCAGATTTGGAAGGCTGCTATTTGGACTTCAGTGCATACATTCACTAGGTTTCTACCAAGTGGATGTTCAAGCGTGAGAAGGGGCTGTGTTTGGCCACAGTGTGCTGCAAGCAGCAATATAGGTCTTTTGTTAGTGGGCTTAGGGTTACTGCGTTCCTCCCTCTCATGGGCATTGCTTTAGGACATCTCAGATGGTCATTATTATGGCCCGCTCTGTGTCCGTGATGTACGATAAAGAAAAATTGATTTTTCCTACAGCTTACCTGTAAAATCCTTTTCTTGGAGTATATCACTGGACACAGAGTTCCCTCCCCTTTTTTTCTGGGATCTTCATTGCTTGCTACAAAACTAAGGTACAGGCTATAGGGAGAACTTTCTGTCTATTGGTTTGCCAGTGTCCATTCACCTATAGGTGGCGTATAACCCATATAGTCATTAATATGGCCTGCTCTGTGTTCGTAATGTACTCCAAGAAAAGGATTTTACAGATAAGCTGTAGGAAAAAACAATTTTTTTTCACAAAAACATGAGGGGACTTTCTCTCTAAACTGTTTAAACAATGGTAATATGAGTACAACATGGAAATTAACAGTGAGTAGTACAAAATATAACATACACACTCCCCAATCAAACCTATTAGTTCCAAAGTATAAAAGTTCTGTTTAAAAATTTAAAACCTTTTTCTTTCACAAACTTGTGTTTCAAGTTAAAATCTTTGAATTTTCCTGCTCAGCTTTCCTGGAGAAAAATGTTTAGCCCATTGACCATAGTTTTTTGTGTTCTTATACCAATTTAAGTGTGGTATAACTATTTTTGACTTCTGTCTGATATATGCTAATAGAGAAGGGGGATTAGGTCAAACAGATTACACTGTAACTGTCAGATGTGCTCTAACATACGACCTAACTAGCCCCTATCCCACCCCCCCCCCCCTTCTCCCCTACCCAACTTCAGTGTGTTTATACAAGACCAGAGAGATGGTCTGATGGCAAACCGCTTCTGCTATGCGGTCTTACTAGAAAACTGATAATGCTCTGTCACGCAAATTTTGTGATTGTACAGAATTTACTGTATATATATTGGCAGACGTTTGCACAGCATAAAGGGCACAGTTGCAATACATTTAGGTTGCATTTATATGCCCTAATACGGCTGTAATAATTTTACAGTAAATAGATACGTTTTTTCTTAATGGTATATGTGTATAAGCTTGTCCTCAGATGCATTTTCTTGGGTTTTTGGTTACAGGTCTAAACGCAGTCCATGTTTACGCCTCTGTGTAAATGTCTCCATTAAAACAATGCAGCTGTGTTCAGATCTGTAAATATAAAATGGTTGAAAATTTTATTTTATGGCCCGTCAGTCTGCAAGATGTGTAAGCTTACACTTACCGTCCTAGTCATCCAACACTCTGCTGCATTGGGACATGGGAGGTTTTTTTGATGGCCCCCTTCAGACTTCAGCAGTCCATTGTGTTGCATTATCAGTTGTGATATTTCATGTGTTAACATGTGTTGCGGTAAGGCACCTTCCTGGTTCCAGCAATGCATTCATGAGTTCCTTGGTGTGTCACCTCTAGTTGTTGAATCCCAAAGGAGTACGTTCCCCTCCTCCTCACTGTTGAACCTCTGGTTACATCATGGCCCATGTTTGGAATTAGTCCCAATCTGATCATTGAACAGAGTCACAGTCGCAGAGATCTCTGTTAAGACATCACCACAGTTCCCTGTGCATCTAAAATCATACTGTAAGGAGGAAGGGCTTGTGCTTTCTCATTTGGGATCCTGGTGTTGGAGAAGACCTACTGCAGGGACACGTTGAGGTGGAATCTGCTTGACCCCGAATGTAAATATTCATAAATTTAGAATTGTATGTGCACAATTGAACTTGTTATGGATCTGTGGGACCCCAAAAGCAGGCAGGGGGCTCACTGCCCCCTTGCTATTGGGGATGCTAGACCAAATTCTTGATTGTGGCATGCTGTGTTTTTTAAAATCTTTGTTTAACCAACAGTTGAACACTCTCCATAGACAATGAAAGATTAGGATTCCAAAGTTAAAGCAGGCAAATATTACTTATGAACAGGTTAAAGGAATGTTAGTACACCTTTTTTCAAAAGTGAGTGCTACAGTAAAGACCTTCTCTAAAATTGATGAGGTTGAATGTTACATGAACATGAGAGCTGTCCTCTAATTTGGCTTTATACATAGAGTAAATGTTGCCCAAGAATTTTGGGCGGATTGCCCATCTGATAATTCCATAGTTTTGCATCAATTACCCACAGCTAGTAGGAAGATAAAGACTAATGATGTTTCTCCACTGACTTTTATTACATCTTATATTCCCAAATTAACATAAGCAAGAGTTGAAGCTGTTGTTGAGTGAATTTGTTTTTCTGCTCCCGTGCCCCATTCATAGCATCAATATTATAAGTTCCCACAATGAAAAGTGTTCCGTGATTGGATGAAGTGGACCTTTTAATTTATTCTCTTGTCTACTATTCAGTACACGCTTTGCATTGTGGGAGCCTGTAGTACAGTGTATGTGGAGCGGGCATAGTGTGCACTTTTTTTTCAATTCTTTCTTTATAGGTTCACATCAGGACTCCACATAATAATAAGGTACTTTCACAATGCAAACAGTAAGGGTATATGGTAATAGTAACATCAAGATACAAAACGGATCACTTTGGATGGATAGTTGTATTAAATATCAATTGCCATAGTTTAGTCCCTTTTGAAGCAGCAGAACCACAAGGATTAAAAAAGCAAGTCTGATGAGAGCCAGTTTTTTGTTTTTCCGTATATATGGATTGAGGATCAAAGTGAGGGTAATGAATTGACTATGGTAAAGGGAGGAGAATTGTATATAAGGGGTTTAACAGGGTAGGATAAAAAGATTAGGGGGGGGGGGGGGCAAGGAAGATAACAGACAGAAGGGGACAGAGAGTGTGTCCAGAGGTGTTGTCTCCAGGAGCAGGAAGATAGGGTAACAGACTAGGCTAGTAGAATTGTAAGTATTCAGTAGACTGTTATAACTGTTCCCAGTAGAACCATTCATAGTCCACACTCTTCACAAGTAACTGTGATCGATGCAACCACTGATATTAACCCCCTCAGCACCAGAAGATCACCGCTCTGGGAGTATCTAAGGGCAGAGGATTGAGCATTTCTATAGTAAACAGCAGTAACCAGCAAATGGGACACACTTCATTGATGGCAAGTAGCATCCCTGGGGGTGTTAATAAAATAAACAAACTTCAGATTTAAAATTTCTACAAATGCTATTCTCTTTGGCTTCTAATTCTTCCCTACTCAATCAAAAAAAAATTAAAAAATGGCTATGCATACACATTAAGCTACAATGAGTCAATGTGTAACATGAAATTCAACCTGTGAAGAGTCTAGGCTATATAAATATGGGTGAGATAAACAGCAAAGAACAGTCCTATCAGCAGATAAGCTGGCCAAAGCACAAAATATCCAAAGTACTGCCATACTGTCTTCATTTGACTGGATAAAATATTTAGATTGATAAGAGGACTGCCTTTGATACTGACTGTATCTATCTGTCTGACTTTTTTTTTTTTTTTCATAATTCAGGATTTTTGAAGGAGAAAATGTCATTCAGTGGTGATAAGGAGTTAATCGCACTCATTATAGCCCCTTTCTGCCCCAGTTCAGTATTGCTTATTACAGGACTTTGTTTGCCCTTCTCAGGTGACTTTGGAAGTGACTTCAGTGGATTAATTGTAGACATAAACATAATACCACTCAATAATGTATTCAAAATTGTAGTGCTGAGAGCATACAGGAAAAGTGATGGCAAAATCTCCAGTCATGAGTTTAAGCTGTCAATATGACCTTAAGGTGAAATCATTGACTACTAATGCCGTATTTAGCTGGCTGAGGTGAAAGCTGTAATCAAGCTTGTTTTCTTGCTTTGTAATCTGTGCCTTCATATGTTAAGCACGAAGTTATTTCCAGCATACTTAATGATAGCAGAAATGCTGCATTACATTGGAAAACCTACTGATGGCTCACTGTTGCATTTTCTGTGATTTTTCCATTTGGAAGAGGGTTTTGTAAATTTTTTTGCAATTTCTAGTGGAATGAATAGATATGTTTGTGTTTTTGTCCCCGACACTGCTCTGTACATATTTTTTATTTTTTATTTCATGCATATTATGGTTTAAGACAGGGGTGCTCAACCTTTTAATGAGCGAGGCCCAATTAGGTGATTTGGTAACCGGTCGCGGGCACCTGCGGGTTAGCTGCGCTTTACCATAGACTTGTATTACATCTTGCGGGCATGATGCACTTTCTGAAACCGCATGAAAACTCCTGTATTCAGGATTAACCCACAGGATTTAATATAAGTCTATGGCTCAGTGCAGCAAACCCAGGGCAAAGCCTCAGGTGTAGTGCGCTGCACCCGTGGATTAGTGTGAAAGCAGTCTATAAACACTTTTTTATAAGTGCTAATATGCCCATTGCAAAAGTGCAGTGTATGTAATGTTTAGTACACCGATCTTCTTTTCCTCTCCCAGCTTCTGCTGGCGTTGCTCTCCGGGCTGCCAGAAAGTTTCAGGTGAAGTGCAGTTTGACAGGAGCCACCACTGCAGCGGAAGCATTGGCTTATGCAGCTCATGCTTCTTATGCGGCTGCCTGCTTCCCCTTTTGCCTGCGTCGGCTCCATGTACTCTGATGCTCTTGGATGGCCGGTTGGCAACCCGTTGATCGTGATCTGAACTCTTTGACCCGGTGTGCGCTTCCCTGGCTTAAGCTTGTGGGCCACATCAGAGGGCTCCTCTTGCCACAAGTCGAAGATGATTAACTTAATTCTGAAGCCCTAAAAACTAGAGCAGAAGAAGAAATCATTACCACTGTTACTACTCTGCCCTACATTCATATTATCTTTGGGGCAGTTTTCTAAAAACTAAAGCAAGGATACGTTTGGTAGAATTAGTTTTGTCTGCCAGTATAAAAGCTGCGATAGGTGGAAAGATGAATTAAGTACAGGCTTCAAACATACCTCTGAGTCTCCGACAGTGAGGTCTGATGGCGGAGCTCAGACTCCCTTATCACAGTTATGATTGTTCCTTGTGACCAGTTCAATCCACTGAATTCAGGATAAAGCAGGGGAAATATAGACTGTACGCTCTTGTATACACAGGCATTAGTATGTGAAAGAGCATTGTGTCCACATGTACAAGCTCTAAGCTTCGGATGCGTCTAGGTTTTCAGGCTTAGGGTGGGTCTAGGCCTTCAAGGGGAACTTCAGCTTATGCCTTGCTGCATCAAACATTATGGTAATATGGGAGTGAACAGTTTTTAATGTTTATAATATTAAACCATGCCATGGAGATGTAAGAACCCATTATTATTGACAACAGGTTTGGATCCTTACTTAGGTCAAACGTTCTCTTCCTGACCACCTTCTTTCTGCATATTCCTCACTCAGGACATGGAACTAGCGCTCACTGGAGTTTGCTTTATACATTTCATTTTTGTACTCAACTGGGGTATGTACAGAAACACTGCAGATCTGTTGCTTAACAGTTTTTTCTCATGGAGCAATGACTCCGAGTA
The DNA here is from genome assembly GCF_042186555.1 of Aquarana catesbeiana. Lineage (NCBI taxonomy): Eukaryota > Metazoa > Chordata > Amphibia > Anura > Ranidae > Aquarana > Aquarana catesbeiana. Next base: position 408,080,178 of record NC_133324.1, read on the forward strand.
AGTAATGTTTTATGTGAATGTGTCAAAGTTCTTCAGTCTTCCTATATGTACCCTGCTTATGATTTGACAGAGGGATATGTTGTGCAGAGACGAGCTGAAGGTGCACCCAGATATCTGCAGTGGGCAAGTGTGGACTCGCCTGGAACAGTAACTTGCTTTAAAATTTGTATTGTGGTTCTTTCTCAGCAACTTAAGATGTTCTGCAGCTGCCAAAAGTCATTCACATGTATTATTTGTATGTGGAAGGTTACAGCACTATGTTTTTGGTATTTAGAAGCTTTCCACATTCTCTGGGAATAATGGAAGCAAGCCTCTAAATAGCATAATCCAAAAAAGCCAGGCCTCAAATTGGCTGACCAGCACTGTCTAGAAGAAACAGAAAACAGAAGTGTACAGTGCCTTGCAAAAGTAATCACCCTCCTTGGCTTTTTAACTATTTTGTTACATTACAGCCTTTAGTTAAATGTTTTTTTTAATCTGAATATGTGATGGATCAGAACACAATAGTCTAAGTTGGTGAAGTAAAATTAGAAAAATATATGCATAAAACTTTTTTTCAGAAATAAAAAACTGATAATTGGCATGTGTATGTATTCACCCCCTTTGTTATGAAGCCCATAAAAAGCTCTGGTGCAACCAATTACCTTCAGAAGTCACATAATTAGTGAAATTATGTCCACCTGTGTGCAATCTAAGTGTCACATGATCTGTCATTACATATACACACCTTTTTGAAACACCCCAGAGGCTGTAACACCTAAGCAAGAGGCACCACTAACCAAACACTGCCATGAAGACCAAGGAACTATCCAAACAAGTAAGGGACAATGTTGTTGAGAAGTACAAGTCAGGGTTAGGTTATAAAAAAATATCAAAATCTTTGATGATCCCTAGGAGCACCATCACATCTATCATAACCAAATGGAAAGAACATGGCGCAACAGCAAACCTGCTAAGAGGCGGCTGCACACCCATATTTACGGACCGGGCAAAGAGGGCATTAATCGGAGAGGCAGCACAGTAGAGCTGCACAATTAATCGTTAAAAGATTGCGATCTCGATGCAACCCCCTGACGATCTGTATTGCAGAGTTTCCAGATTCTTACATGCAACAAATATAGAGAGTTCTCTGCTCACTCTGGCAGTCTGCCAAGTTTTTAACAACATTGTAACTCCTCCATCTTAGATCAAAGATCAAAGGGATAAAACTACTGTGTTTAAATGCAGGAAGTTTAATCACTTAAAGTCTAAACCTTTTTCTGATACTTGTTTCTTACAGTTAAAATCAGATTTTTTTTATAGAAAATTACTTGGAACCCCCAAACATATTATATATATATATATATATATATATATATATATATATATATATATAGCAGAGACCCTAGGGAATAAAATGGCGACTGTTGCAATAATTTATGTTGCACTATATTTGCACAGTGGTCTTTCAAACGCAATTTTTAGGGAAAAATACACTTTAATGAATAAAAAAAAAAAAAATCATAAAGTTAGCCCAATTTTTTTGTTTGATGTGAAAGATGATGTTACGCCGTGAGAATCGTGAGAGAATCATGATCTATATTCTAAGCAAAAAAATTGCGATTCTCATTTTAGCCAGAATCGTGCAGCTCTACAGCACAGAGACCTAAGGTAACCCTGGAGGAGCTGCAGAGTTCCACAGCAGAGACTGGAGTATCTGTACATAGGACGACAATAAGCCATACGCTCCACGGAGTTGGGCTTTATGGCAGAGTGGCCAGAAGAAAGCCATTACTTTCAGCAAAAAACAAGATGGCACGTTTTGAGTTTTCGAAAAGACATGTGGGAGACTCCCAAGATGTATGGAGGAAGGTGCTCTGGTCCGATGAGACTAAAATTGAACTTTTTGGCCATCAAAGAAAACACTATGTCTGGCACAAACCCAACACATCATATCACCCAAAGAACACCATCCCCACAGTGAAACATGGTGGTGACAGCATCATGCTCTGGGGTTGTTTTTCAGCAGTCGGGACTGGGAAACTGGTCAGCGTTGAGGAAAAGATGGATGGTGCTAAATACAGGGATTGTCTTGAGCAAAACCTGTACCACTCTGTGTGTGATTTGAGGCTAGGACGGAGGTTCACCTTCCAGCAGGACAATGACCCCAAACACACTGCTAAAGCAACACTTGAGTGGTTTAAGGGGAAACATGTAAATGTGTTGGAATGGCCTAGTCAAAGCCCAGACCTCAATCCAATAGAGATTGCAGTTCATAAGCGCAAACCATCCAACTTGAAGGAGCTGGAGCAGTTTTGCAAGGAGGAATGGGCAAAAATCCCAGTGATAAGATGTGGCAAGCTCTTAGAGACTTATCCAAAGCGACTTGGAGCTGTGTTAGCCACAAAAGGTGGCTCTACAAAGTATTGACTTTAGGGGGGTGAATAGTTATGCACATTGACTTTTTCTGTTATTTTGTCCTATTTGATGTTTGCTTCACAATAAAAAAAAAGTCTTCAAAGTTGTGGGCATGTTCTGTAAATTAAATGATGCAAATCCTCAAACAATCCATGTTAATTTCTGGTTGTGAGGCAACAAAACATGAAAAATGCCAAGGGGGGCGAATACTTTTGTAAGGCACTGTATTTTTTTTTTTTTTATATATAAGTAAAGTGATTGTATTCCTAAAAAAAAAAAAAAAAAAAATTCCACTGGCTTTTTAAATTAGTTCATTGTGATCATATTAATATTTTATTATTGCCTGCCAAAGTTCTAATTTACTTAGTTGATCCTGCCTGCGCTGCGCTCTTCCTACAAGTAAAGTGACCACTCTAGCATGGCAGCCGATCCATGCTAGTATGGTTGGTTTACATCTTGCCATCATCCCACTGAAGATACAGACTTGCTGTGCAAGAGCAGAGCTCACCTGTGTCTTCTGTAGTCAGTACATAGCCATGCTCCCCTCCTGCCTTAATTGACTGGGCATTTCCCTTTAGGAGGAAGTGACGTTGCGCCGCCTGGACTGATGGAAATGCAGAAGCTCGATGGCAACGTAATTTCCTATGACATACATGCCCCAGCAGTGCACGTGACCATTGACAGGTCTGTGCATAGCTATGGAAGAAACGATCAATATAGGTTTAATTTTATCTAGTGAAAAAATATTTTATCAGTAGGGTTACAACCACTTTAATGATACATGGAAAACTGGAATTCTTCAGGAACAAGCTTTTTTTTTTTTTTTTTTTTTTTTTTTTTTTTTTTCTCTTAACATTTTGAGATATTAGAATTGTTAATGTGGATTCAAACCCTTTGAAACAAAATATACTTGGGTTTATTAACTATTTAGCACTATTAACTGAAATGTCTTTGGTTGTCATCAGATTACAATAGATTTTGTTATTGTAGAGACTTGTCCTTGTCAACAAGTCTTTTCAGGAGATGGAATTATAGAGGAGTTCTAACTTTTCAGAGCAACGATGTATGGTAGCATAATTTCTTATAAGGCGTGGAATTAGAGGGGAGTTCTTCTCACGCAAATTTTTCCCAGCAGTGTATGGTTGCATCACTTCCAATAAGATGTAGACAAACGAGAGAGCTGCTTGTCACTGTTTTTCTAGTCACTGTTAAAGGGTACCTCCACTTTGGTGGGGGGGAAAAAAAAATATCTATAGCGTATACAATTGCCGCACAAGTCCTATTGTAATTGAATGTTGTTAAAAAGTACCTTTCATTATCAAACTGCAGCACTGTAATTATCTGTAAAATGCAATGGCCACCTGAAGGCGTTCTGTACACAGATAGTGTACAGAATACCCCCCCCCCCAAGGTATGTAATTTCCTCATTTCCTGCTTGTGTGATTGGCTTACTGATTTTCCCAGAAGTCTGCATTATGATTCAAATTCGATTTTGTGCATCCCCTGCAACAAAAATTGAATTTTTGATGAGATATTCCCAAAGAAAGGCCCGTCTAAAGGGATGCAGACCTTGCAATTTTCCTCCATTGGAGACCTGCAGGTACAGCAGCTGATGGATAATTACAAAACCACTCCCATACAGACTCACTCAGCACATGGACACAGACAAACGGCTATTTCTCCAGAATGATAAAAGGTAGAATTCTGCAACAAAGTGTGTTAAAATCCTTGCAATGCACATATATCACTCAGAGGGGAATATTTTTTTCTCAACAAAAGTAGAGTTACTATTTAAAGAAGGAAAAGCTAACACTGTCCACTGTTTGGAATACAGATGCCAGTTCCTTTGCTGACATTTTGGTTAGTTCGTGCATATTTTGCAACAGGGGCTGCTGTGAAGCATGCTCTGTGTGGGTGTGCTACATCAAAGTGGTGGCCTGCAGGTTGTATTTAATTTTTCTTTTCCCTTGATGGAATGAAATGCAGTTGTTTTGATGTTGGGTTTGATGAATTTGTTTGCTGCTGCATTCATTAGCTTCACATCAAAAACCTGACAGCCTGTTAAATGAAACTTTAGCGTGGATTTTCTGCCCTACTATTTGGAAACGTTCCTAACAACTAGATTTCTTTATTATTATATTGTACTTGTGCACACCTTGTTTAGTAAGCATTTTTCTTTTAGTACAGCTTAAAAATAGTTTCTAGAATCCTCCAGCTGGATCCTGTGTACAATTTAAACTTTATTTCAGGCTTCATGTGCCCTCACCATGTGCATATGTTTGTGTTATAGCTCTTACCATGTATTTGGCAGGGCTTTTATTTATGCACTAGGTGCCCTTATTCGCACCTATATATATAGGCAAATCATAATGACCCTGTTTTCAATGGATTAAAAATGGTATCTATGGTCAAAATGTAAAAACATTCAGCGTGGAAATACATATATGAAATTTTTTTCTAGCCTACTTCTATTATTCAGAATGACCTTTAAGTTTTTAA